>NC_136500.1:39378110-39768110 GCF_053919585.1 Euprymna scolopes
CATGAGAACATCCATATCAGATATAAAAGTGCTTCACCTGATGCCCAGAATGTGTCTCAGGAATTTCTGGTGCACTCTCTTCATGATTTTTATGTGTCTACCATAAGTGGTCCATGCCTCAGAAGCGTAAAGCAGGGATGGTAAAAACAAGATTTATAGACACTGATCTTTTTATGAATAGTTATACCCCTGTCAGACCATACTCTCTTCTCTAAGCCACCAAAAGCCTTGGTGGCACGCTGTATACTATAGTTGACCTCAGCATCCAGGGTTCCATCTCTGGCGAGAGTACTACCCAAATACACTAATGGGTATGCGGGTAACCTACTACCTCAGGGAGATGAACGCCTCTGCCTTGCATAGTTTCAGGTCAACCTTGGGCAAGGTGTAGTACCTGTTAGCCTCCTTCTCAAGTTCTGGAGGGTTACTATATTGTGAGAACTAGGGATATATAAATACATATGCATGTTTGCTTGCTTATGTGTATGTGTGTGTGTATGTCCATCTGCCGGAGAGGTAAAACTCCGTGATGATAAAACATGCACACTATGCCACTGCTCAGTCATCTCACTATATCAGTTTATCACTGTGCAACCAGTGGTAGGGTGCCAGAGGGTACAATATGTGTAGCACAAGCATGTTGTGTCGCGATCTTTATGTGCAGATATCTTTCGAAGAAAAAAAAAAAAAGTCCTATGGCAATAGGTGAGTGGCGACGTGCACAGGCTTAGCAGGCTGGAAGTGCATAGCTGCAAATCTGCACATAGGCGGCCAGTGATTTATCTAACATCGTCGACTAAATCGCTTACAGGGTGGAAGCAACTTTGGTGGATGATCTGGCGGCTGAGCAGCCTTTTCTAGGGATACACTACTCACCCATGCATTTGGGAAGGGTCTAGAAAAGGTGACCTAAAAATTGCCTATCATTTTATTAGCTGGTTGGCTTCCTGCGGTCGGCAGCTGCTCTATATTTGCAGGAGAAACAATAATAAACAAGGAAAATCCAAATTTTATCAGGAGAGGAATAACCTAACTGTTGCTACGTGGAATGTGAGAACTTTGCTAGATGTCCTGGATAATGAAAGACCTGAGCGTAGGACAGCTATTGTTGCAAGAGAGCTCACTAGGTACAGCATAGACATTGCGGCATTGTCTGAAACATGATTGAGTGCTGAAGATCAATTGGTGGAAGTGGGCTTGGGATACACCTTTTTTGGAAAGGAAAACCATTGGGGCTGAGACGAGAGGGTGGAATTGGCTTTGCAGTGCGTTCTGATTTGGTGAAGAGGATTGAATGGCCAATCTGTGTAAGTGACAGAATTATGATGATGCACTTCCCTCTTGCACACAGTAGGTATATGACGATTTTATCTGTGTATGCCCCTACCATGGGTCATGATGAAAACACCATCACGGCGTTTTACCGAGATCTCAGTCATACCATTTCCTCTATTCCTTTATCTGAGAAGATCTTACTCATGGGTGATCTAAATGCAAGGGTTGGCAAGGATCATCACACCTGGGACTCACTCGACCGGTTTGGTGTAGGTAGGGTCAACAGTAATGGTCTGCATCTTCTCCATCTATGCACTCAGTTTGACCTTGCTATCTGTAACACTTTCTTCAGTCATAAAGAGGTCCATAGGTTTACCTGGACCCATCCTCGTTCAAAACAAGGTCACTTGATCGATTACATTATTTCCAGGAAGGCAGATTTGCAGGACGTCTGTAGTGTGTGTGTTATGCGTGGAGCTGAATGCGGCACAGATCACTTTTTGGTACGCGGGAAGTTGAAGGTCTGTATAAGGAGGAAGTGTAGGTTGGGTGGTGTTGGGATTCCCAGGCGAGTTGATGTGTCCAGGCTGGCTGATCCAAGTGTACGTGAAAAGCTTCAATCCGTAGTTAATTCTGTTGATTTTGATGGGTCATGGGCGCATTTTAAAACTACAGTCTATGAAATAAGTGTGGATATTCTTGGCTTCCGCAAATCTAAACATCAGGATTGGTTTGATGATAATGATTCTGAAATTACTTAACTCTTAAGTGCTAAAAATGAGTTGCACCATAAGATGTTGTCTGCCTCTCATGAAGGTCGAGAGTCCCTCCGACAGTCACTTTAAGCAAACAAGGGTATTCTCCAAAAGCGACTCCGCCAAATGAAGAATCAGTGGTGGGCTAAACTCGCCAACCAAATCCAGATGGCTTCTGATTGTAAAGACCTCAAACGCATGTACCATTTGCTTAAAAAAGCATTTGGTCCTCAAACACTATCTACATCTCCCCTACTCTCAAGTGATGGAATTGCCCCTATAAAGGATCCTAACAAGATTCTCCTTCGTTGAACCGAGCATTATTCTGATCTCTTTGACAACCCCTCTAATGTTGATGAGGACGTCATCAATGAATTTTTATCACAACAGAAGCTTATCCATGAAATGTCCGTGTTCCCATCTGAGAATGAAATTAGAGATGCAATCAAGGAAGTGAACGTTGGGAGAGCTCCAGAGCTTGATGGTATTCCTGTGGAAGTCCTCTTACATGGGGGTGATAAACTTGTTCATGAAATTCTTCATCTTATCACTGATGTCTGGAGGGGTGTTCCCGTCCATCAGGATTGGGTTGATGCAATTCTTATATCACTGTACAAGGGAAAGGGACCCAGGACCGACTGTGGAAGTTATCGTGGGATAAGTTTGTTGGAAGCAGTTGGCAAAGTATTTTCCAGAGTTCTACTCAATAGATTGTTAAATTATATTTGTCCATCCGTCATTCCAGAAAGCCAAAGTGGCTTTCGTCCGGGCAGAGGAACCACGGACATGATCTTCTCTGCTCGGAAGTTGCAGGAGAAATGTACTGAACGCCGTGTTCCGCTTTATCAGGTTTTTGTTGATTTGACTAAGGCTTTTGATACGGTGAACAGAAGTGCTCTATGGATAATTCTGGGGAAGTTGGGATGCCCGCCTCAATTTCTACGATTACTCGGGGAGCTCCACACTAATATAAAGGCTCGACTGAACTTCAACGAATGCCTGTCGGAACCCATATCGGTTGACAATGGTGTGAAGCAGGGTGATATCCTAGCACCTACACTTTTTTCAATTTATTTTGCAACGATGTTATCATATGCCTTTAGGGAATGTTCTCTAGGTGTTTGTGTGCGTTTCAGAACCACATGTAAGGTTGTTTGATCTCCGTCGTTTTCATGCTTCTACAAGGACCTGGTTCGTGAATTGCTTTATGCAGATGACGCCGATCTCGTGGCCCATGGTGAGAGGGATATGCAGGGTATCATGGATCTGTTTTTGGGGGCCTATGCGTCTTTGGGGCTTACTATTAGTCTTAAGAAGACTAAGGTCATGTTCACACCTCCACCCGGTAGTTTGTATGTGGAACCAAATATTTTTGTCAACAACCAGAGACTTGCCGTGGTTGACATGTATGTATACATATATATATATGTGTATGTATGTATATATATATATATGTATATATGCATATGGATGTGTGTACATATATGTAATTATATATATATGTATATATACATGTATATATGTATGTATATATATATGTATATATATGTATATATATATATATATGTACATATGTATGTATATATATATGTATATATGCATATGTATGTATATATATGTATATATGCATATGTATATATATGTATATATGCATATGTATGTATATATATGTATATATGCATATATATATATATGTATATATGCGTATATATATGTATATATGTGTGTATATATATGTATATGTATATATGTGTGTATATATATGTATATGTATATATGTGTGTATGTATATGTATATATGTGTGTATATATATGTATATATGTGTGTATATATATGTATATATATGTATATATGTATGTATGTGTATATATATATGTCCATATGTATGTATATATATATGTGTATATATATATGTCCATATGTATGTATATATATATGTATATATATATGTATGTATGTATATATATGTATATATATATGTATATATGTATATATATATGCATATATATATGTATGTATGTATATATGTATATATTTTATGTCAGGTCATGTCATATGCTACTGGTACCATGTAACCCAGTACTACCTGCCTCATGGTCAGGTCACCGGCGACTAAACTGGTTCCCCCACCAGACTTGTTTGGTGAGGAGGGCAGCTAGTCTCCCTGAAGGATTAAAAACAAGACCTTCCAAAGGGCGAATGAACTCTTTTTCTGGATCAACGGCCAACTAGCACCGTATATTTGTGTGTGTGTATATGTGTATTGGGGTGGAGATGGCTCCCGTAAGATGTGGTGAAGGCAACCTTCCTAGGAGAAGCAAATCTCTGATTTAAAAAACCATAAAGCGGAAGACCAGTACCCGCATTAAGCTGGTCTGCAGTTTAATTTGTTGCTGGCTATCTTACTCTTGCTTGTTGCTGGATCTGAACATTTTGAACCGAGAGAGAGACTTAGCTGTCGTACAAAGCTAAGACTCTTTAACATATTTGTATAGATACTCCCTCAGACATTTGGGCTCATGGATTTTAAATGTCTGAGGGAGTGGCACTCGTCTGACAAGACGTTGCAATCATTATATATATATATATATATATATATATATATGTATATATGTATACATATATGCATGTATATATGTATGTATATATGTATATATTTATATGTAACTACGGTAAAATCCAAAAATATAACTCCAAGAAAGTTAATTGAGTTTCCATTTGCACAAGTAAAATCCAATGAAATCACGTAATTTAAAAAAAAAAATTATTTATTATTTATTTATTATTTATTTATTTATTCATTTTTTCCCCATTTAGTGTCTTTTAACAACTCTTGCTGACATTTTCTTAAATAATAACCTGTACATTTCAGTTGACCTGTTTTTTGCCCTATATTTTTTTCGCGACCCAGACAAAGAGTATGTTAAAAAACATCCTCTTTGTCTGGGTCATTTTGTACATTTGCTTATATTTAATTCTATCATAATTTAATTTTTTTCCTCTTCTTCTTCCCTGATCTTTCTTATTATGTCTCCGTAGTCGTGTGAAAAGCGTATCTTACTTTTCTTTTATTAATATTATTGGAATTTTCCCGTTTTCTTTTCTTTGTACATATTTGTGAATTATTCCATGGATTTCGGCCTTTTGGATTATTTTGGACCATCATCCAATTACGTGATTTCCTTCGATTTTACTTGTGCAAATGGAAACTCAATTAACTTTCTTGGAGTTATACTTTTGGATTTTACCGTCATTGGATTATTTACCTTTCACCAGACTATCCATTCACGTATAATCACTTTTTTTTTCACTATATTCCCTCTGCTTCACTTTAAATATTTCCTTCTTATCAGAGGGTAGGAATTAGCAAAATGCTGGATCGGATTTTGCATACAAAAGTATTTGATGAAACTACAAGTAAGTCAAAGATCTTACTTGATAACAAAAAGTAAAACAGAGGGAATATGGTGAAGAAAAAGGTGATTACACGTGAATGGATAGTCTGGTGAAAGGTAAATAATCCAATGACGGTAAAATCCAAAAATATAACTCCAAGAAAGTTAATTGAGTTTCCATTTGCACAAGTAAGTCGAGGTTTTCCATGGTGTTGGAAAACATCTTTCCTTAAAGCAGCGATTGATTTACAGGAAAAATATAAAACACTCATTTATTTCTCACTCTATGTGGCGCGCTTTATTCAGTAGACAGGAGGGGGGGCAGGAAGTGGTCAGATTTCAGCGACACAGCGCGACGACGTGACTCATTGCTCACCATCGCTCTTTGACTCTCTTACCTCTGTCATTTATATCAACCTGTTCTCTTGCAGGTGTTTTACCCTGGCGACATCAGTTTTGACAGATCTGTATGAGAAACATTTTCTGGAGCTAGAATATTAGAACAACATTTTCTGGAGCTAGAATATTAGAACAACACTTGATAGGTACCTATATATATATATAATATTTATAATGATGTAGAGGGAATAGGAATTACTACCAGTCGTTCAGAATACTGCAGATATATAATCAACTCTATAGAAGAGGGATTAGATCTTCTACAGCTAAAGTAGAGCAAATAACGTAAACAGAATAAATACAAGATCAGTTACATACGTCCAAGAATTCAAAACAGTAAAAACTTGTTATTGTTTTGAATTCTTGGAACGTACGAAAATGATTTTGTATTAATTCTGTTTACCTCCTGTTTACTCTTTCCTTCTTTCCCCCCCCCCTCTCTCTCTCTCGAAAAAAAAAATTTCAAAAATTCTCATTTTTAATTCCAAGCGGCAAAGTTTACCCTTCGGTGTCCAATTCTTAAACTCGTTTCTGCAGAACCGGATTCGCACCTTCGTTTATCCGAATTAATAAAAACAAATAACAATATTTTGTACCAATTAGAGGACTTTCTTAATTTATTAGAAATGGCTGGTATGGATCCATGTCGACCCTCTAAAAGGCCGGATTATTCTTCAATAGACAGTTGAGATAAAAAAAAAAAAAAATAGAAGAAAACAAAAACAGTGCTAATATTAATATTATACGTCATCCATTAATTGCTGCAATTCTCAGCTCACTCAATCACACACTGTCATACGTATACGCACACTTACAAAGAGCTACACACACACACACCGCTTCATTGTCGTCTGTTGATTTGCGCCGATTGCAAATAAATATATAAATATATGAATTTTAAAATAGATACAATCGTGGCCTTCGTTATAAAGATGGCCGGCCAGCTGAAAAAATGACGTCATCGCCGAGGTCCCAACAAGCAAGATATGTGGAACTCTTAGACTGTCAATAATGAACAGTAATTTTTACAGACAGCGTTACAAAACTTCAAAATTGGATTAAAATAAAGAAATAAAGAAAGAACACGATGATTTATACTGAAACTCATCTAATATTAATAATAAAAAAAAATAATAAAAAAACACAAGTTATTTTTTTAAGTATATTATAAGCAATTGAATATTTCGTTGTATTATAGATTTTAAAGATTAGAATGTGTTCTTTAATTACTTATAAATTACATTTTAAAAAAGTGAAGGAACACGATTTGATTTGAAATAAACTTTAAGTTTATTTAATATAATTAAATGAAAATTATGCATGTAAGATTATGAATATTTGAAGCAGAACACAAGCAAAACATTTGATATGAGTTAAGACAATAAACAAATATTAAAATTAAACTTTTTTTTTAATCAAAATGAACAATATTTTTTAAATCAAAATGAATTTTTTTTTAATCAAAATGAATATTTTTTAATCAAAACGAACATTTTTTTTAAATCAAAATGAATATTTTTTAATCAAAATGAATATTTTTTTAATCAAAATGAACCACAATATTTTTTCAAAATCAAAAACAATATTTTTAATAAATTCATGAAATATTGCACAGTAAAAAAATAATTAACCTAAAGAAAAAATCATGGGTTTGTATTACTGTACACATAGATTCGAAAAAGTTGTAAAAAAAACAAATATATAACAAATAAATGTTATCAAAGGCAAGATAAGTTACTTTTCTACCTAACTGTATATATTTTTTGTGTTTTTATTCAGTTTAACATGTTTATTCAGCTCGAAAAACATGCAGTGTTTACCGATGTATTGGAAAATTCAAAATGGCGGCCGACTCTCTCTCGGAGAGGGTACGTTTGGGAAAAGGTATTATAAATAATAAACTAGACAAAATACTATTAAAAAACAACCGAATATATGTCAACTTATGTCACGGTAACATATATTGAGCGAATTTCTAACAGAATTTTGTCCAGTTAGGTAGAAAAGTAACTTATCTTGCCTTTGATAACATTTATTTGTTATATATTTGTTTTTTGACAACTTTTTCGAATCTATGTGTACAGTAATACAAACCCAAAATCATGTTTCTTATTTAAGATTATTTCACCACATAACAAAAATAACATGCAAAATCATTTTTTATATCCATATTTTCAGTTTGTTAAAATACGTGGGTTTGTATTACTGTACACATAGATTCGAAAAAGTTGTTAAAAAACAAATATATAACAAATAAATGTTATCAAAGGCAAGATAAGTTACTTTTCTACCAAACTGGATATATTTTTCGTGTTTTTATTCAATGTAACATGTTTATTCAGCTCGAAAAACATAGTGTTTACCGATGTATTCGAAGATTCCAGATGGCGTCTGATTCTCTCTTTAACACGGTAAGTTTGGGAAAAGGTGTTATAAATAAAAAACTGGATAAAATACTGTTAAAAACTCGCTCAATATATGTTACTGTGACATAGGTTGACATATATTCGGCGGGTTTTTAATAGTATGTTGTATAGTTTTTTTATTTATAACACCTTATCCCAAACTTACCGTGTTAAAGAGAGAATCAGACGCCATCTTGAATTTTCGAATACATCGGTAAACACTGTATGTTTTTCGAGCTGAATAAACATGTTACATTGAATAAAAACACGAAAAATATTTGGTAGAAAAGTAACTTATCTTGCCTTTGATAACATTTATTTGTTATATATTTGTTTTTGACAACTTTTTCGAATCTATGTGTACAGTAATACAAACCCAATTACGTTAATGAAATGAATTGTAAGACCTCGAGTGAACGCGAGTTTTTTTTTAGTTTAGTTTAGTTTATATATATATATATATATATATATATATATATATATATATATATATAAAGTATTTTTAAATTTTATCTTTCTAGCTTTAAAAAAAAGTTTTAAAATTTTATCAGCTGGCATAATTTATTTTTAAATATTGAAAAATTTCAGGAAAATTAACTTTTGCTAGATTTTTAAAACATGTGTGTCAACAGCTTTAAAAAATCGTCTCTTCAAAAGAACGAGTTTTAAAGAGTCGCTGTTGTCTCGCATTTTCATTAGTTTTGTATGCTGTAAAAAAATTTTTTTTAATATTAGCAATTTATTTGAAGCTTCTTCTTTTGAATGGTAAAAAATTTAGGATGATAATATTGAATTAAATTATGGTTACATCGTGTTAAATACAGGGGGGAGCACGTTAAAACTTACTTTGTTGAATGGAGATGGTGTAAAATCTTTTTTTTTACTGCATTATAATTCTTTATCTTTCGGAAATGAAAATACTGTCACTTTTTGGTCCTTTACGGTAATTTCCTCAGCAATTTGGAACGATGCACCGTGAAGGCATTTTAATAAAAAAAAGAAATATTACACTGACTTCAAGACGTTACGAGTGCCTACCGGTGTCATCGGTAAGGACTATCCGTGATGACGTCAGCAGATTAAATTATTTTTGCCCACTGGCCATCTTGTCTTTTAAGACGGTCTTGATACAATCCGACAAAACTTATATATGTGAACATTTATAACATTTCTGGCCTAACTTTTCTACAATGAAAACCATATGTATCAAATTAACACTACATTTTTAATAACGTTTAATGTTAATGGCAATTGCTAGAAAGGAAGCCTCCATCGCTAATTCTATGAGATATAACTGTTAACACATCAACTGTAGATCTAGCAGAACGGAAACCATATTGCATGTCACTGAGGAGGTTATTTTTTATTACTAGTTTTCAACCCTGTGCATAATTCACGGCTTTTAAATTATCGATTCAAATTTTCCTTGATATCTCAGCTAATAACCACCACCACCACCCTCTTGTTATACAAGGACTCTAAAAATATTGACAACCATTCTAAGTTTACATAAAATCTTCCATTTTAAAATAGAGGGTGGGGCGGAACAATTTGCTAATTTGGAATAAGATTAAATTTAAATAAGCAAGTTTCTCACCTTGTATATATGAAATATCTCTTTTGTGAATGTATGGCTTTGAATTAATTATTTTGTTTGTAAGGCCATCGCTTATCAAGGCCTGGGGTTTCTCGAGGATAGGAGTTTACGAGATTGCCAGTTCTGCAGTGACCAAAAACATGGAAACAGTGAGTGGAATGGTAAAAATTCGATTCTCCAAAATCAGTGCTCGATGGGTATTTATTTTCCTTGAACTTGAACAAGGCTATATAGTAGTCAGCTGAGAAGTAGTCCCATGGTATTGTGTTCCAGAGATGGAATGTTCTAGGAAACATTGTTCTTGAACGTTCTGTTTGGTTTTAGGTATAAAGATAGGCAAGCATTCGGCTGAAATCCTAAAGGTACTTGAAATGTTCCAGCTCTTTGTGTAACGTGGTCTATTCATTTAAACACTCGGATCCAACACGTTGTGCCTGAGACAGTCACAATAAAACAAACAAAAGGAAAAAATTCGACTCGTTTTTCTTTTCTTTTTTTTTCAGTTTAAACAAAAGGCAATTATTGCCGGTGCTTTCCAACAATGCATTGCATATTGTTTTAAAAGTCTCTTAGTTTGCCATGCAGTTAACAAAACCTTGCCGACTCAACACGTGCTTAAATGTCTTTCACGCCACCATGGCGGCTACACGTCCGTCTCATGCCGGCATGCGTTTTTTTTCTCATCCTCCCACGTAGTGCATTTTTTCTCTTTTTTTTCCTTCTCTTCCTCTGATGTGACATCAGCTAGCGCAGCAGGTTGGTCATTTGCATATGTGTTATACGGCTGCTGCTGCTGCTGCTGCTGCTGCCGCTGGTACTGCCACATTTGTGTCACTCTACAGTTAATACTTCTGTACATTTTTACTCCAATGGTATTTATCTTTTTATATCAAAAATTTCACTTGGAAACCATCAACATCATCTACAACAATGACAATATACACGGGTGGCACTTTTAAAAGAAGTCGTTCCAACAACTACAAATCCAACAACCCCCACGTACCAATTTTTTAATTTGGACCCCTTAGTAGCACATTTTTACGGATAAAAACCAATTAAAATTTTTCCACATGTCTGAATATGCTATATACCAAATTTCAAGTCTGTAAATCATAAAATCTGTAGAGTATATAGGGTTAGCAGTGTCCTCACATACACACACACACACACATTCTCAATTTTATAGCTAGATAGATAGATAGATAGATAGATATCTTCAAGACAATGTACTGGGTAATTGTAAGTTTTTAAATAATTGTTTATTCCAGTTCAACAAGTAACATAAATCAAAAATAGTTACTCATTTTTATATATTATAGTCTGGGTTTTTTTTGTTTTTGTTTTTTCAAACTGTCTAGTTCTTTTTTAATTATATCTTAAGCTACAAAAGGTATTAGTTTCTTGGTCCCCCAACAAAAGGAGGGTGGACCTGTAAATTCACTCGTCTGTTCGTCCGTTCGTCTGTCCGCACTTTTCTCATGTCAGTATGCTTTGGAATTTTTTTAAATTTTGTACAAACATTCAACATGATATGAGTAAAAAAAAGTAATGGAACAAATTTTCTGGGAAAACTCCGGTTGCACCCCCTAGGGGTGCCTTTCGGGTTAAAATTGCTAAAATTGACACTTTTGTGCTTATCAAAAAAAAATTGATGCCTTGGATTTTAATAAAACTTTGCAACTAACTGATTTCTATATAATTTTGTTTGTCTATACTTTGCGATAACTTTTGGGTGTGCTCCAAGGGCTCTTTTAGGGTTAATAAAAACATTCAATCTTTGGGACTATTTTACCATATTTGTCCAAAATTTTCTGTGTATGTCTATTTAGCAGTTTTGCATGGTGCTGAACTCAAATATAAATATGTTAAGCCCTTGGGGCTTTTTGAGCTAAATGGGGGGGGGGGTGTAAATGATGGACTTAGTCATTTCTTTTTTTTCATGGTGCAGAACTGAAATTTACATATGTTAAGGCCTAAAACTGCATCGTTTGTTCATTTTCACCAGGATTTAAGGTTCTCTGGGGACTTTGGGGGCTAAATAGTGGGAGGGGGGGGGGTTAAATGCTGGACTTAGTCATTTTTTTATACCTCGTTCACTGTGCACTCACGGAGGACCATGCATGCTTCACTTGTTTTATTTAAAATCGACTGTGCATATTTTATTATTCAAATGTTGCTTTTACCTTTGAGCATATTCTTGAACCATCAGAAAACCTTTTTTTTACACTCTTGTGCTAGGGGTTGTACCAAAGAGCAGATCTTTTGTTAGGTCGTCTGTTCTGGCCCCATGTCCCATTTCCTGTCATTGAAGTTGTCCAGCAGTCTTCGGCATAGTCCAATCTTTTTCAGAACCTATTTGTTTGTACGTTTGTCCACTCAACGTACACGAAGAAGTCTATGGTAGCACCACAGTTTAAAAGCAACAATTTTCCTCTTGTCAACTGTCTTCAAGACCCAACATATATTGCTACTGAGAATACCAAAGCTTGTAGGAACCGTTTCTTTGCGCATTGTGAAATGAATTTGTTTTCCCAGATATTGGTTTGCGCAATCATGGCTGTCTTTGCTATTGCAATGCATCGTCTTACTTCTTTGGTGTTATCTACTTTGTGAAAACTGCACCCAGGTAGTTGAAATCTTCTACGTTTTCAACATTTTGATTGTCCAAAATTACTATATATTATTTAATTATTGGAATTCTTGGAGATGAGTAATTTGTATATTTTTTTATTTATTATTCTCATAGTTGTTTTTTCACAATGTTTCGGCCAACTATTTCTCTTCATCAGGTGGTTAACTTCAATGGGATAGGAATGCTGAATCTCTTAATCGTATCTTCAGCAATTACTGCCTTCCATAGTTGTTGTCATTTCACCACGTTTTGGCCAACTAATCTTCTGGCCGGCTTTGGGTAGGATTGAAACCGCTATCTTCAGACAATGTTCACCTAGAACTGTAGAGATTCAATGTCACTATTTATTGCCCCGAAGGCTGATCAAAGTTTGATATTTTGGTCTTATAAATCCAAGTTTGTTTTTGTTTTTTGCGGGGGGGGGGGTATGTTTCCATTGTCGGATCCATACCGAATGGTATATTATTTAATTATTGGAATTCTTTGAGATGAATAATTTGTATATTTTATTTATTTGTGAACTGTTATCCTCATCTTTTTTATGGTTGTTATTTCACAACGTTTCTTTATAGTTGTAAAATATACAAATTACTCATCTCAAGGAATTGCAATAATTAAATAATGTATGCGATAAACTTGTAACAATGTTTTGTCTTGTTAAAAGAGTGCATTTTTCTTCATTTGTAGTCGCTTTTCGGCAATTTCTTCCTATAACCACATCAATATAATATTTGTTGCTATTTGTTCCTCTTTTTCTCAACACAACCCATAAGTAAAAGACCTTGCCCATCAAAAATACAGAGGGCAAAACCTTACCTTCTGATGTTTTCATTGTAAATCGCTTTGAGGGGCTTTCAGCTACTTCTGTCAACTTAACAAAGTGCCAATATGAATTGGTGGAAACACGTTTCATCCATTGTCACGCATTCACAAAACCTCCTTATTGTTGTGTTGAAACACTTGCAAACAAAACTCTAAATCATTACTACGTTGTTGGTTTTAATTGACTGTGAGCAAATGCGGCACCCACTTTGCAGACAGCTTTCCTTGTGATAAATTTCCATGCTTTCTGGTATCTTACTGGCAGCAGTTATATCTCAGGACCAGGACTTATTGAGTGATGTGTTGTGTATTTCCTTGCCGGCACAACTCACATTGTCTGGGAAGTATTTCGCTGTAGAAATTCGAATTAGTAGAAACTGTGTGTCTCTCTTTGTCATCATTTTTTTCTCCAGCTATGAGGAATAGAAATCTGTGCAATGTTTGATCTCTATCAAAAGAAAAGGGAAATCTTTGTGGCTTGGAGCAATTTTTTCTTAAGAATATTATAACACCATTATTACTCTGAGAAGATAAGGGGAAGACGCAGATAAATTATGGAGAAAAGGGGATGACAGAGGACTAGAGTAAGATGAAGAAAGGAGGAAGGGCGGAGAGAGAGAGAGAGAGAGTAATACAAGAAGTCAGAGAGAGAGAGAGAAAAGAGGAAAGAGGAGGCACAAATGTAAATGAAAGGCTAAAAAAAATATTTGACAACCTCTGCAAATTTGGAACGGTTCTTAATATGTCACGTGATCAGCTAATCGATAAATCACATTCCAATTCCTATTGATTTAGAGACAGTTGGAAACCGATTATCATGACATCACATTTGAAATGTCATCGTTTATTCAATCATAATAATAATCTCGATCTCTACTATTATATAAAACGAACTTTGTGTATCTGTATGTCTGAGTTCATTCCCTATGGACTAGAAAACGGCTGGGCTGATTTTTATAAAATTTCACACAAAGGTACTTCATGTGCTTGGCAGTATTCTTAGATAGGTTTTTATCGGAATGTCATGGGTAAGGATCGGTAATCGAAATAATCCAATAAAAGAAGAAACAGGCAATTTGGACAGAAGTTAACACCTTACATAGCCTAACATCATTAGTGTATTTGAGAAGTTTATTATAATACAAGTCAAAAAGTCCAACATATAATAGTAGGTTCTTTGATATGACAGGGGCACGTTTGAAATGAATGTTTCTGTTCAGAGCACAACTGGAGTATGATACTTTTTTTGCATTCTAAACTTTAATTCAAGCCATTATATATAAAAATAATTTTATAAAAATCAACAGTGAGTTCTCTACAGTGCAATGTAGACTACAACGTATTGTGAAATAAGTCATAGCGAGAGGTATGTGAAGCCTCCTCCCAGTGCACTGCCATAGGTCCCCAACTATAGCAGACAATCATGATTTGATTGAAAAAATGGGCGATTTCACCGATTTCAATCACAATAAAAATATGGGAGTGTGAAACTTTCGTTGATTATCATTCAATCCCGGGCAACAGCGTGTCACCATGCTAGTAATAATAATAAATTGTATCTTGAATACTCAGGCAAATGATACAAGCACAGCAGGACTTGAAAACGAAAATCACAAAATCCTATAGGACATAAACGTACAAACAGATAAACCCATCCAAGCAAGAAGACCAGATGTCATAATAGTAAACAAGAAGGAACAGTCCTGTCTGGTCATAAATTTCGCCAATCCAGCAGACTAAAGGGTGAATATCAAGAAGACAGAAAAGCGAAACAAATACATGGAACTAGCCAAATAGCTAAAAAGAAATATGGAAGATGAAGGAAGTCAGGATGACACCAATAATAGTAGGAGCACTCGGAACAATCCTGAAAAACAAAATCTGAGAAGTAGGAATCGAGGGAATGGCTGAGAAGATACAACGTATAAGAATAATGAAAACGGCTGAAATCCCCTTGAGTACGGAGACTAATACACATGATTTACAAAAGATAACCGGTCATATAGAAACTGTAACAGAGGTGAAACCAAAAATAGAGGAACATCTCACAGATTAAAAAAAAACTGAAACCGGATAATTGTAAACTAACCCCTCTCTCACTCTCTCTCTCTCTCTCACTCTCTCACTCTCTCTCTCTCAGTAAAAAGAAATGTAGTATTGCCATCAACTGGCACAACACCAAATTGTTGTGAAGTGTCAGGAGGATGGACTTTCACTGGATGAGTGCAAAGAGGACTGGGACCTTGGGGAGACTTATTGCCACCCAAATTCCAGTGAAGGACAATAGGTGGTGCCAGTGAGAAATCAATCGTAAATGCTGTTACAATAATGCAAATTCATTTGCATCGGTTATTGAAAGAGGTGGAGGATACTGGATATCTTGGAAGACTTGTGGTCATCCAAACTCCAGGGAACACCAAAGATTGCCATCAATAAGTAATCTTTGATGGTGATCTGTGTGAAATTCCTAGAGAGTACAAATAATAATAATAAGAAGAAGAATAAGAATAATAATAATGATAATAATAATAGCTCACTACAGACGGAAAACTGAAAACAACAGAAGGTATGGTACTACCCAACCAAATGAAGATGAGGGCACTAGATGAACATGATAGCTACAAATACTTGGAAGTTCTGGAAGCAAACCCCATTAAAGCAACAGAAATGAAAGAGAAAATTGTAAAGGAATACCTCAGAAGAATAAGAAAACTCCTCAAAACGAAACTATATAGTAGAAATCTAATTAAAAGAATAAACACGTTGGCAGTTACTAGTAACATACTCTGGACCGTTTATAAGCTGAACCAAAGAAGAACTGAGAAATCTCAACCAGAAAACCAAGAAACTCATGACAATGCACAATGCACTATATCCGAAGGATGATACTGACCGACTCTATGTGAAAAGGAAAGATGGAGAAAGAGGGCTGGTTTGTATAAAAGACTATGTAAATAACACAAAAAAGTAGAAAAATACATAATGTAGAACAATGAAAAAATAATTACTGCAGCAAGATACATGGAAGGAACAAACTAAATAGAAAAAGAAGAGACGAGGAATGAGATGAGGGGAAAAATGGGAAGAGAAACAGCTACACGGATGATTCATAAAGATTATAAAAGATGAAACTAACGAAAACACTCGGAAATGGCTACAAAAAGGAAATCTAAACATGGAAACTGAATCCCTAATAACAGCCGCATAAGATAATGTAATACGAAACAAGCACATCAAAGCAAGGAATGATAAGACACAAGAAAACAGCAAGTGCAAACTCTGCAAACAAAGAGACGAAACAATAAACCACATAATAAGTGAATGCAGCAAACCAGCTCAAAAAAGTATATAAGAATAGACATGATCAAGTGAGGAAGGCAGTACACTGACAATTATGCAGAAAACTGAATCTTGAACACTCAGACAAATGGCACAAGCACAAACTAGCAGAAGTACTTGAAAATGAAAGTCACAAGATTCTATGGGACATGGATATACAAATGGATAAACCCATCCAAGCAAGAAGACCAGATATCATAATAGTTAACAAGAAAGAAAAGTCCTGCCAAATTGTAGATTTTACTGTCCCAGTAAACCATAGAGTGACGATCAAGGAGACGGAGAAGCAGAGTAAATACACTGAACTAGCCAGAGAGCTCAAAGAAATCTCATAAGTTGCTACCACTTTCTAAAAAAGCAAACACAATGGCACAAGCTTCGTCTGGTTGCAAATTGAAATCTGGGTAGACTTGTTGTCACTCACACTCCAGAGAACACCATTGGTTATTGTCTGTGAACAGTGCCTGTTTTACACATATTTTTATTGCTCAGACTAACTCAAAGCACTAGTACCCCCTCAACGTAACTACCCCAAGCAAATCTGACAAGCAGCAATATTCCACACCTACACTAGATATCCTTAGATGCCATAAAGCCTTCTTCTCTTGAACTGCTAGACTTTGGAATTCTCTCCTATGTCCCTGCTTCCCTAATTGTACAGAAGCTTAAGTGTAATATGAACAAACATCTCGCTGCCCAACTCCCTACATAGTATCCATGCATGTCTGGCCCCAAATAGTAGCCCTTTGCGACTTAATGACACTGTGCTTTGTTTGGGGTGAAATAACACTAAAAAAAAATCACTGATAACGACTCATGCGAAAACTCCCACTGAGTAAATAATAAGAAAAGCAACAGTAAATTGCATAATAAGTGAATGCAGCAAAGATACGATTGCATGGGGAAAGCAGTACACTGGGAACTATGCAAACAACTGCATTTTGAACATGCAAACAAATGGTAGTACTGGAAAACAAATATCACATGGAAGTACAAACAGATAAACTTCTCCAAGCAATAAAACTAGTTTAACATAATAATTAAGAAAAAGGAAACAAACTGCCAAATTATAGAATTTGCCGTCTCAGCAGAACACATAGTAAGGATAAAAGAGACAAAAATAAAAAACGAAGCAAATACGTGTTTGTCTAAGAATTGAAGGAAATATAGAACATGATAAAGTCAATATAATGCCAATAATCGTAGGAGCACTAGGAAAATCCTGCAAAATTTGGGAAAGGATACTGGGAGAAATTGGAACCTAAGGGAAGACTGAGATTATATAATGGACAATAATGATGAAAACAGCTAAAATCGCAAGGAAAATCCTCACATACGGAAACCAATCCACATAGAAATTGCAAGAGAAGTAAAAAATTTTAAAATGAAAGAAACATCACGGGAATCCAAGGGAACTAAAACTACTACAAATGTTATAAACTCTGTCTCACCTCCCACCCTCTTAAAAAATGACAGCAGCCTCGATGATACTACATAAAATAAGTAAACGATCAATGATGGTTTGAAAAGACTGAAGAGGGAGAACACTAACCAGACCTCCACTGGATAAGTGTAAAAATTACTGGGACCTCCTGGGAAGATTTGTTACTATCTAAATTCCAGAGAAGACCATTGGTCGTTACCAGCAAGAAATTAAAGTCATTTGAAATAGTTATCTAAGAGGTGGAGGGTATTGAAAACCTGGGGAGATTTCTGATCTTTCACACTCCAGGGAACACCACTGGCTATTATATGTGAGTTCTAACTTATGAACATCTGTGTGAGAAGTCCTAGTGTATAATGCGATGCCTCCGTTCAGTCTCAAGAGACAATGGATACCCTCTGTAAGTGTAGTTGCATATGTAATTGTTAGGAAAGGGTAGTGCCATCTCCAATCACACCTCCCGTGAATTAGCATTTCTTGAGTTTAATGATAGAAACAAGTGCTAGACGATTGGAAACAATGTCGAGATAAGCGGAGAGCACATACAGCACCTGGAAGTCCCAAATGGTCATCCATTTTAACACTGACCAGGCTCAACGTTGCTTAACTTCAGTGATCTAACATGAACCAGTGTGTCAACATGAATGATGCCATATATAATAATAATAATAAATAATAGTAATAATAAATAATAATAATAATAATAAGTAATAAATAATAATAATAAATAATAATAATAATAATAATAATAATAACTAGCAGAACCCGTGGAAATTCCACGGTAGTTGAAAATTTTTTAAGAACACATTATAAATAAAATGAATAAAAAATAAAATAAAATAAATAACAATGAATTTAAAACATTTTTTAGCAAATTATTTTTTAACCTTTTAAAGCTAAAAATAAATGATTTAAAAAATTTAGATTTTTTTCAATAAAAATTCAATGCATAACACATTGTTGTGTTTTACTTTTTCTTCTGAATAATTTTTTATATAAATTATAATAGAACAGATGTCTATTCACTTGCACATTTTTTAATTTTAAAAAGAAATTACTGTAAAAAAAACACTTACAGTCTCTTCTCAACATGACTTTTTTTTAAATTATAAAAAAAGATAGACAATTTGAAACCGTAAACAGACAGCCATGTTCTTATTTTTAATTTTTGGAGAGGAAATGGTTTTAATGATTTTTACCTGATAAAGGGCGACTGTAAAGGGGTAATTCGTTTCTCATTAATCAATATTTTCGATGATGATGGTTTTTTGTGACACTAGATGTACGGACAAGTAAATTCATATTTAGATAATAATAACGAATATGCATAATGCATTACACCCAAAGACGAAATAAGAGGGAAGAGCATTGGATATTTGGGTCATGTGTGTCGAGAAATAATTTGTGATAAAAGCATACACCTGTATTATCAAATGTACCAAAAGGTTCTTTGGAATAAAAATTATGATCATGACATCTTGTTAATACCTAAGCTGTGTTGGTTGGTTGGTTGTTTTTGTTTTACGGCATATCAACCTTTTTCAGGTTATTTAATGCCGGATTTAGTTATTTTGAGGAACGATTTTTAATGGAGTATATTTTTTTTTAAGTCGGATTCTATTTAACCCATAGTTGGGACCCTCCGGGTCAGAGTGGACCTGGGAGCAATGGCAATTAAAGGGTGGCTCCACACTCCCCAAGGCCCGCAGGGTGGGGCTTCACCATCGGATATAGTTTTAGGTCATATCCAGGACCCTAAGCTGTGTGTACTCTACAATGAAAAATCACTTTGACAAAAGCGTGCACCTATAATTATCAAATGTACGAAAAGATCATTTGAATAAAAATTATAAACCTACATGAAGAACCCACAAACTTGAAATTGTAAGAAAGAAAAGTTAAAAGTATCATGTTTGAAAGGTCATTTTCGACAAAAGGTTACACAGGTGTAATCGAAGTCAGGTCAATCCAGTGAAACAACAATAGCTGAATAAAACGTCGTTGGGGTGTGGTTACAATTGCAATACAATCCCAAAAGGGACACTTCATCTGATCACAAATGCTTATATAGTAACAACCAAAATGGATATTGTTGTTGGTTGAAGATTTGAGCTGAAAAGAATCAACCTGTCGAATTCCCGTGTGTGCATCTTTTCTTTTTTTGTCTTTTTTTTTTTACATGAGAGTCACCACTTATCAAGACCCGGAAGCCACTCGGTGATAAGGGTTATTGTGTGTACAGTAATCAATGGGATAATCTTCCTTCTTAACAACCAACCATTCATAACCGTCACCGCAAATAAAGACAGATTGTTATATTTTTTTATATCAGTGTGTTGTCATTCTTTAAAACACATCAGAAATACAACCAGAAGACTGTATTGACAATGTGATAAGGAGACTAGAAAAATAAAGAACGCAAGATAGACATGCTACCAAAAGTGTCACCCAGCTGAACAATATGACCAACAGCTAAACAGGGAACAAAACAGCACGGAGAACAAAATGAGCAGAGAAGTAGCTCTATGGACGATTTAAAAAACTAACAAAAATAGCGCAAGAAAACACATAATTGGGCATGACTACAGAAAAGATACCTGAACAGAAGCAAGCACTTCTGAAAACTGCACAAAACAATGCAGCAACAAAGAACAACAGTAAAGGCATGATAGACAAGAGCCAGGAACAAGGTAAATGTAGATTCCATAAAACCAGGGACAAAGCAGTAAACCACATTATCAACAGATGCAGCAAACGGGAGCATGCTAGCTCCATGGATTAAATAAAGTGTTCTATTCGAAATCCCGTGCGGATTTACGATTTCAACAGAAACATTCCCAAGTTTGACAAGATATAGCTGAAGAAGGTCGGTCAAAGGTTGCATCGATCGAAATGTTGTGAAAATGACATTGCAAATGAGAATAGTAGTCCGAAGAATTCAAATGATACAAATAACCAATCCTCATCTAAAAAATTCAGAAACGTAATATCAAGAATATTTATGTCGAACTTGGGAATCCATGTGTAAATTTCAAATGGAAATCATTATTTACAGGGTGGAACAATAAAATTATCGCACTAGAAAAGACGACATAATTCCATTTCCGTTTGATGAAAATCGGTTTTATATTTTGTTGCAGACCATTTACTAATTAGCCAGTTGTGTACAAATCCCAAAAGCAAAAGGAGCCTTCTGTCATGCCTAAAAGTGACACGATGTTCAACAAGCGAGATCAGAGATGCGCCGCTATACAACTCATGCTCTCTACCGATCCAAGTTATGATAATAGGACCATTGCCAGCATCTTCAAAATGCAAATCTGGATGGTCCAACACTTGAGCACACAGCTCAATGAAGTTTCCAGCCACATTTATAGTCTTTGATGTGGTTTCAAGTGAGGGCCACATCATGCCACCTCACATATTCGAATTTGGCTTAAAAGTCAACACCAAAGTGTACCTGGATGTGTTGAAGAGTGTGATGATCCCCATAGTGCAATTAGGTAGCTGCTGGCATACCCTGGATGTGGCAGCAAGACTCGGTGATGACTTGGTGTCAGGAGTGCTACGACTTTGTACCCTTCTTTCACTGCCCCTCCTCTCCCAACCTGAACCCAGCGAACTACTTTGTTTGGTTATATATCGAGAACATCACTAACATGACCCCTCCCCACCAGAACACCAAAGCTAGCCTGATCACCGCCATCCGCCAAGTATTCACTGAGCTCACACCGGTGCTTGTGAAAAAGGCATGCTCCCAGTTCCGGACCCATATCGAGCCGGTGATTGAGGCTGAAAGCAGCTACATTGAATAGATGTCAGCTCTACTACATAATCAAGTTCCCTGAATTGATTTTTTTTTCAATAAAAGTTTTAAAATAAAGCTGTAGTATTGTTTTCTTTATGGTGACAAATTTATCGTTCCATCCTGTAATTCCTAGAGGTAAACTACTCTCATTCCATCAGCCATGACTAGGTAAAAGTTTATTTTACTGATGGAGTCCTGCTTAAGAAAGCCTTAGGGCCACTCGAATAAGGAAATTGTTAGTTGGGTGATGAAAAACATCATGAGAGGATTCAAAATAATTGGTAGATTAGGCAGAAATATTAAGATTGCATTTGAAAATGACCGTGCTATAATCATTTTGAAAGCAGCCCTGTGGACTTTTGTTCTACACATGAGATGTTCTAGGACACAATCTTTGTTCATGGAAGTTTTGTTTACTTTTAGGTACAGCTGTAACGTGGTACGCCTTTAAACACACGTTAACATCTAGACACCTGGAATTAACATGTTGCAGCAGAGTGCATCGCAAGGAACGTAGGACAAGTAATAACTTGACTACCTTCTTTTGTAACAACAACATTTATTTTCCAGGTACTTTCCTGAATAAATGTGATTGTGCTCCTTCTCCCTGACCTCTGTCCTCTCAAACGCCCTCGTCGGTCTGTGCAGACGTTTTTTTTTATAGTCTTTTTTCTTTTTCCTTACTCTGACGTCATTTCGTATGCATCTTGGTATTCGCATACAGCTGCCATACTCTATTACAGAGAGAGAGAGAGAGAGAGAGAGAAGTAATTTCTTTGCTGTGGTTATAGCTAGACGAGTTCTTGCTGTGAATGTTTTATAAAGGGGAAGTGCAGCTTAGTTAAACACCTATGATGAACATAATGATAGAGTAGGAAGATGCTAGCAACGTCTTTTCTGTGAGAAATAGGTTGCAAACAAGAAAGTAATGTTATGGACCACTACTCCCCTTGAACTAAGATCCCAGAGAATGTGATGAAAATTATTCATAAAAAGGAAAGAAGGATAAATGTGCCGAAATCTATTAAACCTTCAAGACCAAGTGGTGCCCTCTCCATGAAATGTTGGCTAGGTGGCTTTTTATTTTTCTTGGCATTTTGTTCTAGCATCACACTGGATATCAGATATTCACCCGCTATCTCATAAATTCCAACGAAGAGATTCTAACTGTCTCTTCAAGTGTAATTGTTTGTATCTCTTTTGCACTTGATTCACTGGGTATATTTGTCAAGTATTTTTTTTTTAATTCTTTTTCATGAGTTCAGTTGCTCTTATAATTACTGGAATGATAGAGACCTTCCCAAGATTCCAATTTCTTTTCATGACATACTAAGACCTTGGTATTTCGTTTATCTTTTCCCTCTCAGCTTTGTTTAACCCGGCATCATTGGGGACGCTAACTTCTACTAAGGTTACTTCTTTCTTCTTCTTGTCCCATATCATTATGTCAGGTTTAGTTATAGGTAATAAAGTTATAGGTAATAAAGTGCTCATTCAGATGTATGTGTTGTCAACATTAGAGTCGGGACCACCTCAATAGAAACAAGTGAGCATGTGGAAGCTGATATAGTTGTTGAGTTTTAAAGTTGATTGGTTCTTTGTATGATGGTGCTATCACCAGTGATCGCTCACTGGTAAAAGTTGTGTTCCCCGTAATCTGAATAACAACAAGTCTCCACAGATTTTATGTACTCTTTGCTCCCTCCAATCAAGTTTACAAATCATTTTGGATTTTTTTTTTTTTTTTTTTTTGTAACAACCATTTATCATTGAGTTTTTTGGGATTTTATTTTTTACTTACCTTCACTCCAAACAAGGAATATTGACACTTGGACATAAGGGGCTGCTAATTGGGACCATACCTAAGAAAGATTAAGATGTTGGTTTATGTTGTATTTGAACTTCTGCATATCAGTACAGTTTGGATAGTAGATAGCAGGAAGAGAATTCCAAAATCTAGCCGTTCTAGGGAAGAAGCTATTAGAGTAGAAATCTTTCTGACATTTAGGGACCTCAACAGTGAAGGGGTGTGATTTTGTTGCTAAGTGGGTTTGTCGGGGATATGTACATCAGGGGGGCACAAGTGCAATGAAGTCATCAGAGCACATTCCATTAAAATACTTGTAAAACAGGCACAGGTGCACCATTGTGGTGATGGGACAGGAGTTGAAGCTTAGTTGACAAAGTGAGACCTATTAGATTGGAGACCTTTTTTGGGATCCTATCCAAGAGGGAGAGACTAGTGTTAGATGCACCATCCCTGATGTGGCAACAATACTCCATGCATGGGCGAATGATAATCTTGTAGAGTTACAGGATACTCGCAGGTGTGAGTAGTTTTCTAGCACAATAGAGGGAGTCCACATTCCTTGAAACAGCCTTCACAATGTCCTTAATGTATTTATTACTGATAATGACTGATGGATTTTTCTGGAAGTGATTATAAACCTCCTCAGGATTCGAGTACTTACTGTGCTTTTCCAGTTGATATTTAGATGGTGCTTTCCCTCGTTGGGCTTTCACAACTATTTCACAACTTTTATTTTGCTAGCACCAACAGATTCCAGTGCCATCACAAATCACCCTACCAGATTTATGAGTTGACAACCCCACCTTCTGGAGCTTGGATTTAGGGTTTAATTTGTTATTTTTGTCTGGGATTTGTTGTCTGTTTTTCTTTGAGAGAAGAACAGATTGTCTGTTTTATTGGTTTTTGTTGCCAGAATCACTCATATTTTTGTTTGTACTTCAATAAAGGCAATAAATGCAGGAGCACTGCGTTCATACAATGTCAATAATTTTCTGCAAATGTTACTTGTATTCGTTTAATTATGGAAACGGTTTTGATGCTTCAGCATCATCTTGCAATCTGCCTTTTCTCTTAATGCAAAACATTTATTAAAAAAATAGCGATAAATAGAAAACAATAATAAAATGGAATATTAACCTATTTATACACAAAGTCCAATTAGTTATGCAAGACATACTAGTAGGTTTGTTGTAATATATGCTTACATATGTTATTTTAATTTATTACTATAAAGCCAATTCTCTGTTGATTATTATATTGTACCTAATGTATAGTAGTGATATCAAAAGTAAGAAAAAAAATATGACTTGGGTACCATCAGCTAGAATTGAAACCGAAATATACAACTCTCCAGTATCATTTTTAGACTCTGAGCCAAGCCCATACACATAAAAAATAGTTTAAAAAAACAGCGTTGTTTAACCTATGAATGTGCATGTAAACGTGTAGTATTACATGTTTAGTATTACATGTTTAGCATTACATGTTTAGTATTACATGTTTAGTATTACATGTTTAGTATTACTGCCAAGGTCAACTGTTTTGATTCCAATTTTGCCCTCTTATCAACAATTTTTGTCGGCTAAAAACCAAATCGAAAGTGTGATACAAGCTCAAATGCCTTATATATAAAATGTCTACTCTGTAGACCAAATATTCAGAGATGAGTTTGGTAGACACACACTGAAAAGATCACTTACATATATATATATATATATATATATATATATATATATATATATATATATAAATGCAAGCATGAAAAGTAATATGGTTAAGCTCAAACGTGGAAAAGTAAAGGACTAGTTGTTAAAGCTGGAGAAGAAAAGGATAAGATAGTCTAGTAAAAAAATAAAATAAATTCATAACTTTAAATATTGCAGCATTAAGAATTGATTATATGATGTTAAATTGGATTTTTTTTTTAAATGTTAATGCTGCAATATTTTAAGTTATAAACTTATTATATTTTTTACTAGAATATCTTGTCCTTTTCTTTTCCAGTTTCAACAACTAGTCCTTTACTTTTCCATGTTTAAGCTTAACCATATTACTTTCCATGCTCGCATTTTTGTATTGTAATCCATGATTTTTCCAGGCTTCCAATAAATTCACTTGTTCTTTGTTTAATTTCAGTCTTTTTTTTTTCTCCCCCCCCCCTATAAACACATATGGAATAACAATGTGCAGCGCTCGTCTGCTTCAATAAAATCCCCCAATTACCTCCCTTTCATTCTTTCATTCTGTCTATTTCACTTGTTACTTCTCTTTTTGCAACAGCAGTGAATTAGTAGCAACACTAGTCGCTGAAGCGATGTGGTTGCTATGGAAACCAGTCATAAAAAAACGTTGCTCACCTCCTTACGTTTTTTTTTGTTTGTTTGTTGTTATGATTTTGAACACCAGTAAAGTCATCATAACTTTTGTTTTACTGAACGAAAATTACATTTTTTCCACAATATAGCTGTGAAGGTGATCTATAAACTGTAATAATTGTTTTAAATTTGTTCAAAAATGAGTGAGCGATGAAGCTTTAAAGCAGTTCTAAATGACTAAAACTGCCACTTAACCATATATTCAAATACGGTAATGTTTGAATGATAGATATATAGATATAAAAATATTTCCTTGTGCTGGAACGTTTTTATCTTGAATTCTACACAATTATGCAGAATTTATAAACTCTGCATAAATAGAATTAAGTGTAATAGTGAAATGAACCAATCGTCTAATAAGAAACTATTAAATGAATAAGTAATTAACGGTCGTTTTTCAAAGGAGTATCCAAATTATTCATTACTTCATGTATTCGCTCACATATTTATGACTGAGTATAATAAAAATTTTGTTTTAATATTTTTTGTTATATGTATATATTTTTTTATTTGTGTTTATATCACTTCATTTTCGTTGTCTGTGCTATTTGTTTAATTATTAGAAGTAAATATTTCCTTTATTTCGTAATATTATTATTAACAGTCCAAGGGAAGTAATCCATGTTGAATCGTTATTTCAAACTCATATCATCTTATTTTATTCTAATTATTCTTCATTAAATTCATTCAATAAATTATCCTATTTTAGCTTACATATTCTAATTAATTTTACATTTTAAATATGGTTTGCTTCTTTAAATCCAATATTGCATTTATATTTACAATCACCTTTTCATTTCATATTTCTAGATTTTCATTATTACTAGATGTAATTAATTTTCAACTATGAATATATTCTTTTGCTAATATAATTTGGATTATTGAAATCAAGCGTTTTAATCATTCGATTATACTATTACAGTTATTATTAGTTTTTATTCCACTAAATATTTTATTCCATTAAATATTTTTATTTACTTTCTAATAAACTAGCATGGGTGCCTGCCGTTGCCTGGGTATTTGGAGGTGTATGTTGAGCAAAAAAAAAAAAGCGGTCAATTTTTTAAAAACTTTGACCCCTATTATGACCCCTTAAAATTTATTGTTTTGGACTCAAATCAAGTTATTAAGTTAGATCCATGTCCAAAGAACCTATATCTAAAATTTCAAGTGTGTAGACCGAAAATTGTCGGAGGAATTTGGTAGAGTTCTCAAAATCCAAACTGTTGAACTTTGACCCCCTTAATCGCCAAATTTCTGGCCCAAACCCCATCACATCGATTTTCCCAAATCTCAGTACCCTGTATATCAAATTTCGAGTCTGTAGACTAATTGACAGAGTTATTGCGTAGGGAAATGTACACAGATACACACACAGATAGACAGACAGACAGACAGACACTTTCACTTTTATAGATATATAGATTCGCATTTACTAACATCATGAATAAACGCATTAACATTTCACAATATATATATATATATATATATATATATATATATATATATATATAAGATCTTGAAGTTGAAAAAGTCTTTTTTCAAATTTTCCAAAACCCTTTTAAAACCTGTAAGGAAAGTATAAAAATTTTAATTATTCGACAAGGAGTACAAATAGTACAAATAAAGCAAGAAACCCCTTATTTCGAAGAATGAACTTCTTCTCATCAGCGGAAGAGGTTCGCAAAATATACAATAAATTTTGCAGGTTAAGGCATTAGAAGAAACAATATGAAGTTTATCATATTTGCATAAAAAGTCATTTAACAGTTCATAGGCATTCAATTTGAATGGTACAGCAAGAAACAGGAAAAAGGGAGAAAAAGGATATGGTAAAAGTCCAATTGGAAAGATAGTAAATTCCAGAACAGGAATATATATATATATAATCTGAGATTATTGTTTTTCAGAGGTTAAGTAACCAAAAGTGCTCAATACTGAAGTAGAGCAGGGTATACTCTTTACTTGCTTTTACATAAGCGGTAATATGTTGCTACACATTCATGAGCATGTTTCGGTCAGCTAGTTACTAGAAACTAGAGACCTCTTCAGGCGATGCAGCTTATATGAAAGCAAACTTTGTTTTCGTATAAGCTATATCACTTGAAGAGGTCTTTTTTTTACTAGTAACTACAAGAGTACAGCAAGAAACAGGAAAAAGGGAGAAAAGAGATATGTTAAAAGACAAATTGGAAAGATGGTAAATTCCAGAACAGGAAAAATCCGAGGTGCATCTGTTGAAAATGTATCTGTAATCCACAGGAAACAGAAATATGAATATAGATGTAAATGTCAGGGTAAAATTTCGAGCTTCAAGTAAAGTCATCAAGTTGCAGAGAAATAAATAAATATATGAGCCATTTTTCTTTTTTTAAAAACGGATCAAGGAAAAGGAGGGTTTAAAAATATAAATAGTAAGTTAGATTAGGAAAAGGTGTGGTGGGAGGAAAGAGGAAATGAAAAAGGGAAAAAAGCGTGTAAAAGGGAGGAAGTAGGGATATTAAAAAAAACGAGTGGAGAGAGAGAGGGGGAGAGAGAGAGGGGGATAGACATAGTTAAGTGGGGAGAAAGAGAGGAAAGGGTTGAAGTAGAAAGTCGTATTTCTAAATCTATACCGGGTTATCTCTTAAACTAATAAACAGATAATCATATATATCTATATAAAACCCAAGTACATCCAAGGATGGAGTACTGCTGCCACATCTGGGCAGGGGCTGCTAAAAACAGCCTATCCTGCATTGACAGAGTACAAAATAGGCTTCGTGGCTTATTGGGGGATACCCTTTTCTCTTCCCTGCGACGTCTCTCCCACACGAGCCTGTCTTTGTTTTATCATTACTTCCATGGCAAGTGCTCGTCTGAGCTCCAATCTCTGGTCCCCCCTCGCCAATCTTTCATGATAAACACCTGTCTAGCTGAAACTACTGTCAAAAATTTCCCCCACTCTTTATCTTTGCCAAAACCAAAACGTAGATTCCATGAACAAATCTTCTTTTTTAGAAGTGCATTCCTGTAGAACTCTGTTCTGTTTGCCTGTTTCCCACCTGACTACAACCTGGATGTTTTCAAGTTCAATATAAACAATTTCCTGATAAACCGCCCCCTTAAGTAAGACATGTTATCAAATCTCCAATACTAACGATTACTATGATACTATCCCATTGATTACTGTACACGCAATAACCCTTATCTCCGAGTGGCTTCCGGGCCTTGATAAGTGGTGACTACCTTGTAAAAAAAAAATCATAAATTTTGGAATATATATTCTGGGCAACACAATGATTAACATGGGCACATTAGTGTTTTCATAAATGTTAACATCCAGAAAGTACAAATGTATAATATTTTTCTGAACCGATCATTATTAATTTAGGAATATATATTCTTGGTAACCCAGTATCATGTGCACAGCATTTTTTTGTAAACTATAACGAGAATGTGCCCACCCAAACTCGTACCTGCCCCAAAAATCTATAAAAAGTTAGATACAAAAATCAATGCAAAAATGAATTGTGCTCCGTAAAATTTTAAAGCAATCAGAGCATGTGCATGCGCTTCACTATGTAAAAATGGTAAAATCATGAAATATTAAAAATCATTATGAATTATAAAATATACATTCTAGGAAACAGGGTCAATAATGCTGAAACATTATTATTTTTTGTAAACTTTACCATTTAGAAGGGAGGGGGACTACCAAAACCTTATTGTACAAATGCTATACTAATTGCTTATATCCATCCTGGAACGGATATTTTATTAGTATAGTAGTGATGGGGAATGATACAATAACTAATGTGAGGTTTACTAAGTGGTGGTTTAAAGAAAGATTTATCAATCATACATGCTCTTTTAAGATTAAAATGCTAAGGATTATTTGCTAAATAAAAAGTAGGAAATTCTACAAAACTGTCTTCATCGAAATAGTTATATGCTATTGTATTTCAAACCTAGATAAAAGTTGTAGAAATTAGTCAAAATTTAAAATTACGTTTTAGCGTTGAATATTTTTATGCAGATATTAATAGCAATTGGAATTATATAGCCACGGTCAAAATTATGGAGCACTAATGAAAAATCGACATTATAATTCAAACATATATTTCAAGGTTAAGAATAGTGAAGTAAACATTAATAAATCTATTTTAACAACAATTAATATTTGGCATGTTTTTCTTTTGCTTTTATAACAGCTTTAATTCGTTTTTGCATATTATTGGCTAAATTGTTGCAGGTGGTAAGATCTATTTTCTGCCACCCTTCATGAAGATTTTCCTCTAATTCTTTTTTGACGAACATTTGTGAATTCTCACTCTTTTCCTTATATGGAACCAAAAAATGTCAATGAAATTTGGTTTGAGGATTGAAGTGGCCACTTCATCGTTGTAATCCCTTTTTTCTTGAACCCATTGAAACTTTGATGTATCGCATGGAGCATTGTCTTGTTGGAAGATTAAATCACTTGAAATTAAATATTTTAGTCAAAGAGGTTTGATAAACCTGGTCCAGCATGTTAGTATAAATTGTGGAGACCATTCTGCCCTCACATGTGTACAACATTCCAGTACCTGAAGAAGCTATGCAACCCCAAACCATTATGCTTCCTACTCCAAATTTGACGACTGGAGCCATATAATCAGGATGGAATGCCTCGCCTTCCTTATAGCAAATATAAACCGTTCTATGGATGTGTATTCATATAAAAATTTCAATTGTTGCTTTAAAAGTTTAGGAAAGAGAAATTGTTAACTTACCTCAAAGTTACTTTCGTCAGACTAAACAATTTTAGTCCAACCATCAGGTGTCCAATTTTCATGTTTTTTTTTTTTGTTTTTTTTAATTCCAGTCATTGTTTTTAATTGGCCTGAGACAAGCATGGCTTCTTCCTCGCTTTGCATCTTTTTAATCCCATTTCTAATAACCTTCTTCTCACTGTTCGAGCCGATATGCTTTTGTTTGCATCTTTCCTAAGTTCAACAGCAAACTCTGAAGTACTTTTCTTCCTATCTGCAAGGGATGCTTTCAAAGATCTGTCAGTTTTAGACTTTTTACGACCTTGTCCTTTTTTATTTTTGAAAGACTTTGTTTCCTTGTACCTTTTAATCGTTGTTTGAACTCCCTTCCTTGGACATTCCATCTTCCTGGCAATTTCTACCTGAGAATATCCTTCACCAGATAAAGCAATGATGTGTGCCATTTTAATCTCTGAAAGCTGCTTCTTTGGGGGCATTTTCAATTAAATATACTGGCAGAAATCGAATATCACCTGAAAAAATAAGAAACAACTTTTAGTATGAGAATGAATCATTTTAAATATTGGAATGTATTTAGCCACTGGAAATTAACACATTTAGTACCTATAAATGCCAAATCAGTAGGTATAAACAGTAAACAGTCAGAGAGTATTCAACGACAGTAAATAGTGCAATAGAAACAGAGAGGCGCAATGAGTATTATTATGGCTAACGATTATTCAATTTTCTTTTATAAAGAATGTTTCATAGTTTGTGTGGGTATATTTAGTTCAATGGAAATCAAGCAAGCTCAGAATTCCAGAAAAGCAGAAGATTTTATAGAAGCCAATGACACTCAAGGAAGAAACGTCAATACGGTTAACAAATCAATTTCATTGCCTTTAATTTTCGATGCAGTGGATTTTGGAGTAGAAGCTACTATGATTATGCCAAAAATAAAATCGTTATTGTTGTTGTTGTCTTAGCTAAAAGAACCGTTAACTCTTATACGTATTTGAAAGTTTTTTATTTTTTTCGAAGGTTCAGTAGGATTATCTCGTGTGTTCAACATAATCCCATGTTTCTAACAGATTTGTGGATTTTACGCCTATTTTTACTTATTTTGTGCTAGCTGAACAACTCGTTTCTCAACCTTCATGAAAATTTTATAAATCAAAAGTTCATAAAAATATATCAAATTATGTTTCTGATTTTTCTTAGATAAGGATTGATTTTTCGTATTTGAATTATTCCGACTACTGTTCTCATCTGGAGTGTTATTTTCACAACGTTTCGGTCGATGTAACCTCCGACCCTCTTCAGGTGTATCTTTTCTGAATTTTCAAATTTAATACAATTGCGAATTACTTAGGACTTCTATTCAGATAGAACAAGAGCATGTTAGCTCCATGGATTAAATAAACTCGATAATATAGAGGTCCAGCATCCAAATTACAAATATGTTAAGTAATGGGTGGTATTAAGATGACGTATGTATTATTCTTTGGTGTTGACTGTTCGTATTAGGAAGAGTCTTAGTGTGTTCATGTGTGTGATCATGTTGCTGAATGCTAGATATTATATATATTCATTGTGATTGTTCATATTGTTGAGAGATGGAGACATTGGTGAGATATAGAGACACAGGGTACATATAAAGAGAGAGACAGTTCTTATATATAACGAGACAGACAGGGTACAGATTACTACAGGAGCACCGAGCCTGTAATTCAATGAGAGGTGATTTATGAATATCTTGATAGATAGACCGAGAATGCATTTGACATTTACATTTTGACAGTTGTACATTTTTATAAACACAAAGCTCATATTAATACAATTTCACTTTACCTTTGTTTTGGTAGAATGATACAACACAAGACAGCAGTTATAAAAACATGATGATCATTTATTTCTTCTTCGGCCGGTCGGACATGATTCTGTATTTCATGGATTTAAAGTTGTTTGCATGATTACCTCTAAACCTCTCGCTTCCTAGAGGGTGCCTTGACTCTAATGGAGAATCGGTCTGATCTGCTCTGCTTCTTCCCATTGACTGATCTGATTCTCTTCTCTCCTCTCCCCCTAACTAACTTCGAACCCTCCTATATTGAGAAATCATTTCTGCCTTGATGTCACACATATGTCTGGTCAACGTGACCACAACTCACGTGTTTCCAACATGCGCGATTTGCACGTTTTAAAACCATTTCTAACAACCAGGAAATTTCCCATTCTCTTTGCTGTTTTACAAAGGAATTTAACCTACTTGTCTAATTCTGTAACCTATATTTTATTATGCATTCTTTGTAAGAATTGTGAATCGTTTTTCCATCCAAATTGTATTTATTAAATATTTTTAACAGAATCAACAATTTAACTGGACATTCCATTTAAACCTATTATTCTTTAAAACTCATCTACAGGGTTCAATCCTTGTTAATCATTTAACAAATTCTCTTTCTGATTCGCCTTCATTGACTAATTGGCCACATCACCTATGCATATTAATTAGGTAATTTACCGTCAACAACCAACCTTTCTCTTATCTAGGTTCACACACAGACTAATTTCAGCCTTGACCTTTAAAATAAATAAAACATGATTAGATAACTTAAAACAATCATATTCATAAACAATATTACTAATATCCTCAAAATTGTTCTTCTTTCTCTTCATGTATTTTGTATCAGCGATCAAGCCATTTTTTTAACTAGCAAGATAATCTGGTAATACCCTGGGATCGTTCACATAAATAAACGCTCTAATTGAGTTCTTATTAGCCCCCTCCTAGGGCAATTTTCAACCATCATAGCTGGTTGAGTCACATTCGCCCCCTGTAACAGGCCAATAAGTTTCTATCTAGTAATCTTTATTATTAAACTAAGAATTCAACTACTTGTCTACTCGACAAGCAGAAATGCACAGCTTTTATAATCTTGGATTATCAAGGGAGATAATTCATATTAACAGCATTCTCCCTCACCAAATTTCTCACTCATAGGGAAGAAGGTCCCTTAAATTTCCAGGCTCCCTACGAGCTCGCAGTGACTGCCTCAGCAGTTCATGATTCAGGGTCAGAGTACTCAAACAGTTGGGCTCTTTAGTGTGAGCCTGTCTGTGGGCCCTAAAATACCTTGCTCCGAAATGTTTCCTTCCCAGAGGAGCAGACCATTCTGTGTCAGAGTCAGTCCCTGGATGAACACATTTTTCCATTGCTAGTACTTCATTTGTCAGGGATCCAGGTGTTGGCCCATCCAAAGTGTCTGATAGAATCTCAACAGAGACAGTGTCATTAGACATCGTGTCAAGAGCATTCATGGCAGTACACAATAGAGATCATATGGTATATAATGCAATAGGAAGAAGATTTTCCCAATCATCAATCGAACATCCATTATTTGATGCAGCCAATTGAACTGTATTCCAAATAATGCTGTTATGTTTTTTGCATTGGCTATTATGCTTAGGGTTTTAGGGAGTTGTCTGGCTTATGGCTACTCGTTCCTGTAGAAATTGTCGAAGCTGCTTTGACATGAAAGAAGCCCCTTGGTCCGAATGTATATAGGCAGAGACACCAAAGACAGTGAATAATGAACAGAGGCATTGTATAATTGCAGTAGCCGATATGTCCAAACAAGGGAAGGCAAAAGAAAACCATGAATATTCGTTGACAACAGTTAATATATATCGCTTCCTTGTTTTGCTTGGTAGCGGTCCTTTAAAATCAAGATTTAGTCTTTCAAACGGTTGTGTTTCTTTTATTAAAATGCCAGTTCTGGGTTTATAAAATCGAGGGTTTATTTTAGTGGCGGCTAAAGTTGCAGATGTATTTTGACGAGTGACTTTATACCGGATTTTAGAAGATTTGCATACCTTTGAAAAATGACCACGTTTTCCACATTTATAACAACGATTATTTCTGGAAAGGCATGAAACTTGTAGGTGTTTAGATAAGCCACAAAAATAGCAGGTGTCCTTTTTTAAAGCAGCAGTGACCAACTGTTCTTGAAACTTCATTGGACTATCGTCATGAAGGGGGGGGGCAGTAGAAACAGGTTCATTTAGCGCGGTGCCCACTGTATCTGGCTGTAAGTAAGAACTAGACTGCTGTATAGCGTATTCGACCATATAGGCTTGCTCGTAAGCTGTTCTAAGTGTAAGGGTCTTGTTTTCAAGAAGATGTTGTCTTACTTGAGCATTATGTAAGTTGTTAATGAAGGCGTCCACAATGTGTTGCTCTTGGGCTTCTAATGCCGTCATTGGGCAGAAGTTACAATTTTTGCCCAGTGTCCGAAGGCTCTTAAGGAAATGGTCCAGTGTTTTGCTTGCTTCTTGTCGGTGAGTTGCAAATAGATGTCTAGAAAATATCTCATTTTTGAGTTTTATGCATGTAGCGTCCAGTACATCAATTGCTTCTTCATAGGTAACACAATCCAAGATACTTTCGTTGACTGTGTGAGACAGGTAGTTGGTTAGGAGTGCATGCTTATTGATGAGAAGTCCTGGTCTTTCTGAATGTAGAACCTTGATAAAATTTGTAAATGTCTTCCACCAATGTTTCCAGCACTTGTCGGCTGAATCACTTTCTGAATCTGTTGTAAATTGTTCCGGTCGCATAAAATGTTCCCTTCTTTAATTGAATGAATTGTGATGAAATCAGATGATAAGTTTCCATCTAGTAGCCGTTATTATTCAATAAAGAATTCGACTACTTGTCTACTCAACAAGTGGAAATGCACAGCTTTTATAGTCTTGGATTATCAAGGGAGATAATCCATATTCACAACACCCCCTTAGCTCACCCAGCTTCCAAAGAAAATGATTGAGTCTAACCCATCCACGCACCCCTCCATCCTCGGTGATTGGTCTTATATCATATTAGGTCCCCAATAATCATTGTCCAGTTATACTTCATTGCTCAACAACACTAGCTGGTTTGTACATGCTATCTCTTCGACTAGCAGTTCACCTGCAAAAGAATCAAAATTCATGCAACATGCACTAATCATGCTAAAATTATATATCCATACAAGATATGTACTTGTATATAGTGATAAAAGCAAAAGTTCAGTTCTAATCAAGGGCGAGCACTCACCTTCTATTTAGTTTGTTTTGTTTTATTTTCAAAGATTATCTAAAAGTTTTTCTAATGTAGTTATTCAGTTCATGTCCCTCATGTCCTTGCAAGATAAAAATATAAATGCAATCAGTCTATATATATGCTTTTTGTTTTTTAATTATCTTCCCCTAGACCGTTGTCTCTTATGGGGTCAACACATTTTTTCTCTTGTGTTCTAAGTCTGTTCTTCCAGTTCATTGTCCAGTATAAAAACATACATGCAATTAATCTATCTACCAAGCATTTGTAGTCTTTACCTGGAGTCAAAGTTCACACAGAACAGTCTCTCCGTTCATTCACCTATAAAAGAAATCATTAAAAAAATATCCAAGTCAATTTTATTTGCTTCATTAATTCATCTCTGGGTCCTTGGTATTATGGGTGCTTTCTCTCACTTGGATGACATCAGCGTCTGCATCTGGTCTGACTAGGATCATATCGGTTTCAGGTGAGTTTTGACAAGAGTCACCCTTGTCATCAGCACAGGCAACCTTGAGGCGTTTCTTACTATCAAGCCTTCTCACACACCACATCCCCACCACCAACATCACAATCAGAAGTGTTATGCTTATCCAACTTCACACCTGATTCTGTGATTGCCAGACCTTCCAACCTGGCCTGCAATTCCTTCAAATTTACTTCATGCATTTTATTTTACATTTTTGGCGATTCTAGTTTGGCTTGTGGAAAATTTTGTCAGAGAGTTGGGTCCCGCAGTCTGGTGAGGTTACTCAGTTGAACGTTTACCAGCCCCAAATCAGACGCCTTCAATAAATACCTCTCCTCAGACTGGTAATATGCGGGCAGCTCTATACTTCTTCCATAGGCTTTGCAATCCGTGTCCAGCTCCACCATGGTCAAAGCTGGCATCACCTTGATAGTGCCACAGAGCAGGTTCTACCTCAAATTTCAGTTTTGCCAACTTGAGATCATTAACATACATACTCTCCACCTTTCCCATATCACATGAGAGAGCGGACCCGTCTGTTCCACTACCTGATAACAACGTTTATCCAACTTCTCCTCACAGACCTGCATTAACCCTAATACTAGCCCACCTTAAATCCCACGTCTTTTCTATATTTATTCACCTAAGCATTTTATCTTTTCTGCGCCTTTTGTATGTGCTTTTGGGCTTGGACAAACCTCTTTTGCTGTTGTTCCAACAAGAACTTGTAATGTTCTTTCCCCAGGTACTTCCAACGTGGCTTAAGAAGGTTATCGATTGGGAGAACCACGTATCTCCCAAACACTAGCTCAAACAGCGAAAATTCTGAGGTCTCATTCACCACCAACCTCACTGCAGCCAAGAAAACTGGTCCCACTCAGCTGGATTGTAAGTAATCAACTTACCCAAGAGATCCGTCTTATGAAATCGCTCCACTTTGGCATTACTCTAAGTGTGATAGGGGGATGTCACACATGCTGAACCCCCCAAACTTTTTAAGGCATCATCCATGATTTTATTGACGTTTTCGGTACCATTGTCGGTGACCAATTGCTCCTGGGCCTCATACCTAAAATAGATCTTCCTCAGAATTAAATCTGCCACCATCTGTGCTTTCTTGTCTGGTACTGCATATGCTTCCAGCCAGTTAGTGAACCAATCCTTGATGCTCACTATGTACTGGTTGCCTTGTTCTGTGAGTGGATAAGGTCCAGAAATGTCTAAACATTGGAAGGGATACTGAGGGGCATCTGTGTCTGACAGTGGAGCTTGTGGTTGGTGCCAACTCTGCACCTGACATAGCATACAACGATTTATCCACTCTACCACCTCTTTGGCCAATCCTGGCCAATAATTGTTTCTAAATATCAACTCATAGGTTTTCTACACCCCCAGATGCCCTGCCCTTTTGTGGGTTTGTCCTAGGATCTCCCTTCTCAACACTGCCGACACAACCATTTTCAATCCTATTTCCCCATCTTGGCTGTGATGTAGTGCAGGTTGCCTTGATGGAGGGTGTATTTCTGGGTTTGACTCTTTTTCAGCTCCCGGTCTTTCTGGCCTTTCTTAATTGCTTCAACCCAGTGCAGATTTACAATAACATTAGACTCTTCTGGTGCACTGTCACTCCATATGAGCCTTTCCTTCAGGGTGTGAGAATTGATTACCCACACTTGGAAGGCCCAGTCATCCGCACCCAGCTCCAACCAGTTAGCTTCAGATTCAAGCTGCTCAGGAATCCTGGACAAAAGGTCGGCACAAGTATTTTCCTTACCCTCCAAGTACTCGATTTTGCACCGATAATCAGATAACTTGAGCGCCCATTTCTGGATCTTCTTATTTGTCCAGTCCGCTTTGAACAAGTATCTCAATGGTTTGTGATCGCTTTTCACCACAATTTCAGCCCTGTTTAGGTAGTAGTTCAGTTTTTGTGTGGCATATAAAATCACAAAAGCCTCCTTTTCAATGACGAGCCATCTCTGCTGAGTTTTGGTTAGCTTATGCGACAGGAAATATATTGGGAGCTCTTCTTGTATGCCAGACACTGGGCCATCTCTCTCCGGACATGGCTGGATTAACATTGGGAAAATCTATGTGATCGGTTTTCGGACAGAAATTTGGCGATTAAGGGGTCAAAGTTCAACGATTTGACTTTTGAGAACTCTACCAAACTCTTCCAGCAATTTTGGGTCTAAACACTTGAAATTTTAGATATAGGTTCATTGGACATGGATCTAACTTAATAACTTGATTTGAGCCCAAAACAATAAATGTTAAGGGGTCATAATAGGAGTCAAAGTTTTTAAAAAAATGTAATCTCTGCGGTCTCTACCAAATTACTCAGACAATTTCTGGTCTAAACATTTGAAATTTTACATAAAGATTATTCAGAGATAGGGCAAGTTTTTTAATCGGTTTGGGTCGAAAATTTTTATTTACCAATATATATATGTATGTATGTTTGCATGTCTGCCTAAAACTTTTGATGAAGGCGACAGATTTTTACAAGATCAGTATCATTTTGAAATTCGACTTTGCAGACGACAAATATCGAAAAATAGGCTAAAATCATTAATATCTTCACCTTCAACTGGGCATTTTCTACAGATGGGGGGGCTCGGTTTTTTCGCCGATATTTTCGAAAGTCATCCTCTCCTTTCGATTGTCTAGCCTTAATTTAAACCTACGTCGCTTCCGGTTTGGTGGTGGTCGTAACAGCAAAGACGTTAGGTTTTTTCCCCGTTCTTTTCTTCCTTTGCAGTACGGGTTCGAGCCTGCCTTCCAACTTACACTTTTTTTTTTTTTTTTTGCTCAACATACACCTCCAAACACCCGGGAAGGCCGGCTGAAATACTCGTATATATATATATATATATATATATATATATATATATATAATTTTTTTTTTTTTTTTTTTCATTTTATTTTCTGGAAATCACTTAATTTCTAAGCATTACAAACATGATGGCTTTTGTATTAAAAAAATCTTAACTCTTAATTTCTCTTCATCTAAAACAATTTCTGTGGGTTTTTTTTATTTTCCCTTTTATCAGATGTGTTCTAAAGAAAAAACCGGCCTAAAAGATCATGCCTTATTTCTTCCTGGTACTCATGCACTTATTGATCCCTGCTGAAATAATCACGTTATTATTTAAAAAGCCATTCTTAACATGGGGAGTGGAGTGTGTTTTATACCTATTCTGTACTTTAACCTTTCAATTGGAAAAAAAAACATATCATAAAACTTTAATTATACTTGGAAATATGATTTAAAAAATAGCGCGGATCAGTAAGTGCATTAGCCCCTTCTTTCTTTATCGTTTTAATTCCGTTTTCTTTTTGTCTAAATGCCTGCGATTGAATTCCGTCATCACTAAAACGGGAAAAATCTTTGCTAGTTTGCAAATAGATAATTATTCTGACTCCAAGTCACTGCATATATGTTCTGAACTTTTAGATATTATCTTAACTTGTTTAAACCTCTTAATCATACCTTAACACCATCTTTTAAATCTTAATATACATTAATACTGTTTTGTAACCTTCGTTCGAACCATTTCTTCTAATTCAAATTAATACCAAAAAAAATGAGCTGATACTCATGATTATGCAAAATATATTTCCGGATTTTAATAAAAGGAGGATTTATCTTTAAGCGTTAGAAGCCAGAAAAACTTTGTAAGTAATTTACCTAATATCTACAATATGTATATGTTCGTATCTACTGTAAATATATCCATATTTCTACTTATATCTAATTATACTTACTGAATTCCCCATAGCATATACTTTACTTCCAGTTATACCTGTACTGATATGTACTTCTAATCATAGTCATATCGTTACTTAAATCTATATTGAATAAATACATTTGATTATCCCTCTTATCGACTTAAATATTCAGAATTCGTACATCAAATTTTATCTTAATTCCTAATATCACTTTGAATCATACTTTAACATTTTACACTATTCTTAAACTAATATATGAACAATATTTTAACCATGTATCAATTCCTCTCAATTCAATCAGTTGCAAATCTAGATGCTTCCACCGCATGTTTTTTACTTTTTTTTTTTTTTTCCAGTATCAATAAAATCGAAAAGCATAGTAATATCTTTATCAATTATTTTAAGGATTATAACTTTTCAGAAGATATATAACCTTTAGTACTAACTCAATTAATCATAACTACCCATGTGGGGTCGCAGAAATACCTGATTTAGGACCAAGAATGGGCTAACCCTCTCAGTGCTGATGAACCCATAGATCTACTCAGGTCATCCATCTAGGAGAAGAGAAAACTCTGAGTCTAAATCTGTGCTATTGACTTCATATATCTTGCACTAAATAAAGGGGAGGAAAGCCTCTTCAGTTCTGGTTGATGACTTTCCGAGAGCTGGTGACCTAAACAAATTACCAGTTTGCAAACGTAAACTGCTTAAGGAGTAGATAGGCTCTGCCTATCACCTGGCTTTCATACTCCTTCTTTGCCTATTAGCTAGGCACAGAAGTATGATCACAGAGTCTCAACAGGAACAAGGAACTAAGGCAATGAGCACTGTTCCCCATTGCCACCACATTTCCATCCTCTATAACTGGATCTCTTGGGGATGGTTGAGTGCCATATATGCCAATGCAATTGGATTGGGTTGATTTTTGTCTGACGGGTTGAGGGTACCAGTTGGACAGTTTGTCTGGCTGCTGTATTCCAACTGACAGTACAGGTGCCCATCATCAGTTGTATATATCGGGGATGGTTGTAGTGCCATGTCACGCATGGAAAGGGACCTTGCACCCATCTCCAGTGGGCTTTTCTGAGATCACAATCATGTAGATGAAGAGTCGGCTGATGGTCTACTTGTGTTGCATGTTTGGTATTCTACACAACCACTTTGTCCAGCGCCTCTCGCTCTAAAACTGAAACTTTTAAATAAAATAAAATAAAAAATTCCGATGAAACCAGGCGTAAACTCAAACAAAACCACTCTGCTTCCGCTCTTGAAACTTGCATTTACGAATATCTGCAAGATTAAAATTAATTTAGATAATGTTGAACCATTTCTCCTAGCAAACTCCCCGAATACCTTGGTGCTAAGTGAAAGTAACTTACACTCCTCTCGCCCCTCTAACCACTTTAAACATGTCTGGTTATCTCCCACTCTGCTGTAAGGACTCAGGCAGACATATGCACGGACTTGGAGTCTATATTCGAAACACCCTCTCCTTGACTAGAGAATCAAAACTAGAATCAGGCAACCAGGCCTTTAGGTGCTTTAGACTTAACCTGCAACATAGTGTTAGCCATTTACATTTTCTCTACAACTCTCCCTCGACCCATGACTTTACCGTAATCAACCAAGTCTCTGACAGCATAGATGCAGCATTTTCTCTGGATACTAGCACATAAGTATATGTATTTTGTGACTTTGATGTCCACTACAGTAATTTACTTGGTTTCTCTGCTTACACAGACGCAGCTGGTAGCACAACACATATCTTCTCTATATCTCATTCCCTATCAAAGATAGTTATATTTCTGACTCGTTTCCCAGATCAGCAAGATCAACAAGCCTCACTTCTAGATCTATTTTTGTCCACAGTTCCCGATGATTCTGTAACGAATGCTCATAAGCAACTTGGGAAAGTTGATCATGCTGTGATAATGGTAGAAATCACCTTTAATTCTTGACTCAAAGCTGAAGAGCCATTGCTCAAAACGACAAGTTACTTATGAGAAGGCTGACTGGTAAGCAATCAGAGACCTCATCAGAGATTCAACATGAGGAAATATCTTTCCTCTTCCTGCAGAACAGTGCACAAATGAGACAATTGAATGATTTCAAATGGCAATTGAAACTCATGTTTCCACATGGAAGTCCTATAGTAAACTCCACTCTCCCCAATAGTTTACTTCTACTTGCACAACTGCCTTTGCTCAAAGGGAGTATGTATACCACAGATTTATCCAACATGTCCAGTACAAACAGACAAAAGTTTATAGAATCTAAAAGTAATTGTAAGAAAGAAATAGCGACAGCTTAGAGAAAATACACCAAAACCGCCAGAAAACGCATTGAAGCACAGAAATTAGGAACTTGTGATTTCTGAAATTAGGAAAAATCTACAACAGGGTAGTAAATGCTGATCAATCAACAATTCCCCCACTATCCAACAATCATGAGGTTATTTGCATGGCAATCGAGAAGGCTAACATGCTTGCCAGTCAGTTTTCCTCAAACTCTGCATTGGGCTCAGCAAACCACCCCCTCCTTGATTTTTCTTTGTGGACAGACACCACACTAGATGATCTGAAAATCACTCCTTCTCAAGTGTATGATATCATAAAAAACCTAGACACTTCAAGAGCATATGGACCCAATCTCATCCTAGCTGTATTATTTAAAAAATGCTCCACTGAGGTTGCTCCAGTACTCTCCAAACTTTTAACAAATGCCTTAATGAATCTTGTTTTCCTGCCTGCTGGAAAACTGCTTCTATGATACCAGTTTACAAAAATTCTAGCGAAAGAACTGATGCATTAAATTATCTCCCCATTAGCCTCCTCCCTCTTTTCGCCAAAATATTTGAGTCCATAATTAATCAAGCTCTTGTCCACCACCTTACTGTTGCTAAACTTCTGCCCAACCAACAATACTGCAGATATCCTAACTGTAATCTCTGAACATATATACCATACATTGGACAAAGCAGGAGAAGGTAGGACAGTAGCCCTCGATATATCTAAGGCTTTGACAGGGTATGGCACAATGATCTTCTCAGGAAAATCAGATCATATGGTATCACCGGACGAATACTTAATATGATTAAATCCTTCTTAAATAAGGAAGGAATCCAGGTTGTCCTCAATGATCGTACATCTAAACAATCTATATATATAAAAGACAAAAGAGGTGCACGCATTTCTGTATGTCCAGCAAAGACTTTTTTCGTTGGGGTTCTTGGGATGGGGGGGGGGGTACTATGTTTTAGAACTTTTTATATACTCCCCAGATTATAATATCTATGATTTGCGAAGGGGCGTCGTCTCTAGATTTATTTCGATCGACTTTTATAAAATTCACGCTATTCCTATCGCGTGTTTGTTTGGCTTTTTCGTATAAAAATGAAACTAATCAAAAGCGAAGGCAGCTTCCTGGCTTTTCTGCAGGGACGTCCAGAAAGCAAGTAGCTTTGATCAATGTGGGGGAAACTCCTCATATCAGATAATTGCTATTCATTTGGACACTCCCTTTTTGTGGGGAGCTGGTTTACCCCAACATCGTGAGGAAACAAATAAATGAAACAGTGGAAAGCTCAACTGGCCTTCAGCCAATCTTCATTTCTGCACCTGCGTGAACTCATTCACTTAACAAGTCAACTTTTTGATTGACATTGCTAAATTTGAACGCTTTTCACTTCCTATGGCCTCGTAGCATAGCGGTAAGATGTCGCGTTTTCTTTCACTTTCTTTTCCACCTTCACATCCCCGCATCACGGGCTTGAGCCTGCCTGACTACTAACACTTTTTTTTTTCTTTTACACCTCCAAACCCTCGGGCAATGTCAGGTAACTCCGCTAGTATGATATAAATACGGGTGTACCTCAGGGGTTGATCCTTGGACCTTTATTATTCCTGATATTCATAAATGACCTCCCTGATAAAATTGTCTGAGATGAGTATATTTGCTGATGACACCATGCTTTATAACAGGCACGAGGGGAAAACAAACGAATACATATTTAAGAAAATGTCAGAAACCCTAGAAGAAGACCTCCAGTCTGTAGTAGAATGCGGACAAAAATGGATGGCAACGTTCGATGCTTCCAAGACTAAGCTTGTTTCCTTTAACAATTACAAGAAACCTTCTCAATCATAATAGCAATGGTTAATGATACATTACCTGAAAGTACTTCTTTCAAACTCCTCGACTTACCGTTCACAGGAAGCATAAGTAGGAACAGATACATCAAGAGTGTTGCCACCACTGCTGCGAGGAAGGCGAGATCTCTCTCTACCATGCTAGATAGTTACTTACGTCTGAAAGTATCCTGTACCTCTATAAGGCCGCCATTTGCCCATGTGCGCAGTATTGTTATCACATTTGGGCTGGTGCATCTACTACTAGTCTCTTACTCCTAGACAGGGTTCAAAAGAGAGTTGCCAACCTAATTGGTCCCAAACTGTCAGTTAGGCTTCAGTCACTATCCCACTGACAAAACGTTGCATCCCTCTACCTATTTTACAAGCATTTTAATGGTAGATACTCCAATGGACTACAAGCCCTTGTACTCCCTCGATGTAAATACCCCCGACAAACTTGACAAGCATCAAAATCCCACCCCTACACAGTAGAGATCCCCAGATGCCAGCAAGCCTTCTACTGCAATAGTTTCTTACTCAGAACTACTAGACATCCGGGTTTCTGTTTCTCTAACTGTACTGACATGCAGAAGTTCAAGTGTAATGTAAACAGTCATTTTGCTGCAAAATTCCCTACATGGTATCCCTGCAATTATGTCCCAGATAATAGCCCCTACATCAAAATGGTACTGTGCCTTGTGAAAATGCAATAAATCTTCTTTTTTTTAAGTTCGTACATTGACATCAAACTGTGCACTTATTGTCTCTGTAGACAGACGACGGTCTTTATCCATGAAATTCCTTATTTGGCTAATCAACTCTGGTGATCTGACTTCCTTACTCCTCCTACACATCTCATCATCCCTCACAGATTCCCTGCTTTACTCTTCTGCCACTCAAAAACTAATACTCGATCCATGCGAAATGGTCCAAAAGAAGTCTGAAGCATTCCATACGTTTCTGTAGGTGTGTCAGAATTTTTCGGGAATTTTTGACACCCCTAACACAAAACTGCAAATAAAATATAAAAAAACTTGTAATTTCTCTTTTTAAAGTGGGTTGTTTATTTTCTTTATGGAATATACTTCCAAAATAAACTATTAAATTTGTTTAAAACATAATAGAAATATTATTTTTTATTAAAAAAAAACAACAGTATTTAAAAAGTGCCGGCGCGCGTTCATGCAGCCATTTTTTTTATGAAATGAAATCAATTGAATTTTACGAGTTAAATTTTTTCAATTTTTAAACTTTAAAAATCTATCAAAATTTTTCTAATGGTTCAATTTTTACGATATTTTCAGGTTCAATGTGAAATTTTATGCTCTTTCCAATAAACTTAATATAATATTCTAGACAAGCGGTTTTTTTTAAATTCACCCCATTTTGAAATGTCTACTCAAATGAAAATAATTAATTCTCTCACCTCAAATTTATATATCACAAATTGAAGATAAAAGATCAATAAATAAAATAAGCTAATTTAAAACAAAAAAAGAACAGTTATTTGCAAATTTACCTGTAAAGTCCAAAGTTTAAAACCTTTTTTTTTTTAAACCATGTTGAATTTTTGGGGTTTTTTTTTTTTTCAAGTGAAACCTTATAATTATAATAATATAATAATAATTATATTTCCCAGAAAATTTTGTAGAATTACGACAATTTTTTCTATTTCATTCAATGTTTTTTTAGATATTTAAAAAAAAAATCACTCCATAAAGAAGAAATAAAATATATTAAATCAAAAACTCATGTATTTCTTTGAGAAAAGAAAAAAATCAAAAATTTGTTGAGTGTTTTTTTTTTTTAAGGCAAAAACTGATAAGTAAAATGTGATTATTTTTTAATCCACGGTGACACATATTTCTTCACGCACAAGGCTTCATGGCTTACGCGTATGTGTTGATTTTACGTCCTTTTGTCCATCCGTATTTCAAAACAGGAAGAAACACTGCTTCGCTAACACCGGCTAATGCTTACGTAATCGTGGTCTTTTTAAAGAGTTGTTTAAAAAAATTATTTTATTTAAAAAATACATGGACTATAAAATATAAATATGGACAAATTCTCATAAATGAAGAATGGAAGCATTCATTGATTAGTATTTTATATAGGTAAGTGATTTTTTGGAATTTATACATATTTATTATATTTAGATAAAGTTAAAATTTGTTGAATTTCGTGAAATCTTTTTTAAAGAAAACCGATTTAAAAAAAGAAAATATTGTATATTTTTCGATAAAACCTTTTATTACTTTAAAGTTTGGTCTTTGCTCCTTTTATTGAAAAAAATTAGGGTTTAAATTACATTATTCATATTATTATAAGCTTCAAAAGATAGTGAGTCTACATAATCACTCCTTTTTTAATGGCGAATTCTGACACCCCTAACGTTTCTGTGACATTTTTTCTAAGTTTAAAACAGAATCTTATTGCATATCGTTCTTCTAAAGTGTCTTAACGTTCAGATGGCATTTTTAAGATTCACCAGCTGTGACAATCAGGCTTTAGTAAAGTGTATTCCAATTCCTGCTGTAGCTGTTCATTTGAACCGGAAATCATAAAAATTGGTTAGTCATCATAAGATGTATAGCATACTGAATTTTCAAGAGCCTACAACAATTTTAAATGCTTGTACAAAAAAAAAAAAAAAAAAAAAGTCCGGGAACTTATTTAAAGCACCTCGTATAATATAGCAATCTGTAAGGAGAACAAAATTATCTCCCTTGGACCTGACTCAGTTCGCACGACACATCGAAATAGATTTTTTTTTTTTTTTTTTTGTCTCATATCGAGGCACTATAACTGGAATAATAAAGAATTACGAGAACAGCTGCCAATTATAAACTGAATTATCGTAAGTCAAATTTATTTGCGCAATCATCAATTCAAAATGAAGTCACAGCTGGTATAAAGAAAACAAAAATAAAATTAAGTATATTTAGCTATTTTTCGCTGAAGCGTCGTTAGACATGGCGTTTTACGGTAGGGAATCCAGCTTCTGCGAGGTGGGAGGGGCACTTGGTGCTTATTTATTCGCCTTGATCGGCCCCGTTAGTATTCCCTGATAGGGGCACCGCAGTCGATCGACAATACCCCCCTCCCATCCGAAATGCCTGGTAGGATAGCCTCCTAAAATCTGGCTGAACTCCTCTCTAGTATAAGTTTGAAGGTCTGAAAAAAAAAAAAAAAACAACATGGAACCATTTTTTTATCGATGATGCTTAGGATGCTATAGACCCAACTTTTGTATTGCATGCTGTTTATTTACACCGTTAATCTTAACAATTACGGTGCTTATTCAAATTGCCACTTATGGCGGCGAAGTCTGCACAAACGAAGATGTCATATTCCAAAAATTACTTCATTTGATGAAATATTTATTTATTTATTTATTTATATATTTTTTTCAAGAAAATCAAAATTTAGTTGTTGTAGCGAAGTTGGGTCAACATTTGACTCTAAAAAAAAAAAAATTGGGCAGACAATTCAAATCGAAGTGTGAGGTCAATAATCAGCCTTTGTTTTTGTATTAAAATCGCTAAAACCCGTAAATTTTGATTTTCTTGGTTAAAAAAAAACTACTTGATCGATTCATATAATTGTTGGAATATGACATATTTGTTTTCAGAACTAGTACCTACATAATACAGACTTTTCTGTATTTTTTTTTTTTTTTTTACTTTTAAATACCGCCATAAGTGCTAATTAAAATAAGCATCACAACCACCATGAAATTGGTTTAAAACTTCCGGCAGTAAACGGAAGTCTGCATGTCTTTTATGCCTATTTATTTTTATGATATTTATGCAGAGAAGATACCGTGCTTTTAGAGTCGACAGATCGATTTTTTTTAAATATGTTGCTTTAAGCCAAATCGACAGTAGTACTTACTTGTCATGTCGAAATAGTAATATAATGAAAAAAAAATCGAAAATTCATCTAGAAAATTATTTATAGTTAAAAGTAATTTAATTTGGGGCAAATTGCATTTCCCCTAGAAAATTGAAGATTGCAAATTGAGGGGATATACTTTGACGATTTGTTTTAGCCTAAAGCGATAGACTTTTTTTCTTTTTTTTACTAAAAACACAAATAGTTGTTCTACTACTTTTTTTACTAAAAACACAAATAGTTGTTCTACTCGATGAATTTTCGTAATTTTTTGATATACTACTATTTTCGACATGACAATCTAGTAAGTACTGTTGTTTTGGCTCAAACCCACATATTTAAAAAAATCGATCTGTCGATTTTATCTTAACAAGCACCTTTTTCTTTTCTTTTTTCTATTGGTATTTTCAAGTTGAATTCAAGTTTTACGATACCTTTTGTTTATTAAATTGTTCGGTGAGAGTACAGAATAGTTACAAAACACCCCCCTCCTGCTCATTTCAAGAATAAGTTTAGTTATTCAGAATTTGGTACTTGTACATTTTAATCAAGACATTAAAAAATGAAAATATAAAAAAAAAGTTAAGTTTAAATTGTACATATCCGTTATGGAATGAAGTTCTCCGAAAAAAAATTTCACTTAATTTCACCAATTGTTTTTTTTACAGCGAAAAAACAATTTGTTATGATACCGAGCAAAAGGTTCGATTTTTAGGAAAAAAAAGCTAGTATTAAAGATGGGGAGGGAGTGTCGGCGCTTTACATGGAGTTATCTCCCTGTGGTGTTTATAAAATTCAAACAAATTTTTTTAAAAAGTCCAAGATGGCTGCCTTCAACGCGCTCTCATAAAAACGTGTTTTTCTGTAAAAAAAAAACTATTCAATCAAATAAAGTGAATTTTTTTTTTTCGGAGATCTTCAGTTCAAAACGGATACGTACAATATAACCCTTTTTTTTTTTTTTTTTCCATATTTTCATTTTTTAATGTCTTGATTAAACTGTACAAGTACCCAGAATTTTAACCTATTCTTCTTCTAAGGGAGGTAACTCTGTTTAGTACGTATGCACTTATTGTATCCTGCTGAAATAATGTGTGCCTTCTGCTATTTATTGGTACTTATGCAGAGAAGGTACCGTGCTGTTTTTTATATATAGTATTTTCAAGTGTTACGGCATTAAATTGTTAGGTGAAAGTATGGAATACTTACAAAACACTTTCCTCTCCTCCTGTTACATGTGGGTTTTTAAATAATAAAGTTATTATTTCAGTACAGTATCTCCTCTGCATAATGCCATTTTTATTTTTTTCTTAAATCTTTCGATAGAGGTTTATTTTATAGGACTCGCGGCGGCGTAACCACTGATAGGAAATGTGGTTTGGTAGAATAACCAATTTCAAATCGGGGATTTATCCATTTTAGGACCGAGGTCACGTGTGTAGCAACTTTATTGAAGTCAGAAGTAGGAGTGTATCCATGGGACCATTAAAGGTAAATTTAATAGAATTGCTGATTAATAGAAAGGTTTCACCAATCCACATCTTTACATGAAAAAATAAAAATGTAATCCGGAAAATGACGACACTCGACAAAGAACACAAAATCATTGTATTATAACACGATCAGCCGGTCACTGAGGTGTGACTGGCTTCACGTGTTATACTGAATGTCGTAGAGTGGTCTCATGAAGATATGAAGATGGCTGTCATTAGGGTCTGTAAGACGAAAAACATACCTATGATGTTGGATGTGATGTATGGCTCTTTCTCTTAAGATGACTTCTTCATCCTGATGGCGTTCTGATTGGAATGTTCTTTCTTCATCCTCCGGACCGCTTCGTTCTTTCAATGAAGCCATTTATGGCAGACACAAAAAAAACGACACGTGACACAATTGTAATATGTATGAAACATAACTATTTCATTCTACATTATGGATGCTATATATTTACAAAAACTTTTACAATTTACATATCTTCAAAACTAAACTAACTAGCCTAACTAGCATTGAGGGAGGGAGTGCTCCCCTCGCCCTCGTTTATGGAGAGACAGAATTGTGCGTGCTCGCCTCATGATGGGCCGTTAGAAAGAGACAGAGCTAGAAAAGAAATTATGGGAAGGCATTTCTTTGTATCTCTACGCCCATGGCCAAATCACCACTCGGCCATGCTGTAGAGTTTGTTAGAAACCATGGCACTGAGAAATAGTGGCACAGTATTAACATGAAATAAACAATATTTATTTACATGTTAAGAATAATAGTTTAAATTGTGAGATTAGCACAGGGCTTGAAATTACTGATTTTTGTTTTTTATGATCAGAGTGCCACACGTTGGTTTAAAATTAATGTGGTTATTTTCTAAGAAAATCAGTTCATAGATCATATAAGTGAATGTGTGCGTTCATAGCATAAGAACAGTACTTTGAAATAAGAATATTCAAAAGAACGGTTGTGTCCTCATTCGATGTGGTAACTTTCCATGATGGGAATTAAAGTTCATGTGTATTGCACGTAATATCAGGACGGGGGTTTTAATATCTCCCGGTGACAGAGTTATCCTGAACATGTGCTGTTCTTGAGAAATCAAAGAGTAAAACTAACTTGATTTGTTGCGGGCAAATCTTTAAATACAGGGCTTCTCAAATGTTCCAGACTTTTCACTGTATTTCTGCACAAGGGAGCATAACATAGTTTCTTTTATTTTATGTATTTGTGTGGACACATCAAATTGTACCTATGCGATCTTTATACGTGTGGGTGTTGAAGTGGTGATTGCTATGAAATGTTCCTGCCGGGTATTTATTCCAGTTGGGCATTACGGTTGCTACAATTTTATAAATATTAGATGGTTGTTACATTTTTATTTTTAATATCGTTTGTCATGTCATTGTCCAGAATTCTCCCTATATTAAAAGAAGAAACATCTCTATAATGTACGTAAATTGATCAAATAGTTTTATTTTGAATCATTTTTAAGTGAATTTGAATATTTTTGTCAAAGGCCCCTCATCTGGCCATGTTAAAAAAAACATTTTTTTTTTAAATCTAGCAAGTTTGAATTATTTAGAGTTATGTCACTTCTTTTATCACAATATTTTCAAGATGGCATTATGAGATTCTCTCTCGTAGTTTCCTCATAAAATTTGATTTTCTTATATAAAATAAAACTACTTTGATTAATTTACATGATTTTTGGTGTATGAAATTTTCTTTCCATCACGGGTACATATATCATAAAGACTAGGGGTGTACCAACTAATCGGCACGTAATCAATAATCTGCATAATCGGTAATTTTGCCGATTAATTGGCCGATTATTTACTTTTTTCTTTTCTATTAAATTTAAATCATTTCATCACTGCTAAATGACCCATCAGATAGCTTTGACACATTAAGATAGTAACGACTAATTTAACATTTGTTAAGTGTCTGGCCATTATTATGGTTTTTTGTCTTTATTAAATAAAATTACAAAATACAATTTCTAATTCTTAAATGAATATAATTAAAAAATTAGGTAAGAAAAATAAATTACAAACCAACTACAAAGTACAAATTGTAATTCTTTAAGTGAATAAATTTAAGCTGAATTCTATACCTGCTGCTTCTCTACTTCCTCTTCTATTCTAGCTGCTTGTCTCCTCTGCTCTCATAGTCTCCTCAGTATTTTAACTTGAATACTTTTAAGTTGTAATGTAGAAACATTAGAGTTTCTCTATTCTCATGACGCAGCCTGTTCCTCATATATCCATACACATTATTACTTCTACTAAAGAGCCTCTCACCCTCCAAGATTAAGATGTTGCACTTAAATATTTTGAAGCCAGTTTACTCAGCAGTGGTAAGGTCTCCTATGTTTTCTTCCACCTCTGAAATGGACCATCGCTTCTTGCGAGTAGTTGTAAAGCTACGTAATGGTCAAGTTCTTTTGTGCACTTAACCGTAAGGGATTTACTTTTGAGTTTAGATTGTGATTTTGTATTTCTGTTTTAATTGCAGTCTCCAGGTTTAACTCAGCTTCTACCTGCTCTAAGTTTTGATTTGTTACTGTAGGTTTATTTGAAACTAATTCATCAAACAGATTTGAAAGAGATACAGTTTTACTTTCACTTTGATCTTCTTGACCTTCAACAGAGCTTGAACAAATGTAACCTGCCGATTCTGCTTCATTATCATCAGTAGAAAGCAGATGTAGAATCCAATTCTTAAATGTTTCCCATGTCATTCTTTTGAAATTTAAATGTGAATCTTGAATGTAAGAAAGTAGATATGCACAAGTTTTTATCATTTAGATAGAATGAAAATCTTGTTTCCATTGATTCATTGAATTGTTCAACAATTGTAAGGATTCTGCTAAAATCAAAAATATCAGAATTAGATTGGACAACTTTTGAAAGAAATAAACTTAAAGCTAAAATTGTAGGTATTATCGACATGGTTAAAGTTCTGTGACTTTTTTCTTTGGTGATTTCTTCAAATGGATTCAGTAACTGGACAATTTCTTGAACAAGTCCCTAATGGTAAGTTAAGGTAGGAATCTTGTAGCGTCGTAAATTCTCGTATGAAAAATATGAATGAATTAAAAAATTCCGGTTTGTGAAAATCATTCTGCTTCATACATATGCCATGAAAAAGTCCTTTCTAATTAATTTTTATCAGATAAAAAATATACTGTTATTCTGAAAAACAGCCGTTTGCTTATTTTAAAACTGGTAAACATTAATCAGAAGCGACTTTTTCTGAGCAAAAAAGGCTTCCTTTCCAGGGCAATTGCTCTTGACATATAAAAGACCTTTGATAAGGTATGGCATAAACGCCTACTTTACAAAATTTCCAGCTACAGTATAACTGGAAATGTTTTCTCAATTATTAAATCGTTTCTCTCTGATTAGGCTCATAAGAGTAGTGGTTGATGGGCAGAAATCAGAGGCCCACAGTATTAACGCTGGAGTCCCTCAGGGGTCCATCCTTGTCCCAAATCTCTTCCTGATCTACATCAATGATCCCTCAAACACATACTTAAATCATTTGTTGACATCTATGCTGATAACACTACCATCTATGCCAACACATCAAAGACCGTAAATGACAAAGTTCTCTCTGATTCTCTCTCTTCTGATCTTGAGCGCATGATACAATGGGGGAAGAGGTGTCTGATTACTTTCAATGCATCTAAAACCAAGCTCCTATCTTTACATCATCAACGCTCTGATCCCCATCTGGTATCAATTGAAATGAATGGCTCTCCTCTTGGGGAGGCTCCATATTTTGACAAGCTTCTGGGATTGACCTTTACTCCTGATCTGAAATGGAACACATACATCAGGTCTGTTGCCAAGGTCGCTGGAAAAATGGTGGGATCCTTCTACCGCACCAGAAGATATCTCACTGCTGATGCAATTCTCTATCTATATAAAAGCCAAGTACGCCCAAGGATGGAGTACTGCTGCCACATCTGGGCAGGAGCTGCTAAAAACAGCCTATCCTGCCTTGATAGAGTACAAAATAGACTTCGTGGCTTAGTGGGAGATGCCCTTTTCTCTTCCCTGCAACCTCTCTCCCACAGAAGAGATGTTGCGAGCCTGTCTTTGTTTTATTGTTATTTTCATGGCAAGTACTTGTTTGAGCTCCAATCTCTAGTCCACCCTCGCCAATCTTTCATGAAAAACACCCATCTAGCTGAAACCACTGTCAATAATTTTCCCCACTCTTTATCTGTGCCTAAATCAAAATGTAGATTCCATGAACAAAGCTTCTTTCTTAGAAGTGCATGCCTGTGGAACTCTGTTCCGTTTGCCTGTTTCCCACCTGACTACAACTTGGATGTCTTCAAGTCCAACATAAACAAATTCCTGATGAACCGCCCCTTAAGTAAGACACTTTATCAAAACTCCATTACTAACGATTGCTACGATATTGTCCCATTTATTACTGTATACGCAATAACCCTTATCCCCGAGTGGCTTCCGGGCCTTGATAAGTGATGACTGCTATGTAAAAATTAAAAAAAAAAATAAAATAAAAAGCATTCGACATAAAGCAGAACGGTCCGCACAAACCGGAAATAAATCAATTGTAAACAATCAGTTAACTTGAATAAAGCCAATACATAAAAAAATAAGATGTAAAAACAAAAAAATCATATATCAGAGGTAAAGACCTTACACTCAAAAAGTAAATGCCACGAAGATCAGAAAAGTTCTGATCTTATAAATAAATAAATAATTGTGAAGTCGGCCGTGAAGGGCTGACTGAAAGAGATTTTTTTTGTGTTTTTTTTAGCCTGATCTTTCTAGCCGTGTGGTTGTGTAGATGTACAAATAAAAAAATGTACTAAATTTAAAAATGCATACATTTTTTTTTTGTGAAATATGGAAGGGAGGGATGTTACATGATAAGGGCTGTCCCCTTTTCATGTAAGTATAAAAATGGAGAATTTATTTTAAAATGAAAATGAAATAGCAATAGACAAATTCGAACCTCGTAATCTGGGTTTAGAAATAGATTACGTGTGAGAATTTAAAAATGTAAAACAAACATTTGTTTAGAATATAGATAAATATTTCAAGGAAAGAATGTTAACTATCAAGTCTGTTATGAAATTTTAAATTGAAAGAATGCAGCTTATAAGATAATGTTTTTAACATATTGGATAAATAGGTTACTGAGAAATAGGAAAAGTTTTGGACACATGTCCAGGACACATGAAAGAAGGCACATGTTTTAACATGTGTATGACGTCACGGAAAAATAGAAAGTTCTAGGAATAGAGAAAAAACTTTAGAGTTAGTCAGTCAGTGAAGAAACTCGGAGGGAGTCAGACGTCTAGGAGCGAGACGTCACTTCAAGAAAAAAATGTGAGACTTTGAATTCTTGGTGATGGAAACACGGCCATGTGACGAAATAAACCATTATGTGTTTTGTAAAGCTTGTCTTGTCTTATGATTCTTACAAAAAGGTAAAGTCCAATTTGTGTTATATGTCTTTACATACACGTCTCAACATCATCATGTCCGAACTGTCTGAACACTATCCCTTCACTCCAAGAGTTTCTTCTTCTACACATCTAAGGAAAGAATGAACATTTAATATATAAGAATCTCTCCTAACATGAACAATCTCTCTAAGTCTCTTACAACAAAAAATCTCTCTCTTAGAGTCTTTCAACATCCCTCTCTATAATAAGACAAGAACACTCACTAAGATACAGCATCACTTCTAATAAGACTCTCTCAATGAAACTCCTATATAACAGTAGGAAGAATTCGAAAATGAAGAACAAGACTATGACTGACGAAGAATGCTTTATTTTCGGTTTGCACATCGTCACAATTTACTGTACAATTCCTCAACATGAAAACCGAACTTTTCTTTATTTTTTTTTTATTCATAAAAAGAGAATTCTAGACAAGAATCATATTTGTTTGTTGTTGCTATCCTGCAGTATCGCCTTATGCTTATTTATTTTGTTTGTTTTTTTAGTAGGTAGTATTAAAATCATGAAAAAAAATATATAATAATGACAAATACAACACATACTTATCCAGAGTGCTCTCTGCCTGGGTGTTACTTATCGCCTTCTTATATATAACCGTGTCTATGTATGTCTTGTCCTAACGTGTGTTCTAATATGGCCTCTGTGATTGTCTTTTAAAACTTGCCCGTATGCATCTTTTCACATTTCATTTATATAAGTCCTATATAAAGTTTATATACATTTATGCAGTCGGGTGTATATACTTGCGGTCGAGCTCCTTTAAGGACCTTTAAGTTGTGTATCTACCTTAGTAGTTCTTAACTCTGTGTGTGTGTGTGTGCATGTATATGCGTTAAGAATTCCCCATAACTTTGTTGTTATCTTGTGTCTTCTGGGATGCGGTTCTTCCAATCACTGGTCAATGATCTGTAAAGAAAAGAGTATTCAAGAGGAAAATACAATGCTGATTTTCTGGCAAGGATCTCTTTATTTCGTCTACGAATGAACCGGGGAGCTCTTGCATTGCTGATTCAAGCTTTCTTTTGTTTTCGTCGACATATCTTTTCTCTGACCCTCCTGATCTCGAAACTAACTCAAGTCTGATTGTCTACTAAACTTCAACTCCAATCGATTGTCTACTCCCAAATCCCTATGTACATTTCTATTTATATCAGAATATATATGTGGAGGTGGTACCCCCTGTTAACTGGCCTGCACCCAAACACACCGACCCACTTTCTAGCACACAGGTGCATGCTCTGTCAATGGAAGTCACTCAGTTGATCTTTCTGCACCTACCGGCAACCCTTTTTGCGCCTACCTGACACAAGTAAGTTGGGTTCGAATCAGTACCGTGTTAACTGCATTACTGACATACAACATGGGGCGGAGGGTCTAGATTCCCTACGATATAAATATATAAATTGATGTCATCATGTCTAACCTTTTTGTTGTTTAAAAGTAGGCAAATAATTAAGCCAGCATGCAGAACTAATCTTTTTTTCTGTCTTTCTTGCATGTAAATTATTTCTTCTTTTATTTCTTTAAATGTTTTTTGACTATTTCAGAGTTCAATTCAACAACATGTCTTCTTCGTCTTCGTCAACGAATATTCACCACATAACTGCTGTCGACTGGCAAAAGCGTGGCAAAAACTGTGAGGTCTGCATTAAGAAAAACCTTATCAACCCGATTAATATCTATTGTAAGACGTGCGACAAATACTTTTGTCACTGTTGTCTGATTTGTCATCAAGAATTTACGAATGGCCACATCACAACCCAGCACTTTGCCATCTGTGAAATTGCCATGGAACGACAACGCACCCAAGAAGAAAAAGAAGGGTCCCAGAGAAAAAGACCAGTGTTGGAACCATCAAATTGTACCGAAGTTGAGTCAACATTTGAATCTAAAAAAAAATGTATTGATCAAAACACTATTGATGCTGTTTCATTAGATGAGGTCGACTTAGAAAAAAATAAGAAACCCCTGGAAAATGCAACAGATTGTTGCGGCCAACAGTCCATTAGTGCAGAAATTAATAAAAAACAGAATCTGCCTACACCAATATTGGAAGAAACAAAACAATGGAGTTTGAGTGAAGTGACGAGCGATACTTATATTACCGGAATAACAACCACAGACCAAGGAGATCTTTTTATGTGTGATGCGGGTAATTTAAAAATATTCGGCTATAATCTTGAAGGGTTACTTCTTTGCCAGTGTCAAATACCACACGCACCTATCGACATTTGTTCCATTAGTTCTACGAAGCTTGCAACTGTGTCGCTTGTCAAACAGGCCATCTATTTTCTAGAATGGAATCCTGGTTGCAAAACTTTGACTTTAACAGCTACCATCCGTACCAGTAATAAAAACTATTGCTCGATTTGCAAGGGTGGTGAATCTTTCTTGTTGGCCTGCGACTGCTTCACAAATATTGACATCTTGAATTTCAAGGGTGAACATCTCAGCAGTGTTTTCACGGGTCGATATCTACCATCGATCAGCACCTACATTCACCGAATATGTCCTGGTCAGACGACGTGCAGGTTTTGGATGCTAGACTACAATTCGCAAGTGATTTCCGACTGTACATTAAATGGCTTACGATTGGGCTCACGCTGTCTTGAAAGTCAAAATGTAAATCGCACTGATGATATTATTATGGATAGATCAGGTTTTGTCTATGGCTGCACTGTTGACAGGGTCTACTACTGTGTGCCAAACGAAAAGAGTATAAAAAGTTTAATTTCCTTTGAGAGTCGTTTGCTGACAGATGCAAGAATGTGTTGGACACCATTGCAGACTCACTTAATCATCTGCCTGGAGACGTCGGAAAATTATATGATTAAGATTTTTAAAAGATCCTGAGTAAAAAAAAAATAAATCCGTAAGAATCAGCATGGTGCAATTTTTTTTTATCTGCTTCATGCGCTTGTTGGTATTTGTTTACCTCAATTCTTTGTAAAATCACTCACTGTAGGGACCACGTGAAGGTTGCCAACATCCATAAATGAAAGTGTTTCCATGGAACCACCAGAGTTTGAGCTTGGCACATCCAGGTCGTCATTCTGCCGCGTTATTTACTGCATCTCTGCTGCCACTGAAATGCTGATGTTTCTAGAATCGATTTCTCCAAGAAATATTTTTTTTATAATTCAGTACAAACTACACTATAATTGCAAAATTCGAAATTTTTAATATTGAATTTTAAGGCAAACCAATGACGTCTACTTAATTGTCATGTTAATGAATATATCCAAAACTTATGAAAAACGATAAGGTAGGAAAAATTATTAAAGAAAACATTTTTTTATGAAAATTAGAAAAAAATAAAACTTTTTTTTAATGATATAAGCTTTTTGAGTAAGTTAGAGTTACTTTCTCTTTGATCTATATATAAATAAGCGAGTGTTTGCGTGTTTTCTTTCTCTTCGTGTTAAAATGTAAATAAAAGCAGACGTCTCTCTTGCCTGTGTATAAAACTAAAAACATGTTTATGTGTTAGTTAATTTCTTTTGTCAACGTCGGTATGACTTCCAGTGTGAATCTCATTAAAAAACAATCCAGGTATGATTTTATTTGATTCTTTAATAATTAACAATATTTAACAATAATTAACAAAAATTAACTATCAAACTATTTACCAATTTTTAAAAATAAATTTTTCCTTTTTTAATATAACTGAGTTACTTCCCTTGTTCTTATGCCATATCTTCCCAAAGAAATATGGCAACAAGTTTTTTTACTATAAAGATCGAAAACATGTTTATTTTTAAATATTGTGGTAATATTTAAGTACCTCTGACATGCCAATTAAATAGATATCATTGCTTTTAGTTGAAATTGACACAAAAAGTCAATAAATACCATTGTTTTGTTTTTTTTATCAATTCTTTTTCATTTTTCGAATTTCACTATTACAGTGTAGTAGCACTTATAATTGCATACTTTTAGTGTTTTTTTGTTTTGTTTTTTGTCATCCACTTTAGGGATACTGTTAAACCACATACTTTAACAGGCCATAGTCATAAAACGATTAAATTTCACTCCAACCTATTTTCTATCTAATTAAAAATGTATCATGATTTTTGGAGTTTGTCTGTTTATATGCAAATAGAAACATGTGATTAGTTGACAAAAAAGGAATAGTGAGAAGACACATTAGTAAGGTAATAGGTTTATATTAATATCTGAGTTTGAATCTGATAAGTATAAAGGATTTTTTTTTATTGTATGTATTTTATAAATTTAAATAAATTAACATAATAAAAAATATTACATAAAAATTTCTTAATCAGTCAAAAAAAATGTAGGCGTGAAAGATATTCAGTATCTGATCGAAGTGAATTATTTTTGATGTTTGTATACTTTTGAGATGAGGATAACAAACATTTTTCATCTTCACCAATAACATCCAGTTTGAATGCACCCAAGATGGTCACAGGTTACATCGGTTCAAACATTGGCGCAATTTGCGTTTTGAAATTCTAATGATTATGTTTGTTGGAAAAAAAACAAAAAAACTTTACTATTCACCAATCATATTCAGTTTGAATAAACCCAAAAATGGTTGGAGTTTACATCGGTTCAAACATTGGGAGAAAAACAACCAAAATGAGAACAACAGTCCAAACAATTCTAATAATACAAAAAATATTCATCAAATCTCATCTCCAAAACATCTAAACTAAAAAACAGAACAGAACCAGATTTATAAAATACAGAAATAGACTTGGCGCAATTTGCGTTTTGAATTTCTAACGACTATGTTTGTTGGAAAAAAAAAAAAAAAAAAAAACTTTACCATTCACCAATAACATTCAGTTTGAATACACCCGAAGACGGTCAAAGGTTACATCGGTCCAAACATTGTGAAAAAAACAACCAAGATGAATTATTTTTGCTTACAAAAATGATGTCTAACATTTTCTGCCAATAAAAATAATATTTAAATTTATTCATCATAGTTACTTACTCTCTCATGCAAATACTCTGAAGCATTCTTTTGCCATGAAATCTCAGAAATATTTTTCTTCACACTAGCTATAAAGCGGTGGAAACTAGGTTAAAGATGGACATAGATATACCCAGCTACTGTACCAGCTCTGCTCAAGAGCATGTATAAACTAGTACTAATAAGCCGTTATAGTTAAACTTTTATAAAATGGTATCATTTTCATATGCACACACCAACATCATGTCTATTGTTTAGCAATGGAAAATTGAGAGATTGCTTAATTAGAATAGAATTGGAATAACTGTACGTTAACTTCTACCTCTATCCCAACCCTAAAACAAATTTGGTTACTCGCGTATCTTCTGTGTGACTCTGGTAACAGTGCAAATAATTTGGTATAACTAAGAGAGTTACATCTGTATATGGGACTCGTCCCATTTTCACATCGGCATCAAATTATTTCTCTATTTTATCAACTAGCATGGGTGCCCGGTGTTGCCCGGGTATTTGGAGATGTATGTTGAGCAAAAAAAAAAAAAAAAAAGTGGTAAATTTTTTTTAACTTTGACCCCTATTATTACCCCTTAAAATTTATTGTTTTGGGCTCAAATCAGGTTATTCAGTTAGATCCATGTCCAATTAACCTATATCTAAAATTTCAAGTGTTTAGACCGAAAATTGTCGTAGGAGTTTGGTAGAGTTCTCAAAGGTCAAATTGTTGAACTATGACCCCTTAATCGCCAAATTTCTGGCCGAAAACCAATCACATCGATTTTCCCAAATCTCAGTACCCTGTATATCAAATTTCGAAAATTGATAGTTATTGCGTAGGGAAATGTACACACACAGACAGACAGACACTTTCATTTTTATAGATATATATAGATAAGGTTAATTAATTAACCATTCTTCCACATTAAAACATGAAGTTTTGCAGTTGTCTTTTCCTGGTTTTGAAAGATAACACTGTCTTTAATCATTGCATAAAAGTGTTTAAACAATTTTCAAACTGTGTTTTTATTTGTAGCGGAGTGAGATTCTTGCGTTTTCAAAATTACAAAATAGAAATAGTAGTGATGGGACGATTCCAATATTTTCCCAGATTCTGATACAATTATCAATTCCAATTTTTTTATAAAATCTCTAAATATTTAACTATAGAGTTGTTTTTAATTTTTCCCGATTACTGTAAAAAAACGTGTTAAGTGTGCAGATATTTTTTCACGTAAACGTAAAAATACACTTGTGTGAGATGATTTATAGATTTTAGTTTTACTTAAAGTTTAAAATTAATAAATATTTATTATTTTGTTGTTACTAACAGCAGTGGAAGATATTGCTTTAAACAAAATCAAATAAAAAAGGCAATTAAAAGAATCGTTTTTGGCATTGGAAAGTAGGTACACATTTTTCTGATTCCAATAGAGATTCCGATTTTTTGGATTCACCATCCTAATTAATCGTCCCAACACTAATATGTTCCTAGTTAAAGAATAATATTAAATATTTATTGTATTTGTTTAAATTATAATTTAAGAATTCTTATTAATCATCATAAAGCAATGAAAGGTACTTTTTTGCTAATAGAGTGAAATTCCAAAGTCGAAATATTGAATTTCAAGTAAAAACCAATGTTATCTACTGAATTGCAAAGTCACAGTAATGAACATATTCAAAAATTATAAAAAACGATGAGGTAGAAAATTAATGAAAACAGTTTTCAAAGACAATTTGCTAAATTGTCCCAAGAAGTTTTCGAAAAATAATTACCTCCCCTGTTATGCTACAACCTCTTTGTTTATTTTTTTAGCAATATACATCATACTTTCGGAGTAAGAGGATATTAACTTGAGTTTTCATCTTTTTCTTTCGACAATAAACTTACGGGTGTAAGTTAACTCTTATTGCCATCAGGACATCCAAACACAGATTGGCAAGTCATGTAGCCAGATAACATGACAACAGATGGTCCATCAGGACAATGGAACGGACATCTTATAAACATACGCGGCCAAAGGGAAGACCAAGAACAAGGTGGAGGGACGACCTGATACAACACGTGTCCTACATGGCAGTGGATAGCTCGGAACAGAGATAGATGGCTCAAGTCCAGAGAGGGGTTCTTCATTGGGTGATAAAAACCCTTATTGATTGATTCTAAATTAATTAGGAAAAGGGTATTTTAAATTAACATTATGATTTTATTTGGTTATTAAATTATTCTGCAGTTGGTATTTTTTACAACCCAACCCAGCGTAGTATAAACACCCCCAACCTTTCCATGTTAAGAACGGCTTTCAGAATAAACATCCCCCAACCTCAAAAACTATACTACATACTAAAACATGCTATAAAAATTATAGGGAGGGATGGAGTTGATTCTCATTCTGGTCCACCAATGTTAGCTTTGTAAATTAAGGGGTGGGGTTTCAATTAATGTTACAATTTTATTTGGTTATTAAATTTTTTTTCTTCCGAATAATTTAGATGAATATTTAATTTTGGAAATAAAAGGAAATTTATTCTGGTAGGGGAGAGTTTTTTGAGTTTTTGTTTTTTTACAACGCAGTTTTAATTACCTTATCTGAACGACATGTACTCGCCCAATGTGTACACTGTCTGTACCGAGAATAACGCCTGGGAAGAAATATAAGTCGATGTCCAATAGCATGATCCAGAAGGAGGGTGCACCGGAGCCTGATCAGTTCTGATGAGGTCAGCTTCATGATGGCGGAAGATCTAAAACTGCACAAGTCACACCATCACTAACAACACCCTTCAATGTAAAATTCAAGAGCGTATATTAAAAGTAGATGTCAAGTTATGATATTGTTTTAAAAATAAACCCGAGATCAAATGTATAGTCAAGTGGTATATAAACAGGGTCTATATAACTTAGGTCTCTTTAGTGTTGTGACATGTTGATACATGTGTGTATATATATATATATATAATTTTTTTCTGAGCATTTTACAGTCAACGGAGAAAAAAAGGCCAAAGACCCTAGTGTTTTGATGTGATGTTTTGAATATAATAAACTAGTTATGACCAAAGTTTCATTTCATTCGGACAAAACACTAAGAAACGGAGCCTAATTAGAGTTGAGGCCGTTTTTTTGGGGTCATCATATATATATATATATATATATATATACACACACACACACGTTTTTTACCATTATGTGATTGGATAGTTCCTTAAACCTTGGCTACGATGGTATTTTTACACATCACATAAAATCAAGTCTAGGGTCTTTGAAAAAGAATTTTTTTTTAATCAAAAAAACACTACAAACATGGGTTTCATTCATTGATTAATGCAGTTAGGGCAAAGAAGAATTCCATAGTCCTTGAAGACACCATTGTTGCAGTTGTTTGTAATACAAAAACCAAACTAGGCATTAAAAAATTAACAGCCAGCATAGCGTAAGGGTTAAATGTGTGCATGATGTCTATTGATTGTCTCTTGTGTTCATGTGTGTGGATATTTTTATAACAATGTGTATAACTATTGACAATGATAATTTAGATAGTATTTACCAAGGGGACAGATAACATTGTCAGTAGGTTCACCAGAAAAAGATACATACCTTCAAAGTTTCTTCTTGAAAGTAAGGATGTTTTTCATTCGAAAAGGGAAACGCCAAGACATGATGGATATTGCTGGGTTCCTTCTCCGAGTTCGGACACACTCCATACAAGTCTACATTTTGCTATTTCACCCCATTGATTACCACGAGCGTCAAGTCCAAACCTTGGAGCACAAGACCCCTATTTGTCTGCTAATGTGTTGGGTAATCTCTCCCTGTGTATCTTTATCTCATTACGTCATGACCGAAGACACAAATCAGATGATCCACCCTTGTCACATATTTCTGTTTATGTTAATTATGAAAACTAACATTCCTTTTCACCAAGTTAACATTTTTGGGAATTATTTTAATATAAATAATTTTATCTGTAAATACCTTTTGCCCTAATAATATTCTTTCTATTTCTATAAATAATAATAACAATCATAATAATTGTCCAGCTAACTTGACATTGTTCAGACCAACTATGTAATAAAAATACACTAGAATAAGTTAATTCTATTTTATCTATATCATCTCAAATTGGTTATATCTGAATTTAATTTTAGTGTATGTTGAAAGAGAGGATTTCAAATTTTACATTTAGAAGATTTGAATCAATTTTCATTATAGTAAAGATCTAGTGATGGGACAATTCCAATATATGTGTTAAATAATAATAGAATAACAGACTTTCGCTGGCGAGGGCTACTATTGTCCGTAACCAGTCATACAGTCCTTTTGAAATTTTCATCTCTATTTTTCTCATTATGTACTGAATATTTGTTAATGAAACCTATATGAAATATGTTCTTTATTAAATTTTAAAGATTTTCTATTCTGAAAGAAGTTTTAAAAAAATTAATCTAAAAAAGTTATTTTAAAGTTTTTGTTTAAAAAAAACTCAGATTTTCTCATTATTCAGACCTGTATTACAAAGAGGGGGTTGCAAAAAATGAGATGTGGTGTGAGGAGAAATACAAACTGAAACAGAGAGAATATTCAGACCTGTAATAATACAAAGAGGGGGTTGCAAAAATGAGTTGTGGTGTGAGAAATACAAACTGAAATAGAGAGTAGGAAAGTTTTAAAATATAATCTTAAAAAGATAAGATACAAGTTAGAAAAGTATTTCATCCAAGGCATGAAAATTGTTGAACAAAATGTTTTTACTATAGGCTTTAAAAATAAAGGTACAAGATTCAATTTGAAATTTATTTACCTTCAAAGTGCACTTTTATAAATTTTACAACGTAAGGTATAAAAATTTAATTTAAATTGAATCAAAAAATTACCTTGAATTTATTTTATGTAATGTACATTTTGTTGTAATTTAAAAACATTATCTTTCATCTAGCAATTAATGATATAGATATAAAATTTTCAATGATTTTTTTTAAAAAGGGCAACAGAATGTACATTACATAAAATAAATGCAAGGTAATTTTTTGATTCAATTTAAATTAAATTTTTATACCTTACTTTGTAAAGTTTATAAAAGTGCACTTTGAAGATAAATTTCAAATTGAATCTTGTAGCTTTATTTTTAAAGCCTATAGTAAAAACATTTTGTTTAACAATTTTCATGCCTTGGATGAAATGCTTTTTAAACTTGTAAACTATTGTTTCAAGATCCTATGTTTAATGAGTGAAAGTAGTTATTAACATTGCTGGTCATTATTGCGTGTAATATAGTATTCTCTAGGAATTCTCAGACTCCAATAAATGATGGCCTAAGTGACAAAAAGTCTTCTCAGTACTCTCTACTTCTTTTGATAATCTTTGCAAATAATTGTGCATTATCACATCAGCCGCTTACCATTGATTTCTCACTGGCAACAACCATTGGTCTTCACTGGAATTTTTGTGGCAATAAGCCTCACCAAGAACCCAGTACTTTTCGTACTTATCCAGTAGAGGCCTGGTTAGTGCTCTCTCTCCTCTGTCCTTCCATCCTCTTTGACCCTTCACGCCTATTTTTTGCATTTGGATCTATTATTATTAATATTAGTAGTAGTTGCTACCAGATCTAATAACACTTTAAACCACATCCTTACATATGCAATTATTAAAAGGATTTGGTAATAAAATCTAAGTAAAAACAAGAAAAATGTAAAGATTTTTTGTAAATTTATTCCATAATAGTTCCAGAAAAATCGATTACAAAAGAACAAAAAATTCAGTTCCTTTTATCCAAAGTCGGTTTTATTCTTCAGATAAAAAAAAGCATTTAACATGACAAAGTCATTAACTTAGTTTTAAGTATAGGTTTTTATTTTGAGAGGAGGATGTGCAGTGTGTGTGTATGTCATCCACAGACAGACTGTTGTGCTGCATCACAGGCCTTCAATGCAGCCAGACTAGCACCCATCCCAAGTCAGGGACCAAACCTACAACCATTAAGTTGATAGTCGGCAGTTCTACCCTCTAGCCCATGGGATCAACACTCGTAAAGGATATCTTCAAATGTCTTTTTATACAAATATTTGACTGCACCTTATGTCAGTTAAAAAATAAATTAATCAGAGTGCTCAACTGTAATACAAGAGCGGTATGTCTTATTGTATACTGGAAAATTAAAATTCCACTAAATTGTACAAAGTCAATCCTCTACTAGTTTGAAAACTTAGAACAATATGTCAGAAATCAGAGTATCATTCAATGGAATCTATATAAGGGAAATTTCTTTAAATAATGTTCTATTGTTAAGTGTTTTTTATTCAAAAAGTCAGAAGAAAAGCTGGTTATGTGAAGATTTTCAAACAACATAATGCTTGAAATTGTCCAACCGGTATTGAAACAATTGTAACTTACAATGAAATACACTTTTTGTTGCTACTAATTCCTTTTTTGAAGTCTTGGTTTTGTTAATACAGTATATTTTATATATAAGATGTCCAAAAAAGCCATATTGTGTGCTGTTCTAGATTTTATCAATATTTTGAGCCCATGAAATTGAAGGGCTTATAAAATAAAATGGACGAAATTTTAACTTGCATAGGAGTTATCTCCCCTTCAACATTATTTTGGTTCTTAGTTATAATACAAAATTCAAAATATTAAAATAGCGAAAATTAAGTTTTCCTAAATGAGCCGAAGATTTTCAGAAAATATTTTTATATATATATATATATATATTTTTTTTTTTTTACCTGTTTTTGGTACTGTTAAAACTGTAGCATTTTTTTTTTTTTGCAAAGCTCAATTTTCGTTGTCTTCAAAAACTTGTCATTAATAATTAATTTTCTACCTTAGTGTTTCATAATTTTTGGATATGTTCATTACTGTAACGTGACAAATTTTGATGCAATAACGAAGAACCAATATTTTTATTTCTTCTTTGTTATAATAGCGAAATTTAAAATACTGAATTATTGCAACATGATTATTAAGTACGATTGGTCTTGAAATTCAATATTTAGAGTTGATATTACAATAAAGAACCTCTTTTTCTTTTAAGTTATCAAAAATCATGTGATTTTTTTTTCATCGTTTTCTTTTATTTACCACAGAGCATACAAAATTATTTTTCCTTTGTTTAAGAAAACAAACAAAACGTAATACTTGAAGCTTTTATTCAAGTACAGAAATCATTTTCTTTTATATTCAACATTTGAATAAGTGCCATGATTAGAATTACAATCACTTAAATCTAAAAAAAAAAAAAAAAAAAAAAAAAGAAAGCTGATTAGTTTGATAAAAAGTCATTTTTTTTTAATACTTTTCCTCTTTCATAATTCACTATTGTAGGAGTGTTCTCACCGTGTCGATCTTTAATACTGTCTGGTGTGCGAATCATTTTCTCTCAAGATTTGTTGGCATAATCATCATCTACAAGTTTTAATCCACATCACTTTCGTTCGAGTAAGAGTTAAATTTCATTTTAAACAAAACCTGAACATTACTAGCAGTTTTTACCGGCCCTTAACCTTAAATCAAATTAGAAACACACATCATTCTTTCACAGTTTACTATTGCATCTGTGTTATCCTGGTTGTATTTCTCTAAGGTCTTCTGCAATGCTTACTACTGTATGCATCTGTTTCTCAAGATGTTTTTTTGGGGGGAGGGGGGGTATTTAGTCCTCTCCCATTGCAAGAACTTAGACACCAGGGTCGGAAAGTGGGATTGAGAAGTCGGTGCCTCCGAGGAGAGACACTGACCTACAAAAAGTGCCTGGGCAGCCCCGTCAGCATTCCCCAGTAAGAGCGCCTCGGGCGATTAGCAATAAACTAACCCCATCTCAAAGAGAGAAGGCAAAGTAGAACTGCACAGAACTAACATTACACAGCAATCAACAGGGGCCAGAACATTACAGGAATGGTGGAATATCTGTTGATTTTGGGGGGCACCGAGGGAAGAGTATTAATATATGTTGCTTTTATTCGGCCTTTTTTCACATTATTAATAGAAATTAAAGCTTCTTTTTATTCAAATGCATACTGGAGTAATTTATACTCATACCATACGAAATTTAAACGTCTTTTCTTGATGGTATAGCAGTAAAATGATTCAAATATATCTTCCTCCTAAGGATTACCTCCCCCACATCCTTTTTTTTTTAAAGGAGGATAGTATTATTCAGTTACAATAATATCCTCCCAGGTATTACCTTCTCTTTTCTTCAAAAGAGTATACTGTTACTTCTAATCATTGTATTTGTCAGGTAGGTGGAGCTCGTCAGCTTTAGAAGGCATTCTCTCTAAGAGAAGGCAAAAGGTCCAATATTTCCCATGGGAAGGCTTCAGGAGTAAATCTTGAAGAAAAATTCAGGAGTTGAGCAACTAAAGCAGTTCAGCGTTACAACTTTGTTCTACCAGCTCCTGCGATGGCGTTGGTGCTAAACTAATCAGCAACGTTGAGAAGGTGGATGGGTTACGTGAGCAACAGCCTGTCCTTTATATCACACTACCCAGGCAAGCATCCAAAGGATGCATCATCCATGGTTGACTGACCAACAGAAGCCTCCTACTATTCCTACTGTATTTATGCATAATGGCTTGTGCAGTTATGTTCCGACTTGCATAGTTATGTTGTAGGCGTTAAAAACCAACTGCACATGCTTAACTTTTCTTACTTTCTGTTCAAAACCAGTTCATAGACGAATGAAAGTTAGTTCCAGTAGATTTCTTAATATACATTTCTTTAGACTCTCATCATGATGAGAGGTCGGAGAGAACTCAAAGGCGAGTGACAAAACTTGAACTCAATTACTTTCCTAATACGTCGAACCAACTTGCCTTGCATGTTTACATTCCTGATTTTATTGTAGAGAAGATATTGGTATTTTCATATCAAACTCTGGTGGCCTTTTCTTTATTCCAAGCCAGCTCAAAAAATGCTTACTTTTCATTTCAACATTCAATATACATCAACCACTCTACAATGGTTTTACTTCCAGTTTCATGATTGGTTTTCTTATGGAATTCATTTTTTTTTTTTTTTTTTTTTATGGAAATCGCTCCGGACATTACATGATTCCACTTGATGTAAGGAGCTTGGAAAAAAGGTAAAAAACTAATCAACAATACATATTAGATGGATAGATTCTGATCCAGAAAACAGCGATTCTTCCCCCTTTGTCAGAAAAATTGATCGCAGAATGAGAGAGCAAAATAAGGGAAGTGATATTTTCTTTGAAAGTTGTCTTGTTTTATGAACAGCAAATATTTTAGAATTGCAACCTATAGGAAATTACTACCAACATATACAACACAATCAGAATACAATTCGCATGAGAGAAGTTCAGAGAGCTCATTCAGATTCTGTCGAATAAAGGCATACTCCTGAAGTCCTGTGGACAGGTCTTTGTTGTTAAGTGTTTGAGGAGTCATGCTTCATGCCACTAAAACTTGGGCTGTCATTGTTGATATAAACAGGCTTGTGAAAAATGACAATGTCATGGTCAGATGGATCTGACCTTCAAAAATTATGCACAAGAGGCACATGGCTGATCTGAACAAACATCTTGGCATCTCCTCTTTGGAAATTATTCTGAGGCGTGGAAGATGGAGATGATTTGGGCAGGTGAAGAGAATGGATGGCAACCAAGAATGTTGTACTTTGATGTCAAGGGTAAGTACTGTGGACGGTCAAGGAAACAATGGCTGGACCTCCATACTCCAAACATCACAGAGCATCTGGTCAATGATCGTAATGCGTAAAGAGCAGCCATCAACACCAGTGGTAACATGATAATTAAGGCATCCAACTCCAGCAGCTGGGAACAGAAGACATTAAACTGTGCGGTAATAGTACATGTTGAAAGTTCTTATTTTTAGAATATCAGCTCCGGATGGTGGCACACCTGCCTGCAATTATTGGTATCCAGATATGCTAAAACTCCTGACAAGAGTGAGTCAGGAAAAGGATTTGGAAAGAAGTAATTTTTTACCTTAATTAAAATTTAAATGCCAAAAAAATAAACTTTTTAAGTTAGCTTGTGTTTCTACAATAAAGGAAAAACTGAATTTTATTAGGGGAAAAAAAAAAAAAAAAATTTTTTTTTTCTCATATTTGAGTTTCTGGTTAGAAAAAGGCCAAAGCCAACCTGTATCACAATGATTTAGGAGGCTCAAACCAACCAGGGTCTCTGGTTTATCTTTGGAGCTAAAACCAACTTTGATCAGGCGGTTCAAGCGAAAAGGGAGATAATTCCTAGACGTTCTAGACATTTTCATTTCACTAAAATTAAATATCAAAAATTGGACAATAAATAACTAGAAAACAAGAACGATGACAGTCTTTTCTTTTGTGTTCAAAAATTTTTTATTGCTCCAGAAATTACTTTTGCAGTTCCTGTCAACAAACAGTTAATTCGTGCCTTTTTTTTTTTTGTAGAGAAAAAGGAAAAAAAGAAAAGTTTTATTCTTAGGGTTTTTTTTGTTATTTTTAATCATTGTGTATGTTTTAGTTTTTATTTTTACCTTCAGTTCAACTGTCCAGCCTATACAGATGGCAGAGAATAAGAATGTCTAGTTGATTAAACTGAGCAGTTATGTATGAGCAAATGAAATATCAATAGACAACTACGTAATTCGTTTAGAGATGTAGTCCTGCAAGCCATTGACTGACAGCAAACAGAATGGTAAAAAGCTGCCATTGAGATGCGATACTTTAGAATCTGAGTGTTCTCGTAAAAATTTGATGCCTCATTATGCAAATCTAACAAACCCTATGGATTTATCCACAGGTTTGGTCAGGTTTCGAGATCATTAGGTTTAGCTAAGTAATTCAAACAAAAACGCAACAAAATAGATCACAGGATAATCTGCACCAAGACATTAGAATGGCAGATGAGGAGTCACAGAAAAATTCAGTGATTAGAGCATCTATAATGAATTGAAACATCAACCTCGTACATTTATCAAAATTCTAGGATAAGTAAACATTGGTCATAAAATAAATCTTGGAGATGCTACGAGATCAGTCAGTGAAGAAAGCGTTTCACTGCAAGTTTCTAGTTTTAAAACGATTTGACCCACTCCATTAGTAACCCAAGATTTTCTAAAGAGAAAAAAATAAAATGTCTTCTTTGAATGCGACGTCATGGACAAACTCACCAGGCAGAAAAAAAAAAAAAAAGTGGTTAGGGGAGATCAGGCAGGAGATATTCCAGGAATAGAGAAGGGTTGGAGATCTTAAAATGTGAAGTCATCAAGTTGATTCTAAAGTTGACAGTGTTCCTATCATCTCAACGGACAAAATTATTTAAATATTTCAGGATGCGGGCCGGGATCATCTTAGTTTGGATATCTGTTTGTTCATGTGACTGAGGTTTCATAACTTTAAAGAAAATGAAAAACAAAAAAATAAATAAATTTTTTAAAACTTTACAGAGGCTTTATCCTCAAACAGTTGGGAAATAAGACAGGTTGTCACAGCCTCGGATTTTCATCCCACTTGGAGGGTTCTTGTAGACATAAGTGTAGAGTTCTTCTATTGGCAATTCAGGGTCAGACTTTGCTGCCGTGACAGCTACATCAACTTCTTTACGAACTTCGAGGTCAATTTTCTAATTAAAAAAAAAAAAAAAAAAAAAAGCATTAACAAATTGGCAAAAATAAAAAATCTGGAAAACCTTCCTTTTCTCTGGTCTAAGTTTACCTTATTCTCTTCAAATTAATAACTGCTTTTTTATTTTTTTGGCTTTTAGCTTAAAAAAAAAAAAAAAAAAAAAAAAAAAAAAGGTATACATTTCACCAAAACGTGATAAGCATGGACCCATTAAATCTCAGGATATCTACATTTTTTTTACTGTTAAGTTGAAACTTTGTGCAATACACAAATTGAAAGGAAAAAGTTATTTTTAGATAGCAAAATATTTACTCCTCTAAATAGGACGCCAGATACACGTGATATATTTTAGAAATAAAAAGGCTATAAATTCAAGGTAAAAGTTACACATTATAGTAAGAAACTAAGCAGTTCACACAAAGAGTTACATTGCACTTTTTGCAATAAGTTAGTGGTTTACTATTGCAAAACTCAAATTCATACATCATTGAACAAATAGAATTTTAGCAAATTTCACAAGTATTTTTTTTAAGAACGTTCCAACAAATCTGAAGGAGAAATTGATAAATACAGATGAATTTTATCCTTCCTTCAAAGTAATTTTGCAATAAGCAGAACTATTATATATTATCTTATAGATTTTAAAAATAAATTATTTAGCATCCTATTTATAGGACAGTGGGACCTAATGGCTTAAATAATGCATATTTCACAAAGTTATTTTTTCAGTCATTTATCACTATTCCTATTATTATTATATAAAAAGATCTGTGTGTGTATGAGATCATTCCCTATGAACTCCTAAACAACTGGGCGGATTTTTGTAAAATTTCACACAAATGTGCCTAGTAATGTTTTTAGATTAGTTTTGTATCACAATGTCTTCCATAAGTATTAATAATCGAAAAAATCCAATGAAAGAAGGAACAGGCAAGTTTTATTAAAGTTAACGCCTTATACAGTCTAACATCACAAGTGCATTTGAGACGTTTTGTTACCACACAAGCAGACAAGCAGAAAGGCTCGACATATAAAAATCAACAATAGGCTCTTTGATATGACAAGGGCGCTTCAAAAATAAATGTTTGTTTAAAGCATAATCAAACTATGATATGTGCTAGAGACATGGAGATCACTTGGGTTGTTCGTGATCAGATGAAAAATAAATTTGTGAAGTCTATCAGGTCGGTTATTGGGTGTCAAAGCTTAAAAAAATCCAAGCAAAGAGAAACACTGTTGCATGTCTCACATCTGAATGGTTTCGGGGTGATCAAATGAGAAAGAAAGCAGTTGCAAAGTGACAGTACCATAACCATATACGGTTTTAAAAAGATGAGAAACAACTAATACAGATCTTGCTGAATGAACTTTTTCGACAAGTTATATTTTACGTTTTTGTGGTCTGAAAGGCAAAATAAGTTACTCTTCTGTGACTAAACGCTTTAAAAAAAATTAGTACAAACCTGTTTCTGTGCAGTCTGTAGAGTCCTGTGCAGGCAAAAAGAATGAAGAAAAAAATGTCTGCCTTTCCCCTTTATATGCTTGCGATACTGTCACCTAATATGCAAATAAGACACTTCCAGTTGGATATAAAAACTTGATTTTTCAAACTGGGTCATTTTTTAGATTTTGATGATGGAGTAGCAAGTGTTTCGGCAGTGCACCATGTTCAAGAGTTGAGTTTTCACAGAGCGTTGAGATTTGGAGTAACGAATTTTGACAGCAGATTGAGATTTAGAGTAGGGAGTTTTTAACAGCAGTGTCGAATTTAACCAGTTTTGTATAATGATTTTAGTTTTCTGTTAAGGATTAAGATGTCAAAAATTAAGATGCCAAAAAAGAACCACAATCGCACGGATTATGATCTCTACTATAAAAAGAACAAAATGCCAAGTAATAGGGGTTGTCTATCATACAGATGTAAGTAACTAACGGGAAAAAAAAAGTTTGAAATCATTTTTCCAACCTTCCTCCCCTCTGTGTGTGTGTATGTGTGAAGAGAAGGCAGTTCAAAGAACTGAAGACAATTTGGATGAGGTGCTAATGATAAGTAATAAAAAACAAAATTAAAAAATATGTTTAACTAGTGAAATTACAATCTTAGTTAACAAGAAGTAAAATTTAAGAGAAACGCAGAGTGCTTATGTGGGGGTGGGGATACCATGTCATTCTTTGAAGTAAAGTTTTTTTTCTAGCAGCAACATTTAGAGACATACAAAACAAACTCCCACGGAACGTCATAGAATGTTGCATAGCTGGTCTCAATCAGCCTTTCAGCAGTTAAATGTCTTATAGAAAACTTCACAGAAAAATCAGCCTCAACATGATCAAAAGAACTCAATGTAGAAGAGAAAATAGAATATCATTCAGAAACAAACGAAAAAAGTAATTATTGGTAAAGAAGGTCATTATTAAGAAAGTGTGTAACAATTTGGGCCATGAGACAAAAAAAAAAAAAAAAAAAAAAAAAACAGATGAAGTTGTAATACATTATGAATACTGTTTAATATAGCATCAACAACAAAGCAGTCACTGTTATGGGAATGGTAAAAAAAAAACAAAAAAAAACATTTTTTTTTAAATACAGTAGAATCCCGGGATATGGCATTAATCCATTCCACGGTTGGGATCATAAAATGAAATTGCTGTATGACGGAGCCTAAGCAAAATTTTATACAGTATATATATGAAAGATTAGTAACGAAATACAGTACAGTATGTAGTACATATGTATATAATCAAAGAACATTATAAATAACACTGTGAGGAAGGGCAAATACCATAACCAGGAGTTGGAAAAACATTGTATTCCATATCGTAACCTAAAAAAAAAAAATAAAAAAAACGTATCCCGGGGCTCTACTGTAAATGCAGCATAGACAACTTCAAAAATTCAAGATAGGGGACACGTAAAATGGGCAGATCTTTGCAAAGAAAAAAATAGCAAGAGTGGAAGAGTCTAAACGGCTAAGAGGCAGATAACAATCCACATGTAGAGTCTAAATTAGTCTCACAAAGAGCAAAGATACTAATAAGGTTATGTTTTACTGTGTTTGTATGAGAATTTTCACACCTACTTATATAGAAAAAGCACTTTTTCTGTGAGTGTGTGAGTGTTCCCTAAGGACTCCAAAGAAGCTGGTCCGATTTTTTAAAAGTTTTGCACAAATGTTCTTGACGTGTCTGGGAGTGTTCTTAGGTAGCTTCTGTATTGGAATGTCTGATAAGTATCAAAAATGGATAATCGAAAAAATCCGATTAAAGAAGAATCAGTCCAATTTTGACCAAAGTTAACATTCTTATACAACCTAACATCACAAGTGGATTTGAGAAGTTTTATCAATGCACAAGCAGAAGGATCCAACATATACAATCAAAAGTAGGTTCTCTGATAAGATAAGGGCATGTTTGAAATGAATGTTTTTTGATGCAACACAACTGAACCATGATACTTGACTTTTGCATTCTAAACTTTAATTCAAGCCATTATATAAAATTTGATAAAATTAACAATGCAATGTAGACTGCAATATATTGTGAGAAGCACGTAAAGTTTCCTCACAGTGCACCACAGTGGATCCTCGACTAGAGAGCCAATCAATTTGATTGAAAAATGAGCAATTTTACAAATTTCGATGACATAAATAAAGTATTGGAAATGTAGAACATTTTTTTAGTCCCCATTCAATCCCAGGTAACGTTGGGCCTCCCTTCTAGTAAGTACTACTGATTGAATTTTAACATTTCATTAGTTAAGTATCTTATAACTTTTAACAATACAACTAGGGTGTAGAAGTGTTGCACTTTCAGCGTGCTATTTTAGAAAGTTTTTGTAAAAAAAAAAAAAAAAAAAAAAAAAAAAAAATTTATGTTACCTTCAATTCGTCGAGAACAGCCAAGTTTTTGGAGAGCATTCGTTCCTTCAGAGCTGAAATAGGATCTCGTTTCTCACGAACTTCCTGGATTTCTGCACGTGTACGATAACTGTTTAAATATGATAGAGAAAGAGAAAAAGTTTTAAAAAAAAAAAAAAAAAAAAAAAAAAAAACATTTGGCAATAAAATAAAAATATATAAAAAATGACTATCTCTACTATTAAATGAAACTCACTGTGTGTATGCAATTTCCTTCCTCATAGGTTCCGAAACGGTTGAGCCTATCTTTTGAAAATTTCACACAAAGCTAATTTATATGTCTGGCAATTTTCTTGCGATATGTTTTGTACAGAAATTGATTCGATAAGTATTGAAAAATAAAAAATAAATTTTAAAAAGCCAATTTTAAAAATACTCTTGAATTTTGACAGGGGAATATTTTACGTTACACTGGTGTAAAGTAAAATATTTTCCTGTTAAATTTCGTTTTTATCTATAAGAGAAGAAAGACTATTTTAAAAGATCGTCAAGCCCAAATGTCAGCTGACATGATATTGTAAACAGACAAAATTTGATGAATGACATTATTATTTTTTTGCAAATAAGTCCACCAGGCAAATTATTCCTCGTAAGATATATTATTCAATAGATGATTGATTTTATAATAATACGTACGCAATCTGCATAAATTAAAATATTATGTATAAGCGTATTGTACGACCGGGCAACGCCAGACATCCAGCTAGTTGATTATGTAACTAAACAGAAATTTAATAAAATCATCAGCATTTAAATTAATGAAAAAGGATAAAATCATTTAAAACAGATGTTGAACTGATGATGATCTTATTTGAGAATGCTATTCTTTTTACTATATTAACCACAGTGTGGCACAATTATAAACGCCTTTTTTGAGGAGCCTTGTGCCTGACTTATGGTTCACATGGAGAGACATGTAGAATCGAAAAGACATTCAAACTTGGGAGAGACAGTTTGATAGCAAAAAGTGTGTTGTCAATCAGATTTGATTCTGGCTGAACTTGACAAATGTTTATAAAGTCAAGGGCTCGCAAAAGATCAAAAAGGTTGAATCAAATGAACTTGTGAATCAAGTTTTTTCAAGTTCGTTCTTTTATATATATTAGTGTTTTTGCTTTCTCTTATCTTTGTCACCATGAGAGCAGTTGGAATCTTGACCATGCAGTAGTTGGTCATAAAAAGCCTGCTCAGTCAACTCTCAGACTTTATGTCCCTTGAAATGTAAGAATATATATTTTTATATAGCTGTTTGCTCCTTATTACAATCATTTAAATTTCAGCTGATAGTCCCAGCCAAGGAAATTAATTCTCTGGAGAGAATTAATAATGCCTAAAGCCTGCCAAAGACCAACCAAGTTACAGATAGGATTAACCCCTTCATTTAAAAAGGGATGACTTTCTCTTTAGTCCTCGGGAAGTTGGTCATGCTGTGCCAAGCATAACAGCCCTTCCAGAAACATTCCTGCGAGATACACTATTAGACTCCCTGGCAAATAATTGTTACAATGGTAATAATCTACATTGTAGATAATTTAGTATTTTGAAGGAAAGTAGTTTTTTTTCTCAAATTTCTTCTGGGAGTTACCATTCTTGATTTCATTAATTTTCCAAGAAATACCAGGATAGATATCCTGCTAGTAAATTGTAATTAGTTTATGTAGTCTTTATAGGTTATTTTATTCCAGTCTTTTTTACACAAGTACACGTTCCATCAAGAATGAAAGCATTGTAGTGATGGGTAATCATATTGTTTTTTTGTTTTGAGGATATCAGAAATTAAAATAAGCTCATATACTTGGTCATTTAACACATCAAAAATGTGAAATCACTATGTACAACTATGTATGTGTGATGTTTGTCTATTCCCTATAGAATACAAAGTTACATAATCTACATAAAATCTAAAATTGAATCTAATGTAAAATTTAGCAGGGAAGACAATGGAAAAGAGTTATGGGAACATAACCCTCCTTAAAACTTCAAACGTATACTATTTTTATTAAATTTATATAATTTTTTTTTCATCCCAAACAAGGCATATTACCACTTGGAACATAAGAGGCTACTATTGGGATCGTGTCTAGCGGGAGACTGAGGGGAGTTGAGCAGAGCTATGTCTGCTCAGATTACATTTAAACCTGCATTTTAGTATAATCTGAGAAGCAGAAGATAGGGAGGGAAGTATAAAGTCCAGTAGTTGGAGGGAAGAAACTATTAGAGTAGAAGCTCTACCATCTAGAGACCTCAACAGTGAAGGGATGGGATTTTCCTGCTTGTCGGGTTAGTCAGGAGTATGTGCGTTGAAGGGGCAGGAGTGCTGAGAGTTCATCAAAGCATATTCCATCAAAGCACTTGTAAAAACAGGAACAGTGATGTGAAATTGTGGCGATGGGACACTGATTGGAGTTTGGCTGATAATGCTGGACATTGGATTGGAGACTACTTTTTGGACCTTGTCTAAAAGACAAAGATACTCCTGCCCAGATGTGGCAGCAGTACTCCATACATGGCTGAATTGTGATTTTGTAAAGATGCTCTCTGGTGTGAGTACTTTTTTCACATGATAGAGGGAGCCCACGTTTGCAGCAACTTGGCAACATCCTCAATGTATTTGTTCCAACTCATGTTGCTTGTAAACATTAAGCTGAGGACTCATGGCAATCTGTGATTGAGTTTTTTTTTGTAGTTGTAAAAAGGAAAGGTGCTTAGTCTTAGTAGCATTAAATGTTACCATCTATTGATGGTTCTGAATCACTGTAACCGCTCTTTGCAGAACGTCTACCTGGTCCAACTCTAAATACAGAGGAAGAAAAAACATCTTAAAACCTCAAATATGTATATCCAATTTTAAAGAAATTTAAACTATATGTATAAGATACTAATACAGAAAGTTCTCCAGCATTTCAGTTTCTTCTGACTATATTAGGGGGTGAAACAGGAAGGGCTTCAGTAGAAACAAAATAATATGCATCATAAAAAAAATAAAAACACAGTGAACCCCATTAAATCTCAAGGAACATCAGATCTTCCTTCTCATAATAAATGATAATCACTCTTTAATGTGCCAATAATTTGATGCAAGACCTTGATTTCTCTTAAAACAAACTATAAGAGTTATTCTATTAAATACATAGCACTTCTGAAGTGCATGGACAGCAGCCATTTTTTTTGTGCATTTCACTAAACTATTGCCAGGTGGTGCTTCGTGGTCAAAAACAGGGGACAACAACTTATACTTTCTGGGAAATTCTTTGGAAACTATCTTAAAAATCCAATGTTGCTTTAATTCGAAAAATATTTCATTTAAATTATTAATTTGGTCAATAAAAAAAGTTTTTTTTTAAATTTACTTTATAAAAATCCAATCTTAATTACAAAATCGTTTTATTAAAATTATATTTTCTTATGCAGACTTTTCAATAAATGTTTTTCCAATTATGATTTTGATTCAGTTTTATACAATAAATGATATATTTTTAGACAATAAATGCTTTGATTTTCAAATATGTTTGTATTCGGAAAAAAAAAAAAATCTTGTTTGTTACTTATTTGATGTGGTATTTGACCAAGTAGAAATTAGAGTTGTCACCTCCTAACATTGCCACTGTCCATATACTGCAGAAGTGCCAAGCACACGATTAAAAAAATAGGCTGAAAGACACAAAAATGAATGGTAGTGAAAATGATTTAGTCAAATTCCAAGGTATCAGCTAAGACCTAGCCGAGATAATTTATCTGTAGAGACTGTCATTCAGTTGATCAGCTCATCTTGCCAATCTACTAAATCTTTACCAAGATCTGTCCGTTTCATTGCATCTACGACAATCTCCTTGAAGCCAAACTCACTCAGGATATCCCTGAGCTTCCAACTATCTACCAACTCCTAAATACAACCAAAAATCCTGTCCAGTCTTTTTCCTTAGACTGCCTCCAGATCAGTGGAAACTGACGACTTCAGCATTTATGCTCGTCCAAGTAGCGAGCTATGTCACGTAATGACCGTTTTCTTTTCAAAAATGAAAACGCTGAATTTTATTTCAAGCAGAATCAATTCCTATTTGCAGCCGTGAAGGACGTCTTATTATAGCAGTTAAGTTATGAATTTCGTAATATTTCTTTTCTAGATGCAAGTGCTGATATTATATTTATTTCAGTTTTTAATCTTTATTTTTATTTCATTGTTTTATTAATTGTGTAAATGGTTTTCTCGTGGAAAAATGTGTCGATTCTATCTGGCAAGTAGATTTGAAATAGAGCATAAATAGATCTGAAAATGCTAATTTCTTACTGATATCTCCCTCTCAGTACAGGCCAATAAGTCTCCTGTGCATAAGAGTTCATAAGAGTAATGGCTGATGGACAGAAATCAGAAGCTCTCAGTATTAATGCTGGAGTCCCTCAGGGGTCCATCCTGGGCCCAACTCTTTTCCTGATCTATATTAATGATCTTCCAAATCACATCCTTACATCATTCGTAGACATTTATGCTGATGACACTACTATCTATGGTAGCACGTCTAAGACCGTAAACGACCAAATTCTCTTTGATTCTCTCTCCTCTGATCCTGAGCATGTGGTACAATGGGGAAAGGAGTGGCTGGTTACTTTTAATGCATCTAAAACTAAGCTTTTATCTTTACATCATCAACGTTCTGATCCTCATCTGGCATCAGTTGAAATGAATGGCTCTTGTCTTGGGGAGGCTTCATGTTTTGACAAGCTTCTGGGCTTGACTTTTACTCCTGATCTTAAGTGGAACACATACATTAAATCCCCTACCAAAGCCGCTGGAAAAATGGTGGGATCCTTCTATCGATCCAGTAGATCGATCACTGCTGATGCAATTCTCTATCTATATAAGAGCCAGGTACGTCCAAGGATGGAGTACTGTTGCCACATCTGGGCAGGAGCTGCCTTGATAGAGTTCAAAATAGACTTTGTAGCCTCGTAGGGGATGTCCTTTTCTCTTCCCTGTAACCTCTGTCACAGAAGAGATGCTGCGAGTTTGTATCTGCTTTATCGCTATTTTCATGGTAAGTGCTCGGCTGTGCTCCAATCTATGCCCCCCCCCTCGCCAAACTTTCACAAGATACACCCATCTAGCAGAAATCACTATCAATAATTTCCCCCACTCTTTATCTGTACCTAAACCTAAAAGTAGACTTTGTAGCCTCGTAGGGGATGTCCTTTTCTCTTTCCTGTAACCTCTGTCACAGAAGAGATGCTGCGAGTTTGTATCTGCTTTATCGCTATTTTCATGGTAAGTGCTCCAATCTATGGCCCCCCCCCCTCGCCAAACTTTCACAAGATACACCCGTCTAGCAGAAATCACTATCAATAATTTCCCCCACTCTTTATCTGTACCTAAACCTAAAAGTAGATTTCATGAGCAAAACTTCTTTATTAGAACTGCATGCCTATGGAATTGTCTTCTGTTTTCCTGCTTTCCAGCTGATTACAATATGGTTGTCTTCAAGTCTAACGTAAAAAAGTTTTTGATGAACCGTTCCATATAAGTTAACAAATTTACCAAATTTCCATTACTAATGATTACTATATTGTCCAATTTCTTCTGTACACTCTTTTAACCCTTATCCTCGAGTGGCCTTAAGGCCTTTATAACTGGAAATGCCTATGTAAAAAAAAAAAAAAACTATGGAGGTATCATCTTGTCTCAAGAGGGCAGAAGATTTAGGCAGCCTATCACCAGCTTTTTGTTCATTTCTTTTCTAACCGACTTTCCGTTTCTCCTAGGTTTTGGCTCTGCTCTATAGCATCACGAGTTTCTTATCGCCAGGTATCGCTGCCAATAAAAAGTTATTTTCAGGTGACGAATGTTCAAAAGAAGTACTTTGCTTACCTGGTTCCTGGATCACTCATACTGTGTCCACTGTATCTGTAGGTGACGCACTCCAACAGAATAGGACCCTGTTTAAGAGCATAACGACGTGCAAATCGGGTTGCTTCTCTCACAGCCAGCACATCCATACCATCAACCTGTTTGAAATTTTTAAATTAAAAAATATATAAATTAAAAAGATGAGGAATAAAAGTTACATAGAACTTTATCAAATCATCAAGCCAATAAGTACAAAACTTAGAGGAAAGTGTAAAAAAAAATTTAAAAAAAAAAAAAAAAAAAAACCCCTCTTTAGAGCATACCATTTCAAGTTAAAATCTTATCAAAATAAAGACCGTATAATAATACTATATGGGTACCTGATGATTTAATAAAGTTCTATGTAACAAACATCATATATATATATATATATATATATATATATATATATAATTTGTGGAATTGATCTTTCTCTTTTCTCTTTTACTTAAAGCTATATATATATATATATATATATATATATATATATATATATATATATATATTTAAATATGAATAAAAAATCAATACAAAAAATATATAAATGTTTATATCTTTTCTGTATTTATTTCCTGTGTGTTGACATGTAGGAATACAAAATTCTTTTGAAAAAAAGAAAAAAAAAGAATGTTTCCTTCAAAAGCACATAATTTTCGACCGATCCTTCGATCTTCCTTAGTGTGAAGGATAGAAAACAGGAGCGTGCGGGCAGAGTTAGCAACAGGAGGGGCACGGGTATAGCCATTAAGGTAAAGATCTATTTGAATATGACCCTTCCAGTATTTTTGTCTTGGAATGGTCAGCAATGTGTGGCCTCTATTCAAAACTAAGTCTTTCATAAAACTTTGAATTGGGCACCCATGCATCCCACGAACATACTCGCACATGTGAACATGCATGTATATACACTTGCGCACTACCACATATGCTTCTTCACGTACCCATATATACACAGGATACGCGCACATGTTTATAGACGTGTGTACATATACAGCTGGAGATTAATGAGCAGATGTAAGTGATAAGCTAAGTGGATGCCATGGATGCCAAGTAGAATGTCTTTTCCAATATATATATATATATATATATATATATATATATATATATATATATATATAAAGAATATTTTCTTTTATAAAGCAAATGCATTTACATAGTAGAAGCTCTACCCGGTTAAGAGAAGCAATTCATAAATTAAAAAGATGAGTAATAAAAGTTACATAAGACTATCAAATCATCAGGTACCCATATAGTGTTATAATACTAGTTTTCCTCCTATTCTGATAAGAAGCATCTAGCTTCGAAATGTCATGACCTAAAGACGTTCTTTTACACTTTCCTCTCATTTTTGTCTTTGACCTAATAATTAAATTTTTATTCCTCATTTTTTAATTTATGAATTGCTCCTCTTAATTGAGTAGAACTATTTTAATAGGTTTGCTTTATAAAAATTTTTTTTTAGTCATTTAGGTTTTAGTTTATTGTTATATATAATAATATATATTGGGATATGAAAATTTGGCACCGTTTTATCAGATGATGAAAAAAGATTTTTTTTAAAAATACAGATAAAAAAAAAAGGAGACATTCATTCAACATGGATTTACTGTAAATCTAGAATGTCAAGGTGAAGTGTTTTCTGTCAAAACCTGTACTTAAACTTAATGTACTGATCATTGTTTAATTTCAGTAAAATGACAAGAACTTATTCCAACAAAATTTAGTTGTGAGACAAAACTGATAATTGCTATGGAAATGTTCGCTGAAGTAGCAAACTTTTGTTTTTAAGATAAAAAAAATGTCTTGAAACAAATTAAAAACTAGAAGATTTACCCAGCATTGCCAAGGCATAAAATGTTGAAAATAATTAACTACGTTTGGAAACAGCATGAATCCCCTCAATCTGTGCACTTATTTGCGAAATGTTCTTGTGTTCATTTTACTTGTTTAGAGGTCAAACATTTTGATATTAATTTTCAGTTCTCGGAAATCTGCAGGTCAACTCTCTCCAGATTCCATTGTGTACAGTTTTGTCTTATCATAGGCTTGTAAGTTGTCATTGGCCAGTCAAACTTTCTACAATTTAAAACATCCATGCTTAAAAAAAAAAAAAATAAATAATAAAAAAAATTTTTTTTAAATAAATACATTTTTTTTTTTACTAAAAAGGTAAATTTTATTGAAAGCAAGGATGGTGTGTCTTGGTCTGCCATATTAAACAAATAAGAGACAATTCAAACTATGGAGACAGAAATAGAGATCAAATACGAATCATGAATATGATTGGCTAGTTAAGCCTTGTAATGTCTACAAATTGCAATCAATCGCAAAAAAAAGATTTTCTATATAATAAAAAAAACTACTTTATCAATTTACGTAATTTGGGAAATATGACAGGTACATACAAAGATTTTTCTTTACTTTTTTTAAAAATTAGGTTGAATTCTGGACAAGAACCAAAACTTTATTCACTTAATTTATCATCTGAAGAAAATTATCAAACTCATTCTTAACATGGAGGGGGATGGATTGATGCTACTCTACAGTCAGGGGAAAAAAATGAAGTGCTTTCAATTAATGCTGGTACTAATTGACTGTTCAGTGATAGCTCATCCATTTAAGATCCATTATGCAATCAAAAACATCCGGGCCTTCTCCTATATAACTAATGTAATGAATAGGAGTACATCTTGGTTACTCCTTACACGAATATGATTGGCTAGTTAAGCCATAAATAGAGCCACCTGGGAGAGATAGATATCAAAAGCCATATGCAAAAGATATACTAACTCCGACCACAAACACTCATTCAAGGCGACTTACTAAATTATTACTTGATTACTGTAGTCAAGACAATTTAGCTACTTAAAACGAATGTATCGCTTTTGTGGGAAATATCAAGAAGTATCACAAATTTAATAAAAAAGGTGGAAACAATATGGAATGAATAATCTATATAATATTCTGCTGGTTTCTTAGTTTGTACATTAAGCTTTCAGTAATTAGATATTTGAAAATGAGACTAAAAAGGGAGGTTACTCTCATATTCTTGTCCAGAGTTGCCAGATTAGCCTTTTTAAAGCCAAATTTTGTTAATTTAACCATTTGAAGCTGTTTGGGCAACAAAAATTGTATTGGTTTTTCTGGCCAGAAAACTAATTTTGGTTCTTCTTTACAATAGTGTATCATCTTCTGGGTTGCCAGACCATAAAAATATTAGAAGTAAAAAAAATGTCAAATCGATAGTTGTAGCCAAATTTTCAAACAATAACACCAAATTGAAGATTAGAAACCATGAAAAAAATATGTTTATGCACACACTATTTCTTTTAACAATTTTAATGTTTAATTTAGCTTTTCTTTTTGTGAAAATTGGCTACAATTATCAATTTGGCTTTTTTTGGCTTTTTTTCTCAAAGCTTTGGTTTCAAATATTTTTTATGATCTGGCATCCCTGAGGACGACATACTATTGGAAAGATGCACCCTAAATTTTTTTGTGCTATTCAGAAAAATATCAGCTTCATCAGAACACATTTGTTTATTAAATATATTTCTCATTCCGTGGAATTTCCACAGTTTCTGCTGGTAATAATGATGATAATAATGATACAGTACCCAGATGCCAGGAATGTAATCACCACGTGTGTAGTATTCTGTGGAAGCAGCTGCCCTGTCAACGCTTGTTCCCATGCCGTAGCCGTTGTTCTCACATACAAAAATAGCTGGAACATTCCACAATTTCGAAATGTTGTATGCTTCAAACAATTGCCCTTGGTTAGCGGCCCCATCACCATACAAGGCGATAGAAATATTTGGTTTCTTCTGATATTGGAAGGCAAGTGCAATGCCAGCACCAAGAGGAACCTATGAAAAAAAGTAGAAAAGACATGTATCAGATACATACGAATAGAGATATCTCTACATAAAATAAAATTAGATATCTTTATACATTTGTATGTACAAGATAAACTGGAACTAATTTTCCAATTACTACGAGACGTGACTGGTCTAGTTGTTAACACGGACTGACAACCTGAGTGTCCCAAGTTCAAATCCAGTTTCATTCCACAAAAATCAGTTTCACTTTGGCAACATTCATGTGGTCTCTCCTATAACCCTTGATGTCCTTCTAGAAAGAATTCTGACTAGAAAAATACCAGAGAAACCAATGCCAAACATTAGATTCAAATGACCAATTACTATGAAGCTAATGAAGCTAGTATACGTATATGTTTCACTATTTCTAGTTAGATCAGATTGTGCACCGACATGACAGTTTTCCAAGCTTTACTACTTTCATACATAATAAATCTTGACACTTCTAAAGCATGCGGACCTGATCTCATCCCAGCTGTGCTATTAAAAAAGTGCTCAGCCGAAGTAGCTCCAGTTCTCTCCAAACTCTTCAACAAATGCCTTAATGAATCATGCTTTTCAGGCTGTTGGAAAACCGCTTCTGTGGTACCAATATTCAAGAATTCTGGCGAAAGAACTGACCCATCAAATTATCGCCCCATTAGCCTCCTCCCACTCTTCCCCAAAATATTTGAGACCATAATTAACCATGCTCTAGTCTGGCACCTTACAGACGCTAAACTTCTGACTGACAAACAATATGCATTTAGACAAGCCTGTTCCACAGCTGACATTCTCACTGTAATCTCTGAACGTATATAACATTCACTGGACAAAGCGGGGGAGGGCAGAGCGGTAGCTGTAGATATATCTAAGGCTTTTGACAGGGTATGGCAGTAGCTGTAGATATATCTAAGGCTTTTGACAGGGTATGGCACAAGGGTCTCCTCAGGAAAATTAAATCATACGGTATCACTGGTAGAATACTTAGAATAATTGAATCCTTCTTAGACAAGAGAAAAATCCAGGTTGTCCTCAACGGTCGAACATCTAAACAGTGTGATATAAATGTGGGAGTGCCTTAGGGGTCTATTCTTGGACTTCTATTGTTTCTGATATTTATTAATGACCTCCCCGACAAAACTGCCTCTGAGATGGGTATATATGCTGATGACACTACACTCTATAACAGGCATGACAGGAAAACAAATGAACACATATCTAAAGAAATGGCAGAAACACTAGAGGATGACCTCCAATCTGTAGTGGAATGGGGACATAAATGGATAGTCTCATTCAATGCTGCCAAAACCAAACTGGTTTCGTTCAATAACTACAAGAAACCTTCTCTACCACCAATAGCAATGGCCAGTGACTCCCTGTCTGAGAGTACATATTTCAAACTCCTTGGCCTAACGTTCACAGGAAACATGAGCTGGAACAATTATATTGAAAACATTGCCAGGGCCGCTGCAAAAAAGGTAGGCTCTCTCTACCGTGCTAGAAAACTACTGACACCTGAAAGTATCCTGTATCTCTATAAGGCCACCATTCGCCCATGTATGGAGTATTGTTATCACATCTGGGCTGGTGCGTCTACTACTAGTCTCTCGCTCCTAGACAAGGTTAAAAAAAGAGTCGCCAATCTGATAGGCCCTGAACTGGCATCTAAGCTTCAGCCTCTGAACCATCGACGAAACGTTGCATCCCTCTGCTTGTTCTACAAGTATTTTAATGGTGAATGCTCTGATGAACTGCAGACACTTGTGCCCCCACGACGCAGACACCCTCGACAAACCCGACAGGCAGCTAAATTCCACCCCCACACAGTAGAGATCTCTAGATGTAAAAGATCTTTCTACTCCAGTAGTTTCTTCCCCAGAACCGCTAGACTCTGGAATTCCATTCCAGGATCATGATTCCCTAACTGTATTGACATGCAGAAGTTCAAGTGCAACGTGAATCGACATCTTGCTGCCCAAATCCCTACATAGTGCCCCCGTAGTTGCTGACTCTGATAGTAGCCCCCTACACCTGAGTGGCAATGTGCTTTGTTTGGGGTGAAAATGTAATATAAAAAAAAATTAAAAAAAAAAAATACTGTCTTATGACAAATTGAAAGTAGGTATTTTGCTTGTGAAATTATCACTAGATTTCTTACAAAGCTAACAGGCTATCAGGTTTAGTTTTTCATCAGTTTCCTTCTCCTAGATGGATTGCCTTCACCACAGCTGAGAAAATCCATCTACCCATTGCATGGTAACTCTCTGGAATGTCAGAGGAAGATTAACAGGTGCTACAAAGGGAGACCTGGACTGTGCAAGACAAGTGGCGTTATCTCCCTGATCTATTATACATATCTGCATATTAGTTGTCATTTCTTTGTTTATTTTGCCTGCAGTAATTTTCTTGAGCAGATTGCATTACCTAATCTGGAATAATTTTTTCCTTACCGATGTGGTGCTCCCAGATGGGAAGCGACATACTTTTGAAAAATACACCTCATGCCAGAATTATATGCAAATCGATATTTTTGTTCTGATAGTTTTCAATGAAAATCCGTGAAACTTCGCATGTTATACGGCAACACTAATACATAACAGATATAAGATTTTAAGCTGATCTGCGCAATAGCAAGCAAACGGCAGCCATTTCAGTGACTTGCAGTTTTTTCAGCGTGCCAACTTTATAGGCAAGATGGGACATAAAGGTGCTTTAAGTCAAGCTGAGAAGTCTAAAATTGTTCAATAGCTCCATAATAAGATTTCCATCTAGGAAATTGCCAAAGAATTACACCGTGATCATCGTACAATAAAAAAATATTGTACTAACCCTCAACTTTGCAACAGACGTTCTGACAAAGGGAAAATGCATAAGAAATATCTGTCATGTCGAACAATGAGAAAGATCAAGAGAGAAGTTTGCTGTAACCCACTCAAAACTAGCAAACAAGTTTTTAAAAAAGCTGGCGTTCCTGATGTGCCCAAATCGATTGCAAAATTTGGAAAGCCAGAGGTCTGCCCTCAATTGAGGGATATCCACAAGAAAAAGAGGATGGAGTGGGCAAGAGATCACATGAAGGCGAATTTTCAAACTATTTTGCTCACCGATGAGTGTCACGCAAACCTTGATGGACCCGATGAGTGGAGGGGAGGATGGTACCATAATGAGGGTCTACGTCCCCAAAGGATAAGGTGTCAACAAGGAGGTGGTAGTGTGATGTTCTGGGCTGTAATCATTGGCAATGAGCTGGTAGGACCATCCAGTCGCAGACAGAGTGAAAATCACTGCCAAACTCTACATTGACTTCATTAAAGAACACTTGGAACCCAGGCACAAGAATTTGGCATTCCGGAAAAAAAATGGTATTCATGCATGATAATGCACTGTCACATTCTGCAAGGATAGCCACTGAATATTTGGAGAGTTTTTGCCAGACATGGGAAAATAATGCAATGGCCAGCCTGTTCTCCAGATTTAAATCCCATCAGAAATCTGGAGCATCTTGAAAAAAAATAAAAATAAAAATAAATATTTACTCTGGAGGAAGGCAGTACAACTCCAAGGATGACCTCTGGAATGCTATTCTGACTTCTGCCAAAGACATTTCATCAGATGAAATCAAAAGTTTGGCATCTTCAATCGACCAAAGGCTTTTTGCTTGTGTCAATAAAAATGGCAATTATATAAGATATTGATTGCACTATGAAACCATATTGAAGTTGTTTGTTCTTTATGATTGTTGTTCTCAATTTACAAATTCCTAGAATAATCAATGTTTCGATGATCTTTAAGCATTTCACCATATTTTAGCATTCGTTTGCATATAAAGTTGGCACGCTGAAAAAAAAAAAAAAATGCAAGTCACCAAAATGGCTGCTAATTGTTTATTACTGTGCAGATTAGCTTAAAATTTTAGATCTGCGCTTGTGTTATGGTTGCCATATAATGTGCTAAATTTCACAAATTTTCATTGAAAACTATCGGAGTTAGGACAAAAATATCGATTTGCATATAATTCTGGCACGGGGTGTATATTAGCTACGAACACATATTTTGTCATCATCCGACTCATCAGCACAACTAAACTGAACAAGAATCAAACCCAGGAGTCTGGAGTCCCAAGTCTAGCAAACAGGATCCTGAACAGAAGCGTACGTTCTATCCCAACCATCATCAATGGACCTGAGGTCATCTCGTCAGCATCAGACAAGTCCAAACTATTTGCCAAGAACTTTGCAGCTAATTCTACCCTAAGCGACGAAGGCCATCAACTCGCCTTATTTCATCCTATAACACACAACACGCTATGCAACATGCATGAGGTCGCCAAGCTAATCAAGAACCTTGATTCCAGTAACGTAACTGGCCCCGACGGTATTCCAGTTATAGTGGTGAAAAAGCTACAACCAGAACTTGCCCCCATACTTACAAAATTGTTTAAGTGTTGCCTTAAGAAGTGCTTTCCAACACTCTGGAAAACCTCATCAGTATGCCCTGTATTTAAGAATTCAGGCGAAAAGTCATCTTCCTCTCAGTACAGACCAATAAGTCTCCTGTGTGTCATGAGTAAGTTACTGGAACCCATATTAAATAAAGTAGTCAACCACTTCAGCAGAAACAACCTTCTTAGTGACATGCAATATGGTTTGCCCTCCGCAAGATCTACAGCAGATGTGCTAACAGCTATATCTCATAGGATTAGTGAATCTCTTGACAAAGGCTTCATTTCCAGAGCAATTGCTCTTGACATATCGAAGGCATTCAATAAGGTATGGCATAAGGGCCTACTTCACAGCTACGGTATCACTGGAAATGTTTTCTCAATTATTAAATCATTTCTCTCTGATAGGTTCATATCATAGTGGTTGATGGGCAGAAATCAGAGGCCCACAGTATTAATGCTGGAGTATCTCAGGGGTCCATTCTGGGCCCAACTCTCTTCCTGATCTATATCAATGATTTCCCAAAACATACTTAAATCATTCATTGAAATCTATGCTGATGACACGACCATCTATGCCAACACATCAAAGGCCGTAAATGACAATGTTCTCTGATTCTCTCTCCTCTGATCTTGAGCGTGTGGTACAGTGGGGAAAGAGGTGGCTGGTTACTTTTAATGCATCCAAAACCAAGCTTCTATCTTTACATCATCAACACTGATCCCCATCTGGCATCAACTGAAATAGATGGCTCTTGTCTTGGGGAGGCTCCATGTTTTGACAAGCTTCTGGGTTTGACCTTTAACTCCTGATCTGAAATGGAACACGTACATCAGGTCTGTTGCTAAGGACGCTGGAAAAATGGTGGGGCCCTTCTACCGCTCCAGAAGATATCTCACTACTGATGCAATTCTCTATCTGTATAAAAGCCAAGTACACCCAAGGATAGAGTACTGCTGCCACATCTGGCCAGCAGCTGCTAAAAGCAGCCTATCCTGCCTTGACAGAGTACAAAATAGACTGTGGCTTAGTGGGGAATGCCTTTTTCTCTTCCCTGCAGCCTCTCTCCCACAGAAGAGACGTTGCGAGCCTATTTTTGTTTTATTGTTATTTTCATGGTAAGTGCTCATCTGTGCTCCAATCTCTGGTCCCCCTTCGCCAATCTTTCACGAAAAACGCCCATCTAGCTGAAATTACCATCATTAATTTTCCCCACTCTTTATTTGTGCCTAAATCCAAACGTAGATTCCATGAGCAGCGCTTCTTTCTTAGAAGTGCATGACTGTGGAAACTCTTAAGTTTGCCTGTTTCCCACCTGACTACAACTTGGGTCTTCAAGTCCAACATAAACAAATTCCTGACAAACCACTCTCTTAAGATACCCTATCAAATAATATCGATTACTAAGATACTATCTCACTGATTACTGTATACGCAATAACTCTTATCCCTGAGTGGCTTCCAAGCCTTGATAAGTGGTGACCTCCATGTAAAAAAAGGCTTTTTAGCCCTTTAAAAACTGGTAAAAGTTATAGTCCATTGGTTTAGAATGAGTGCTTGATACCAAATGTGACCTTCAGTGCATTATATTACATTTCTCTGATTCAGTTTACCTACCTGGGCTCCTACGATCCCGTTTCCACCATAAAAGTTATCATTATACATATGCATCGAACCACCTTTTCCCTGAGCACATCCAGTTTGACGACCTGGGAAAGAAAGAAATGCTTTATATATATATACATGCTATGCAGTCAATATTATAATAGATCTGTTATAAATGCACGTGAATATATATATATTTTTTTTATTATTTGGGGATAAACAATTACATATGGTCGCTACAAATAGCCATCTGTTTCAGTTGAAGAGACTTCATCAGGCGACCTGGAACCTCTCGACGCCAAAAAGAAAAATGGGAAAGATTAGAGAGAAATTGAAAAGGAAAAATGGAACTCTTCATAAAAAGTTCATAAAGAGTTTATAAAAAATTGCGAGCTCTCAAAAAAAAAAAAAGGGGGGGGGATAGAAAGAGGATAAAAAAATTGAATAAAAGAAACGGCATAAAACAAAAAAGGGGAAAGAACGCATTAGGACCTATTGGAAGATTATTGAAAACTTAACAGAATGTAAATTTGAAATTAAAGTGGGTCATAATTATACTGGGGCTGCAGGTTGTATATGAATAGATATGGAATCAATTGGATTTTCAACATAAGTACCGCATGGTCATTTCTATTTGGTTTGTGGCACCATGTTTTTTAGAACAAAAATATTCAACTGGAGTTAATTCTTTTCTGAAATAAAGTGATCTTCTTAAGTAGTTAAGCACAAATATGAAGAAATAAATTAGGGTAAACGATTCTGTAGATCAACAATGATTATTTATAAAATAATTGACAATAAATTACTTTAAAAACAGGGTTTAAAAAGAAAAAAAAGTCTTATAGGTTCCACAGTTTACCAATTAACTCATTCTCAAATCTGTGTTTGTTTTACTAGTACTTCAATGGAATGAGCCCTGACAAGTTTGCTGCACAATCAATGTGAATATCCTGCCGTGTTACTGTAGATGTTTTTAGACGGACAGCTTTTTACTATAATCAATTCGTTCCTTGAACTGCTTGCTGTTGGAATTCTCTCCCTGCTCTCCAATATACAGAAACTTAAATAGAAATAAACCTCTCACTGCACAACTCTCAAGATGTCCCTATAAATATGAGCCCTAATTCACAGTAACCCCTTAAATCTCCGTGACAATTGCTTTGTTGTGGGAGTTAATCTGAGTACAACTGGTGATGCAGAAGTATAGGCAATTGGTAAGAATGTTAGGTAAAAACCTGTTATTGACGTAAAAATATTCTGATTACCAAATTAGACTTCCTGTTTTAGTTCCAAATAAATAAGAAAATTGGCATGAAAAATCATGTGAAACTTTTTTTTAAATCTATTTTACAAAAATAACACTCAATTCTATTTTACAAGTTAGAAAAGTATTTCATCCAAGGCATGAAAATTGTTAAAAATGTTTTTACTATAGGCTTTAAAAATAAAGGTACAAGATTCAATTTGAAATTTATTTATCTTCAAAGTGTACTTTTATAAATTTTACAAAGTAAGGTATGCAAATTTAATACCTTACTTTGTAAAATGTATAAAAGTGCACTTTGAGGATAAATAAATTTCAAATTGAATCTTGTACCTTTATTTTTAAAGCCTATAGTAAAAACATTTTGTTTAACAATTTTCATGCCTTGGATGAAATGCTTTTCTAACTTGTATCCTATCTTTTTAAGATTATATTTTATTTAATTTACTAATTTAGATTTAAAAAAAGATGAATGTGATTTTGTATGTATTTATAAAAACTCTCCTACTCTCTATTTCAGATTGTATTTCTCCTCATACCACAACTCATTTTTGCAAGCCCCTCTTTGTATTATTACAGATCTGAATATTCTGTTTCAGTTTGTAATTCTCCTCACTCCACAACTCTTTTTTGCAACTCTGTCATACATGTCTGAATAATAAGAAAATCTGAATTTTTTTAACAAAAATACTTTAGATTTTTTTTAAAACTTCTTTCAGAATAGAAAATCTTTAGAATTTAATAAGGAACATATTTCATATAGGTTTCATCAAAAATATTCAGTAGATAACGAAAAAAAATAGAGATGAAAATTTCAAAAGGAGTGTATAACTGGTTACGCTCAAGAGTAGTCCTCGCTAGCGAAAGACTTTGTTATTGTTATTCTATTATTATTATTATTATTATTATTTAAAACATTTTGTGTCCTGCGCTTTCCCACGAGGACTAATAAAGATAGAACTTAATTACATTTTGGATAAAATAATAAAATGCTACTGTTTTTATTGTTTTGTCTTTAAAATACAATTTTTTTTTCAATGCTTTGAATCTGTTTTTAGTATTATTAAAATATATTACTTTATTAAGTATTTATTGATTTCTTTATACTTAAATATAAATATATATATATATATATATATATATATATATATATTTGTATTATTAAACAATTACAAAAAAAAAAAAAAATAATAAAAAAAAATAAATAAAATAACTTAAACATAATACAGGTAAATTTTCTGTAAAATATTGCCAAAGTAATTTTTTTAACTCTGCGATGCCAAAGGAACTCTTGCAGGTAACTTCTAAAATTTTCAGCACTAGTTCCTCACATCACTGAATCTCCTTTTGCAATTGCTCTAGGAACCTTTCACACAATTGGCGTGTATAGTTCAGTCATTGGGGTCGACAAAATTGTACTTATTAACAACAGCATGTTTATGTAGGCCATTGTAAGCCCACCAACCATCAATTATTATTCTAGTGCCAGGCATATTTGCAATTAGACCATGGCCGGCTAACTATTGTAAAATTTATTTCTTCATCAGTTTCTCTGATTAAAGTTAGTAAAGAATAGTCACAAACGCACATCATGTACAACAGTTTTTTAAGACAATTAGTGAAAATTAAGTTTTGCTAAAGTGGCCAAAAATTTGCAGTTTTCAGAAAATATTTGTCCCTTTTTGTTACAATTAGAACTTTTTTTTTTTTTTGTAAAAAACAAATTTTTGCTAATTTTCTTGAAACACTATTTTCATTAATAATTATTTTTTTACCTTAAAATTTTTCATAATTTTTAGATATTTTAATTGTTGTGACATAATAGATGCCATTAGTTTCGCTTTAAATTCAATATTTCAATTTTCAAATTTTTTACAATAACAGAAACGCCCTAACTTTAAACATCAGACTTTAACTCTTATCCTCAAATGGCCTTCAGGCTTTGACAAGTGGTAACTCCCCCATTATTAAAAAAAAAAAAAAAAAAAATCATTAGGCATCTTACCTTACCATTTTGCTCTCTAAGTTGTTGAATAAATCTGTTAAAAGGTTACAACTCGTCCTTTTTTGAGTCAGTATTAAACCAAGAAAGTGTACTGTCAGACATAACAGTAAACAAACCTGTAAGTTCTGCTAAGACGCCAACCAACGAAACTCCTCGCATGTAAGTCCAACCATGTGCACGGTAGGCAGTAATGACGGCATCATCTTTTTCAATGGCATTTTCCATTCCTACACAACAAGCTTCCTGTAATAAAATAAAAAAAAAAAAGGTAAAATTTATTTGGTTGGTTTAAAAATAAGATTTATCGCATATCAACTTTTTTTTCTAGGTAATTTATGATGCAATTTTTTTTCCCCCAAAATGAAAAAGACAAAAAAAAAAAAAAACACATTGATACAAATCAGTTTGATACTGGCTTTCTTGCTGTTAGACTGTCATTCTGTCCACTCTCAGAAGAAGCTAGTTTATTCCTACCAGGGAATGCAGATAGGGATGCTCAGGCGTTTTCCGTAGACTAGAGTCCACTTATCCTACTTTATTGACTTCTCTAAACCACACCCGACATTGGATCTAACTTCCTTGGAAAGAGGCAGATAATATGCCTAAGAGACTTTTCCCTTGGTCAGCAGTGGGAATGCTCTGATGATTCGTAATGACAGAAATTCACTAAACTAAATCTATCAACTTTTAACTCTCGCAATCAATGGGATCAAAACGTTAACTTCTGAAAAGCTTCACCATTCAGATATGTTTTCTCCATTTTTGAGTTCTCATCCATCTGTCTTTCACTTCTGGGGAGTCACCACTTATCAAGGTCTGAAGGCCACTCGAGTATAAGGATTCATGAATGTAAGGTGGTAGTTTAGTAATCGTTAATGGTGTAAATTGGGTAGAATTTGATTTATGTGGACAGCTCAACAAGAACTTGTTTACATTGGACTTGAAGGCTATTATTTTGTATTCAACTGACAAACAGGCAGTTCTGAGAAGCTTTGCACATGAAATCTGCATTTAGATTTAGACAGAAAGTGGAGGAAATCGTATATAGTGGTTGTAGCTGTTGAGTTTTTTTTTTTTGTGAAAGTTTGGCAGGGGGAGGCACAGATTGGAGTTCAGGTGAACACTTGCCATGAAAATAACGATAAAGCAGAGACAAGCTTGCAATGTCTCTTCTGTGGGAAAGAGGTTGCAAGGAAGAGAAAAAGGCATCACCTACTAGGTTTCGAAGCTGGTGTTGAATTCTATCATGGCTGAATAGTGTGTGCAGAGTAGCTTCTGCACAGATGTGGCAACAGAACTCCATTTTAGGGTGTACCTGGCTCTTATACCTATAGAGAAAAGCATCAGTAGTGAGATACCTGCTGGAACGGTATAATGATCCAACCATTTTTCAAGCAGTCTTGGCAAAAGATTTGATGTATGTGTTCCATTTCAGATCTGGAGTGAATGTCGGACCCAGAAGCTTGTCAAGACATGGTGCTTCCTCAAAACGAGAGTCATTCATTTCAATTGAGGCGTGATGAGGATCCACTTGTGTCCTCAATTCACACAAGTATAACAAAAATTGAGAAAACTGAAATAAAAAAAGACAACCTACCTGTCCAGAGTAGAGATGGCAGAAACCTCTGATGACTTTAGACTTGTACAGGTTGCCGGCAGCAGTCTCCATGCGACGAATCGTCTGCATTTGTCTGTAATAAGTGAGGGCATCTTCTCTGGTTAGGTTGACCGTCGTAGCTGGGCCAGCATCAAGCTTATGTAATTTAAAAGGCTGAAAAAAAAAAAAAAAAATTTTTTAAATCAGTAGAGCAAATTAAAGTAAAAATTAAGGTGCTAGTCCATAACCCCATCAACAAGCAAAAACAAAACTAAAGAAAAAAAACTATGATGCATGCACCTATGATGGAAAGAAGATATCAAACACCAAAAAGAATCATGTAAATTGATCAAGTATTTTTATAAAGAAAAAAAAAAAAAAAAAAAAAATTTTTAATGGTTAATGGGATTTCAGTCATTACAATGTTAAGGCTTATTTCTGAATAGCTATTTTAAGGAGTTAACCAATGATGAATTTGGGTTTTTACAATGATCCCCCTCTCGATGTTAAGAATGGCTTTCTTAAATCTTGCATATTTGAATAATTTGGAAATATCTTTGTTCTTCAAACCATTTGCAAAATAGTGTTGAGAGATTGTCTATTCTCCATGAAACTGATTTTTTTCTGATGTTAGATAGCGAAAGGGGTGCTCGAGAAGAGGGTGTTAAAAAGTGAAATCGGAAATCATGAAAATTCCGCCCCAAAAGAGAATTTCAGTAATTGTACAGTTTAATAAAGACATTAAAAAAAATAAAAATATTGAAAAAACTTTATATTGTACGTATACGTTATGGAATGAAGTTCTCCAAAAAAAAAAAAAAAAAAAAAAAATTTCACTTAATTTCAAATATTTTTTTTTTAGAGCGAAAAAACAATTTGTTATGATACCGAGCAAAAGGTTCGATTTTTAAGAAAAGCTAACGGGAGGGTGTTGGCGCTTTAAACTGAGTTATCTTCCCATGGCATGTTCTAAAAATCCAAACGAAAATTTAAAATATTCAAAGATGTCTACCTTCAATGTGCTTTCATAAAAACGTTTTTCTGCTGCAAAAAAAAACTCGATCAAATTAAGTGAATTTTTTTTTTTTCAGAGATCTTCAATTAAAAACAGATATGTACAATATAACCTTTTTTTTTCCAACATTTTCATTTTTTAATGTCTTGATTAAACTGTACAAGTACCACAGTTTCTTTGGTATATAACAACTAAACAGAACAGATTGGAAACATGATCCTGGCAAGCTCCAGGTTTTTATATATATATATATATATATATATATATATATATATATATATATATATATACACACACACACACAAGTTAAAAACAAAATATCTCTCCATAGCAATTTGCATTCAAGCATAATTTTAAAATATTTTTTTAAACAATCTCATTCAATTGATATAAATTCAATTACATTTCACAAAAAAAAAAAAAAAAATGATCTATATAAAAAACAATTTACATTTATGAATAGTTTAGCTACCCCCACCCTCATACACAATTCTTCCGAATAATTAGAGATAAAATAAAAAAATTAAAAAACCAAAGTCAGCAGAAATGATGTTTTTTTTTCCAACTCATAACTCAATACCTAATTATCCTATTCAAATTTTAAAAAATAAAAATACATTTAAATTACTTACATTGGAAAACAAATATTAAGTCACACACCTTTGCTGATTGAAACGTATTAAAAAAGAAATCCTACATTGTAAATAAAAAAATTTTGCAATATTTTTGGCATAATTTACCGAGTATGATCAATTTATATATATATATATATATATAGGTTTAAGGTATTCAGAAGTCAGTACATTAACACTGAATAGTGCTCAATAAAAAGAGCAAAATATTTTTTATTATTTGTGGGTAAACAGTTATATATGGTCGCTACAAATAGCCATCTGTTTCAGTCAAAGAGACTTCATCAGGTGACCTGAAACCTCGACGCCAAAAAGAAAAATGGGATAGATTAGAGAGAGATTAAAAAAGAAAAATGGAGCTCTTCAAAAAAAGTATAAAAAGTTCATAAGGAGTTTATAAAAAATTGCGAGCTCTCTAAAAAAGAGGATAGAAAAAAAGAAAGGGAAAGATTGCATTAGGACCTATTGGAGATTATTCAAAACTTTTCACAACAAAGTAAATTTGAAATAAAAATGGGTCAATTTTTACTGGGGCTTTGAGTTGTATAGGAGGGTGGTGTGGAGGGGGCAGGGAAAGAAAAGGGGACGAGAGTTACGTATCGTTATGCATTAAGTTAGGGATGGGGGGGGGATTGACTAATGCAGGCATATTCATGCTGAGGCATATATCTGTATACATACATATGTACCAAATATAAAAATACGTACATACATGTGTGAAAGCAACACAAACATACACATGTAAATATATGCATAAAGGAACATACGCACATACAAGAATACAGCTATATGTATAGATACACAGATAATCACAGGTATATAAATATACAAATACGTACAAATATACAGACATACACACACACACATATCCATATACTTTATATATATATACACATGTACACATATATAGACATATACAAAAACGGATATAGATACACAAACACACGCACACACATACATATCTCAGCAAATACATCTATATGAATATCTACATATATACACAGACAGGCGTCTAGCGAAATAAACCTACGTACAGAGATACTGTTATACAGACATAAGTATATATTTAATTAAATAGTATCAGGATATTAAAAATTAAAATGGATTATATTCAAGATAAAATTTTCGATTAAAATCTATTATGGAATTAAGAAATTATTAAGAAAATTAAATATAAATATGAAAATATATGCATATTAATAATAATGAGCAGTTATTAGTATTACCATTATAATGAGTTATAAAAGGTGTTAAATTCCACCATATTATTATATATTATGTAAAGTATTCATTTTACTAGTTATCAAATTAAAGTTTATAATATTTATTTTTATTTTATATATTTTTTTTTAATATTTTTTTTTGTACGAGTAGATTGGAGTTAGGTGGTACATGTGTTAGACTATGGAATTGGAAATCCTATTAGAATAAGTTTTAGACCATGGAGTTGGAAATCCTATACGAATAGTAAGAATTAGTAAGAATAATATTAAAGGATGTATAAATATAGAGATGCAATTACAAATAGGTACGGACATAAAGTACGCATACAAAACAATACACATTTATGCATGTACAGGTATATTATAGGGGGTAAAGAAGGGGTTAAATATATGGTCATTTGCGAAACGTCATCGGGTGTCAGGCTCTTTTCTTCATCTAAATTATACGTAGTAAAATTTAGTTATTCAAGAATTGAAACATACGAAAATACTAAGATTAGGTTGGGGGGGGGGGATGACATATCTGTATATATACATCCAAACCAAATATACAAATACATACATACGTGAAAGCAACGCACACATACACACATAAATATATATATAAAAAAATATATGGATACGTAAGAATAAAACTATATGTATAGATACAGATAATCACAAGTTTACATATATACAAATACATACAAATATACAGACATACATATACATACAGATGCACAAACACACATACACACATATACAGATGCACAAACACACATACACACATATACAGATGCACAAACACACACATATACAGATGCACAAACACACACATATACAGATGCACAAACACACACATATACAGATGCACAAACACACATATATACAGATGCACAAACACACGCACACATATATACAGATGCACAAACACTTATATACATGTACAGGTATATAATAAAGGGGTAAAGAAGGGGTTAAATAAAAATCTGGTCAATTTACGAAACGTCATCGAGTGTCAGGCTATTTTCTTCATCTAAATTATACATATTAAAATTTAGTTATACAAGAATTGAAACATACTAAAATACTAAGATGAGGTTGTGGTGGGGGGGTATAGTAATATATACATTTACAATATAGGTGGGGAGTAGAAATTTAGACATGCGTAGCAAAAAAAAAGAAAAGGTACATAATTTACATATAGAATATGGTAAAAAATGGAAGAGTCTCTGAAATGAAAATATGTAGTTATTAATGGGGTAGATACTTAATATAGGTGAATTAAAGGTGGAGTGGAATGGGTATATAGGAAATAAGACCATATTGAGTATGATTGTTCACATAAGAGTTGAGGGTAGACCGATGGTGTATTTTGGCTATGCCGTATGTATGAGGTTCAAGTAATGTTTAAGACTTCAGATTAGATTGAGGTTAGAAAGGAGATGTTTTTTATAGTGTTTGCAATTAATAGAGTTTTCTTGTTTTTTTGTTTAGGAGCTTATCTCTCTCCCTGAACGTAATAAATAGTTTCTCAAAAAGGCATAGATAGCAAGGTGAATTTATAGACGAACAAGTATTAGCTCTCTTTAGGATAGTCCAATTAACTATTGGTGATAATCTCTGTTCGATTAATTCATTAAAGTATTTGGATAGTGATGTTCTGTCTGTATAGTTAGGATCTTCAAAAGAGCATTTATGGCCTGTATATCTTTCCTTGAATGTATTGCCAGCCATACCAATATAATATTTTTTGTTGTCAGGGTTTTTCTTAGTAGAAATTGTAGCTTTGTAAACAACTGACGTTATGAGGCAGTTTCCTTTAAGGGGGCATTCAGACTTTACTCTACAGTTGCATGATTTATTTAAAAAAAAAAAAACTTTGGGTGAATTTCTATTATTGCCATTTAATATTTTATGTTTTTTATTATTTTTTCTAAATCATCACTACAGCTATAGTTCAATTTTATAGTGTTTCTATTGAATAATTTGTGTAGTGTATCGGGGGGAAAATGCTTTTTGATGAGGTTTAAAAATTTGTTGCCTAGGTTAGTTTTCAGCATCATATTGTATGGAGGCGTATACCAAATTATTTTCCTTTTTGTTTTTTTTTGGGTGTGCTATTGGAGGGTATTGGTTCGATATACTCTAGTTGTATATTTTTATAGCCACTGTCTTTAAGAGCTTTATTATAAATTTTGTGGGAGTTGAAAATGGTATGATTTGAAGGGTTGTTACTAATCCTTATGCTAATTGATTTAGGTATATGTTTGATAATAGATTTAGGGTGGTTAGATAGTGGGTTGACATAGATGGGATTAGCGTTAGCTTTCTTATAAGGTTCATAACAACCCATCATTAAATGTAATGTTACATCTAAAAAATTTACTATTTTGACATTAGAAATAATTTAAACTTTTAGCTTTATCCTCTTAAACTCTCTGAGGATGATTTTATTAATTTTCTCACATTTAGGACCATTGGATTCTTCTTTAATCATAAGGCTGTCGTCTCTATATAGACCGATGTTTTCAACTTCGATGATGATGATCCTAGTTAGGTTATATAAGATATACAAACCTACTAGGTCAGTCAATTCAGCTGAATCGAGGGAGCCCATCGACATGTCGAATTGACCTATTTGGTCTTTCTTGGTCCACTGTTCATTTCCACTTAGCAGCACAGAATTTCTACACTTACTGATGATTTCAATTTCACCCTCAGAGATAGAGAGAAGCTTAGCGAATTCAATTACCTCACCGAAAAGTTCTTTCGTGATAGAGGGGTAATAGTTTCGATGTTAAATTGTAGGAAGGAACAATTTTGTTTATTATTTATGTTTGAGAACCACTTAATTGTAGCATTTGTGTTTATCCATAGGTTAAGATTGTACGTAAATTTCATTTGGCTGTTAATTCTGTCCAGAATATTTTTGCTGATCCTACCTATTTCGGGTCTAGTTGGGTTAATAAGTCTAGTTGTAGGTTTGTTAATAAAATCAGGTTTGTGGTTTTTTAAGAGTATATATATGCTTTTTTATTACTTATTTTGCTCTTTTTATTGAGCACTATTTAACAACCTCGTCTTCATTAATACCGACTTCTGAACACCTCAAACCTGAATCAAAGCTCCCTCGCTGTTGAGCACTTTTATACGTTTGGTTCATTTACCGGTAAACATGGAAAGAATTAATCATGTCACATAGCGAGTTTTCGAATACAGGAGGAAATACGGAGGGTTGGAGGCCTTGGTCGCATAGAGTGGAATTAGCTGCAAAGTTCTTGGCAAATAGTTTGGCCTTGTCTAATGCTGACGAGATGACCTCAGGTCCATTGATGATCGTTAGGATAGAGCACATGCTTCTGTTCAGGATCCTGTTTGCTATCTGTCAAAACTGGTGGGGACCAAGCCGCTGCTCAGCTACTTTGGACTTGACAGACTGAGCATACAACTTTCTTGCGTTCTTCATTACTCTTTTACAGTGGTTGCTGGCAGTCCTGAAAGCGGTTTTAATCTCAGTATATCTTATGTTGGAAGCAATGGAAAAAGTGATGTCTGTGTGTAATGGCAGCAGCACATTCTAAGGAGAATCAAGGCTGACTATTAGGTTTTTGCTGGAATTTTTTGGAGGGTATGAAACGGTCTATACCTACAATTAACCAGTCCGTCAGGTCTGTTACTATAGAGGACATATCCTTTTTAAATATGGAATGCAGAGGTAGATTAGATATACATGAACAGAAGCTATCCCAGTCAGTCATAGAGTATCGATATACTGTATGATAGAGAGGTACATCAGGACTTATTTCGTTTTTATTTTAACTTAACAGAGTGGTCAGAAGATCCCAGTGGAGACAGAACAGATGATGAACATTGCTCAGGGCAAGTTGTGAGGAAAAGGTCTAGGAAACTGGCATACTGACCTTCAGTATCAGGCACACGGGTGGGTTCGCAAACAATCTGAAGGAGGTCATAAACAATGGAGAAATCATGACAGAAACTCCCCTCATTTTCTGTCTTGTTTGAGTGGGTTAACCATTCCACATTGTGAACATTGAAGTCTCCACAGGCGTGAATATTAACTGAAGGATGAGCAGATAGGATGTGGTCAATTTTCTCAGATATGCTCTTAAAGATAGTAACTCCGCTGTTGTGGGGGCAATAGAGGGCAAATATAAATGAAGTCATGTGAGCAAATGCAACCTGGAAGCACATATAGAGTAATTTAGGATCTTCTCCGGAAATATGATACCACATGGAAAGCCATCTTTAATGTAGGCACATATTCCATTATAATACACATGAAAAAATTGAAATAGCTTAAAATATTTCAATATTGGTATACATAGAAAGAGCTTGATGAGCTAAGAAAGAATCTTTTTAAATTTTTAAAATCTGATTAAAATTAAGGAAGTTATGACTATTTTTGTGCCTCACACGTTTGGATATTTTCCCCTCTTGAAGACCATACGCGTTTTGTCACATTTTTTACACTACTTTTTCAGTAAAACTGTTTTATCTTTGTTAAAACATAAGATTAAGCAATGAAATTTACCATGTAAGTGTATTTTTGTACAAGGAATCAGAATATGCGACTGAAAATCTCCAAAAGTTCATGGTTTCCAAATAATTTGCAGTAAATGTGCATAAATATGCTGCAATTCCTTAAAAATGCCATCCATCCATAAACAGAAAAGTTAGAGAACTCAAAGTTGAATTGTAATGTGCTTTATGTACAAAAAACTTGAATCTAAACATAGCACCATTTAAAAATGAATATATTGCAATATTTCTTTGGTATTATTATAGATTAAGACCTTCTGTTTAACCCCATCCAACCCCTTCTGACCACCCCTCCAAAATGTGATTCTACCTTTTTAGGCAATTATGTATGAAATGCCATGAAAAACTTTTTAATGAAAGATAAACAAATTATTTTAGAATTTAATGTAAAATAATTCCCTATTACAGGTCATTCTAGTGTTTTAGGGCAGTTAACTGGGTTTTTTTATGGGAGATAAATCCTGTATGCTTTTTTTTTTTTTTTAAGACGATTATGTGTGGTTTTAAGAGGGGTTCTATGTAATAAGAATATGGAGAGGGTTGCCATTCGGACTTTGAATTAATTGTAGGGCTAAGGAAAATTATGTGTGAACATACTGAAGACTTGACAAACAAAAACAATATTAGAGGGAGGGCGGTTAGTTTCATAAAAATTTAATGTACAATAATTCACTATTTCTAGGCCATTCTAGCATTTTAGGACAGTTAACCAATTTATTTTTTATGCGCGTTTTTCTTTAAGGAAGGATCTATTTTTTGTCTGTTTTAGACGCTTGTATGTGGTGTACAGAGGTATTTGAGGGGGGGGACTTGCCACTCGAACTTAGTGTTATTGTTAGGGTTAAAGAGTGTTTTAGGAGGAGACTTGCCACACATAACTGGGGTTAGAGGTGAGGTTAAGAGCTTTTTTTTTCAAAGAGCGTTCACTCATATTTACTGTTAGTGGTTCATAATTATTGGCTTTTGAAAATGTTATGAATTAAATTTGGAATATCACATTACTATTAAATATATAAACTTATGTAAATAAGGATGTGAAACTTTGCTAACAGTATTTTGTTTTACTATTGATTTTTAAGTCATTATCAAGACTTCAAATATTTAAGTGTCAACTAACTGACATTTTTCTTGTTCTCAGGAAATGCTCAACAGTCAACACTATTTGCGCGTTTGTATTACTTGCCATAGAAGTACGAAAAAGTTGTCCAAAAAAATAAAAAAAAATAAAATTATAACAAATAAATGTTATGCAAAGCGTAAGTTACTTTTCTACTTAACTGAATAAGTTTTTACTGTTTTTATTTAATGTAAAATATTTATTCGCTTCAAAAAGTAGGTAATATTCAGCCAGCCAGCACTACCCGAAAATAAAATATGGCTGCAATTTCTATTTACATTTTTCAAGTCTTGATAATCACTTCAAAATAAGAAATAAAGCAAAATGGTGAATGAAATCGACCCTATAAATGTCACGGTAACATTTATTGGGTGGGTTTCATTCACCATTTTGTTTCATTTCTTATTTTGAAATCTTTGTTGAGACTTCAAAAATGTAAAGAGACATTGCGGCCATTTTTCTTGTTCTTCGATAACACTCGATCACTCAAACACTACTTGTTTTTTGAACTGAATAAACATTTTAGATTTAAAAAATTAAATAAATAAATAAAAAGTATCCAGTTAGGTAGAAAAGTAACTTGCCTTTGATAAAATTTGTTTTTGACAACTTTTTCGTACCTCTGTGGATTGGAATACGAACAGTTACTTCATTTTTGTTTTTTTGTTCTAACTGCAAAATGCCGTTTCCATTTCAAATAAATATCTTACAGAAAGATATATATATATATATGTGTGTGTGTGTGTGTGTGTGTGTATTCGACAGGTAAATAAGTCAGCAAATGCTTTATTCAGTTTTAATTTAAGAAATTGCGTTACAAAATTTCAAAGAAAATTTCATAAATTTCTTGATTTCTATTTTCGAGGTTAAAGGTGTTTATTCCATAGACCGTTTATACTACACTGGAGCAGGTGGTAAAAATACCTTTCGCTTAATAAGTAGAAAAAAATAACGGGGTTTGTATTACTGTACACATAGATTCAAAAAAGTTACCAAAAAGCAAATACATACAAATAACAAATAAATGTTATCAAAGTCAAGTTACTTTTCTACCTAACTGGATATGTTTTTAGTGTTTTTATTTAATGTAATGTTTTGTATTTTCTTTTTCTGAAATGAGAATTATAAAAAATATTTTTTTCCTAAATTATTTTACATACTGACCTGAATGTCAAAGGTTGCACTATCAGCAACCGTAGAATACAGTCGAGCAGCAACACCAAGAACACCAGAGAACTTAAAAAGAGAAAAGAAAGAATTGCTAAGATTGGAACAAAATATACATTTTGAATGAAAAAATGAAAACAATGAAACTGAATTTCTACAAATTTCTTTAGAAAATTAAATACATTTTAATAATTTTATTGTAATAAAACTTTGCTGCATACAAAAAACAGTACTTTTTAAATTTAATTCATTTTTTTTTTTTTTTTTTAAATATTTTCAGTTTGGCTTGTCAATTTTATTGTATATTAACTTTTTGAGATTATTGATGCCAAAACAATACTTTTCATTAGTGATTCATTGTATATGAATAATTGAACACATGTTGCCATTTAATCTATATTTTTGGAAAACGACTTTCTCGTTCATGTTTCACTCCTACTCTCTCGTATCAGTACTAAAAATTCTGATCCGGATTAAATATTCTTTTTAATTATAATATATTCAAAATAGATTTTTGATGGGCTAGTAGCCATCTCTGTAACAGGGCAAGTGTTAACAAACTTAAATTAAGGCTTGATACACGCATGTAGTATTATTACAGACCCATATTTTTGTAAACTTTATTCAATATATTAGATCAACATGGGGGGGGTGTAATACCAAAGCACAGCACTTTTTGTTAGAATCATTGTATATGATTAATTCAATACAAATTTCTATTTAACTATATATATATATATATATATATATATATATATATATATATATATATATAATTTGGAGGAAGTATTTGTGTTAAAACTAAACGAGATCTACAAAGACTTCAACTCCAGTCTTTTGTAGTCTGTGAGAGTATCCATTTAGCCAAACATGCATTCAACATTTTGAGGAAAAAGAAGGGGAGTTTGTCATAATGATATGGTGTAATTTACACAAGTCCAACTAATTACCTCTGCCAAGGAGGTTATGTTTTCCATCAAGTTTAATGGTTTGTCATGTTTATTTGCAGACAGCCTAGCACCCACATTGCTTGACTAATTGTCACCAAACTTAGCGAAATTATTGGTCATGATCTAACTTAAAAACGATTTCATTTGAGATATAAAGGTTAAAGATTATGGAAAAGGTGAAAGTCACACTTTTGGTGATAACTTTAGTTTTGTTCATCATAGAGATTTGCTATTTGGCCCATATTATAGCCAATGATGCATATGATCTTTGAATTTTAAAACTGATTATAGGATTTCCTGGTGATAATGCCAAACTGTAATGCTGAAAGTAACCCTTCCCATAAGCAAATTCTGCTGGGGATCACGGTTGTATTTGATTGTTGAAAAGCCTACAGCAAATTGGAGTCAGAAGAGCTTCAAATCCTAACAGTGATGAACCAGTTTTAATTTCATAGACTATGCCAAATACTACGAATAAGGTGTAGAGGATGTGGAAGGAGGCAATGCAACAAGAATGCAGAATCAGTTGGGATTCTTTCTACTTCCTCTAGCCCTTATCAGTCTTTGCCATTTGCAATTGCCCTTCAGGCAACTAAAAATATTCCATCTTTTACAGAAATCTAAAATCTATATGAAGAATTTTCTTTGATTTATTTCCGAGATGAATTCATATCTACTTATTTTTTTTACTTTGAGGATAGTAAATACCGGCCATGAATGCTCTTTAGGCATTCAATGGCTACACCCAAGATTAAGCTCTCCTTTGGTGAGGAGGCAGGAAAATGCCTATTCTCAATAAAGCTATATTTAAATACCACTATAATACTTAGTTTTGTTCATGAATAGACACCCACTGTATGATACCATGCGCCAGTTTAAAAAAAAAAAATTGAAATTTGTACATTTTAATTTATAATTCATGGCTTATGGTAAAGAGATACATCAGATTTGACTGTATAATCAGAAAGAGCATACAATTTTACACAAGAGTGCCAAATTTTATGAGAATACGAGGAGCGTGCAATAAGTAATGTCCCTGACCCACTTCCAGTTGTCTGATCTAGCTGAAATTTTGCATGTGCAATAATTTATATCTCTACGGGTTATGTGGCAAATTACAGCTCTGAACTAATTGTGGTTTCTGTTTTACAGGTGTTTGAACTGAGTCAGGTGTGAAATGGAGCCTGTTGAATGTTGAGCAGTGATCCGCTTTTTGTATTTGAAAGGACGCACACCGCAGGAGACTTTTGATGAAATGAAAGAAACTCATGGTGATAATGCCCCATCATATGACCTTGTAAAACGCTGGCATCATGAATTCAAACATGGTCGGAAGTCTGTGGAAACAGCTCCCAGACCTGGTCGCCCCCTTCTGCCATTGATGAGGCATCTGTCCGTCAAGTTGAAGCTGCCATTTTGGAAGATCGGCGCATTACTATTCGCCAAATAGCCCAAGATGTCAAGATTAGTACAGGGTCTGTGGAAACTATCATTCATGACCATTTGCATATGCATAAGGTGTCTGCCAGATGGATTCTCAGGTTGCTCACACCATTCCAGAATCGAGAACGCATCGAGTGCTCGAGGATAAATTTGGAGATGTGCCAAGAAGATGAGTCAAAGTCTTTCAAAAGGCTGATTACACAGGATGAAACCTGGGTCCATCTCTATGATCCAGAGACCAAAGCCCAGTCAATGCAGTGGAAGCACTTGGACTCAGCACCTCCAAAGAAAGCAAGGGTGCAGCCCTCCGCTGACAAGGTCATGCTCAGTCTTCTGGGACCAAGACAGTAGTGATGACAGATTTCCTGGCAAAGGGTACCACAATTACAGGAGTCTATTATGCTTCACTTTTGAGAAAATTAAGGGAAGCTATCAAAATCAAGAGGCGGGGTAAGATCAGCAAAGGTACCCTCCTCCTCCTGCAGGACAATGCTCGCATGTTGCCAGATCAGAAGCATGGGCGTGTGGTTATGAAATCCTTCTCCATCCTCCCTATTCTCCTGACCTTTCACCTTCTAACTTTCACCTCTTCTCAGCCATGAAGTTGTTTTTGAAAGGAAAGCGTTTCCCAGATGATGCAGCCTTGATTTCTGAAGTCACATCGTGGTTGGAGGACCAACCTGGGGTGTTCTACAAAAATGGTCTCCAGAGCTGCATCAAACGATGGGAGAAATGCATAACTGTGTGGTTCCTATGCAGAGAAAGACTAATAACTTTAATAATAATTTAAGTTTTGTTGCTCTACTGCTATGGGAAGTGGGTCAGGGGCATTACTTATTGCACGCCCCTCGTAGCTTGAAAAATAAATAAATGGTGGCGAAATTACCAAATTTCTTGAAATGTTGAAGTCTGTAATTGAGCCCACTTTTTCTAAAGAAAAATGTCCAAAGAGTTAATGAGCGTTACGATAATATGCCAGTGTTTTAGTGACTAATACTGGGTGATCAAAAAAAAAAAAAAAACCCTGATATCTCCATTATTTATTGCCCTTATTTTACAGGATATGGTGAATCAACGACCGTGAGTACACCAAGCTCCCAGTGGGAGCTGGGACGAAGATTACACTGTGTTAAATTTCGTTTGGACAAAACACTAAGAAACGGTGCCTAATTATAGTTGAGGCCCATTTTTGGGGGGGTCACGCTGTAGAAAAATTGAAAAGACATTGGGTAGAAACAGATTTAGGAAGGCGGCTCAACAAGAGCTTGTTTACATTGAACTTGAAACTCATATTGTAGTCAGCTGGAAAGAAGATCAGGAACAGAGTTCCACAGGTGGGCAGTTCTAGGAAAGAAGTTTAATTCATGGAATTTGTGTTTAGATTCAGGCACAGAGAGGGAGGGGGCTTGATAGTTGTAGCTAGACAAGTGTTTTTTGTGAAAGTTTGACAAGGAAGGGCATAAATTGAAGCTCAGACAAGCATTTGCCATGATAGGCTTGCAACGTCTCTTCTCTGGAAAAGACGGTTGATTGTTTTTGTTTTACGGCATAACCTTTTTCAGGTTATTTAATGCCGAATCCAATGATTTCAGAAGAAAGTTTTTAATAGAATATATTTGTTTTTTTTAAGTCAGTTTCTATTTAACCCATAATTGGGACCCAAACAGGTACTACCACTCAGAGTGGACCTGGGAGCAATGGCAATTAAAGGGTGGCTCCACACTCCCCAAAGCCCAGAAGCTGGGGCCTCACCATCGGGCATAGTTCAAGATAATATCAAGGACCTGTGGAAAAAAGGTTGCAAAAAAGGAAAGAAAAGAGCGTCACTTTCTAGGTTTCGAAGCCAGTTTGGAATTATGTCAAGGCAGGACAGGATTCTCCGAGCAGCTCCTGCCAAGATATGGCAACAGTACTATATTTTAGAACGTGTCTGGCTCTTATACAGATCGGGAGTTCTGGAGCCGTAAAATGACGTAACCATTTTTCCGGCGACCTTGACAACTTAGGCGCTTGTTAAAATAGATCAATAGGTCAATTTTTTTATATATGTCCTTTTAAGCAAAAATATTACTTGCCATGTCGCAATTAGTAATATATACAAAAATTACAAAAAAAAGTATCGCTATAAGCTAAAATATTAATCGCCATAAGTAAGGTGTTTCGAGTCATAATGTACCCTAACCCTAACCCAGTTTTCAGATTCGTGTTCAGCACACCGAAACGTAACAGAATACTACGTAAAAGATTTTACTAATTCGAATTCACGGTGTTTGTATAATAATACCAAAAAAAAAAAAACGACTGTCTTAAAAAGACGCACCCAGATTTGATGCAAGTAACAATTTCATAAACACAAGATACCGTGAACTAAAATACAGTCCGTATTTTGTATAAATTAAAAAAAAAAAAAAAAGTACAAATGCTTTGTTTTTAAATGTAGGGAAAATCAAAAGCAATTATGCATTTAACATCCCCAGTCAGGCTAACTGAGAAAGCTATTCTTAATATGGAAAGGAGAACGTTGCGTTGCACGGACGCAACCGCAACTCTCCTAAAATGAAAAGGATTTGCTTGGGAATGTTAAAATGCACAAGTGCTTTTAAAAACAGGAATTTTAAAGCCGTATATAAAATGGTGGTTTAAAAGGATGGTCTGTGGTTGTCCAATCTGTAAAGTGTGCTTATTCCAAAAGCCGTTTATTTAAAAAAAAAAAAAAAAAAAAAAAACGGTACTTCTACAGTTTATCGCCGAAAAGACAGACGCCATTTCTTTCGCAAACCTGTCGGATTTTAATCCGAGGGAGAAATCAGTATTTTAAACTATGACTGATGCAGATGCGTGAAATAAACAAAAAAAATTAAAACTAGATAATGATTTTTCAGTTTCATTTAAATTAATTTGTCGGTGACCCTTCAAATTTCCTTTAATTCAAAATGTTTCATTAAAATTTATTTGTTCGAAAAAAAAAAAAAAAAAAAAAAAAAAAAAAATCTAAAGTTGCTTTCATTACAAAATTGTTTTATCAAAATTATATTTTCTTACGCAAACTTTTCAAGAAATGTTTTTACAATCATATTTTGATAAATTTTTATACAGTAAATGTTTTGGTCGCTCGCTCAGTTTAGACAATTATTTTCATTTTCTGTTTTTAATAAAAAATGTGCTAATGCACTTACTGATCCGCGCTATTTTTTTTAAATCGTATTTCCAAGTTTAAAGTTTTTTTTTTTTTTTTTTTTTTTTAATTGTAAGGTTAAAGTACTGAATAGGTACAAAACACCCTCCCCTCCCTATGTTAAGAATGGCGTTTTAAATAACATTTCAGCACGGATCAATAAGTGCACTAGTACATGAATAACTTTCCCGTTTTCATTAATTAAATCGAAACATTTCAAATCAAACAATTACGGATATTTGTTCTTTCACTTTATTTACTTTTTTCATGGTTCTTTCCGAAAGTAATTAATATCTAGTTTAATTTTTTTTTTAATTTATTTCCTACTTCGGCCATAGTTTAAAATACCGATTTATTAAAATCCGAAAGGTGCGCGGGGGAGAAAAAAAAAATGGCGTCTCCATTTTCGGCGATAAACTGTAGAAGTACCCAATAAACGGCTTTCGGAAACACCCTTTGCAGGTTGGATAACCAGTGGACATTGAGTGTAGTCCGAGTGCACTGTCACCCAAAAGTTAAACAAACAACGATTTGCACGAAGCAATAACACACCTGTCACTGCAGGTGTGATACAATTTAAATCAAATGTATTTTAATATTTAAAACAATAAGAGAAGAAAAAGAAACAAATAAAATAACTAATGACAGATGCGAGAATGAATAAGAAAAAAACTTTGAAAATAATTTCAAAAGAGAAAACACTTTTTCAAAATATCAAACTTAGAGGTGACCGTCATAACCGGGTACTTCCGGGACTACAACCCGGTTAAGGATGCCACAATAAAAATGGTGCGATTCTATCTAGAAATTGAAACAATTTTAAACATGTTTACAAAACCGACTTTTAGGGAAAACGAATAAATAATTGTCAGATTTTAATAGTGTTGAGAAGAAAACAATTTTTATTTGGAGGGGGGGGGGAAGTAACCTTGAAGTAAGAAGGTCAGTAACCCCCCCCCCCAAATAAAAACAACGAATCAATTAAGGGAGAAAGGGCATTGTCAGATAAGTGAAGATACGTGAATGAAAAATATTTTACCTACCTTTAATTTTGTTCCCGTGGAGACTATTTGACTGACTAACATGGCGACAAAATCCAGACAAACTGTATGACAACAGGCAGAGACGTCGTCTCCAGGAAACTGAAAGGAACAACAACAGTTTTCTGAGTGGGCTGAGACGGAAAACGAAACGAACCTCAACTTCTTTCTTATAAAAACGAAACGAAACTTATTTCTTTAAAAACAAAAATGAAACGAAACGAAATTTAAAAACCTAAAAAAAAAAATAATATAAATTAAAAAAAAAAAAAAAACTATACTTAATTTATCATTTGTCCGGGTATTTTTTTATAGGTAAAATTATTCTATTGTAAAATTTTTCAAAAGCATATTTACTTTTTTTTTTAATTGAAAAAAAAAAACAAACACACGCACACACGATTAATATCTAACTTATGAATAAATAGTTAATTTAATACAGATTAGATTTCATAGCGGTTAGAAACTAAGTGAGAGATATAATTTAAAAAAAAAACAATTTTTTTTAAATAGCCGCAATAAGACAATATTTAAATCGTTACAATCGAGTTAAAAAAAATATTTTTATTGTAAAAGTTTAAACAAGTTAAAAAAAAATTTTAATTAGTGAAGAGGAGACGAGAAGTTTTTATTTTTATTTTTAATTAATAACAATTATGAAAAAAAACTTATTGTAATTTATATTTAATATATATATATATATATATATATATATATATATTATATTATATTATATTATATTTGATCATCACTTGGCGTAAAAATTACTAATTCCTTGTTTTAATTATTGTCTATCTGTATTTCAATCTCTATTCTCACATTTAAAAAAAGTGAATATACTAAAACGCGAACTTCCGCTTACGTATTTTTTTGCTATTGCGCGATTTAACACTAAACACCTTCTTAAAGTGGTTATTCTCAAAACAAGATTTTTTGCTAAATTTCGAAAGTGCTTATTTTATTTATTTATTTTTATTTTTTTTTTTTGCCTCTATGCAATCATCAAAATAATATATATAGTAATTTTTTTATGGTAATGTTTGCTCATACGCGAATGCGGAAAAAGAAGATGTTGGTTTACGTTTCCATGCTTGCAATGAGAAATTAAAAAAAAAAAAAAACTTTTACTATAATACATTTTTATACGACTTTTTTTTAAAACATGTATTTACTTTTTGTTATATAATCAAAATTACTAAGACTTATCTTAAATATTTTAGGTTTTATTTTTCAAATATGGGAGAACAGAAGTATAAATTTTGTTTTGGGAAAAATAATAAACTATACGTCGGTGAAGGTAAACGAAGGGCTATAACCCTAAAGGAAAAGCTCGAGGTTCTCAAACGTTTTGAACGCAATGAAAGGACATGTGACATCGTCCGTGCAACTGGCATAAAAGAGTCTACTTTACGAACAATTCGAGACAATGCCGAAAAAATTAAAGCGAGCATCCATGCCGGAACCAGCCTGAGTGCTAGCAAAGTGCTCAGGATCCGGCCAAAACTCATTGAAGAAATGGAGCAGATTCTACATGTTTGGATTGAGAACCAAAAAAAAAGCCCATCTGAGATCAGCTTCTTGGATGTAAAACATATGGCCTTGTCAATTTATAGTGGTCTGAGGAAAAAGTATGGCAATTCCACGGACATGTCGCCTTTTAGCGCCAGTACTACATGGTTTGCAGGTTTTCGAAATCGCTACAAATTTCGTGACGTAAGTTTGTTTTTTGAGTTTATCCTTTAATGTTTCCAGAATAATGATTGCTTTTTTACTCTCTGCAGAGTAAGTGTTACTCTTCTTCATTCTTCCACAGAGTGGAACGATAAAATTGCCGCCCTAGAAAAGACAGCATAATTCCATTTCCGTTTGATGAAAACCTGTTTTCTTTTTTGCTGCAGACCATCTACTAGTTGGCCAGTTTCCCAAGAGCAATAGGAGCCTTCTATTATGTTTGAAAGTGACACAATGTTCAATGAGCAAAATCGGAGATGCACCACTGTACAATTCATGCTCTCTACCGATCCAAGTTAGGACAACAGGAACATTGCCAGCACCCTCCAAATGCAATTTCAGACAATTGAACGCCTGAGGGCACAGCTCAATGTATCAGACAACCCATGGTAATGGTCTTTGGTGTGGTTTTAAGTAAGGGTCATATCATGCCACCTCATATCTTCAAAGTTGGCTTGGAAGTCAACACCAAAGTGTACCTGGATGTGCTGAAGAGTATGGTGATCCCCTGGTGCAATCAGGTGGCCACTGGCAGACCCTGTTGTGGCAGCAGGATTTTGCTCCGGCCACCAAGTCCAAAGAGACCCAGGCTTGGCTTCAGAAGGAGTGCTACGACTTTGTACCCTTCTCTTACTGGCCCCCTCTTACCCTGACCTGAACCCATCGAACTACTTCGTTTGGTTATATGTCGAGAACATCACCAACATGACCTCACACAACACCAGAGCTAGCCAGATCACAGCCATCCACCGAGTATTTGCTGAGCTCCCTCCAGCACTTGTGGAAAAGACATGCTCCCAGTTCTGAACGCATATCGAGGCGGTGATTGAGATTGAAGGTGGCTACATTGAATAGATGTTAGCTCTACTACATGATCAAGTTACCTGAATTGATTTTTTCATTAAAAATTTTAAAATAAAGCTGTAGTTTAGTTTTCTTTAAGGCAACAATTTTATCGTTCTACTCTGTGTTGTATTACAAAACTGATTGTATGGAAACAAGAAAGGGACAAATGAAAAGGTTGAGTTTAAACTTTTTATTTAAAGTTAAAATGATTGTGAAACGAACTGCTTGGTGTGTCAGGATATCAGGAACATGGCTTATGTGTTCTGGTGTGTGGATTATGTATGTGGTGGCGGCGATGGCAGAAATGTGGCTAAGTGTTCTGGTGTCTGGGATACAGGTGCAGTGTCGGCGGTGAAGGAGGAGGTAGTCTAAAACTGTTGTCCGCTAGCACAAGGAGGTTGGTGGCGATGGCGGAAGAGGAGTAATTTTAATAGCGGCTGTCGCTGATGGAGAATTGGTGACAGTGGCTGCTACTATTGGTGGGACAAACCTTGCTGTCTGGTGAGCTGTGTTGATCTGGTGGTGGTGACGGCGGCAAAAGAGGGGTAGTCTTTGAGGCTTGCTGTCTAGTATCATGAGTGAGATGGTGGCGGCAGGAGCGTAGTAATTTTAATAGCTGTTGCTGCTGGCAAGAGATTAACGGCTGCTGGCTGGTGATAGAGCGAGGTTCACAGCTTGAGACGCTGGGTTGATCTGGTCACTTATCGAAAAGGCTGTCATTTTTATACTCATGTTGTGAACTTAGTTGTAGACAAAGGTGGCTTTTCTCACTGGTCGTCGTTTTTGCTTTTTATTTGTGTTTGTTTTTTATGTTTTAATGTATTGTAAGGAGTCGTCTGATGTTTGTATACATATGTTATATCAATTTAAAGCTAAAAAAGTTGTGAATGTGTTCTAGTAGGTGTTGTACTTTTGCAGTGTTTTTGAGATCCTTCTTTATGTTTTTATGGTGCCGGAGTTGCGTCTGTTGTGATGTTTGTGCTTTGTATTTAGATTTTTCTTTTGGTGTACAGCTTCCTCTGATGGTTTTCTTTGTTGAGGTGAGGTGCAAGTTATTCCATTGATGTGTGTACATAAAAAAAGTGGGCAATTTTTATTGCTCTTTATTTAATCTAAAAAATTCAGTTTTTCTGGGTGGATTTGAAAAAAAAAAAAAGAAAGAAATGGCGGCATCTTCTTTGGAATAAGCAAGCCTCGTTTTGACTTCAAGGTTTACAGGTGCTTTGAATTGTTTTGATTTTTTTTTTTTTTTGCGAGAGTACCCAGCGTAGTATAAACACCTCAACCTTCCCATGTTAAGAACGGCTTTAGAAATAAACATCCCTAACCTCCCCATGTTAAGAACGGCTTTGGAGGTTAGGGTGTTTATTCCTAAAGCCATTCTTAATATGATGAATTTTTTAGATTAAATAAAGAGCAATGAAAATTACTTGAAAACAAAAACAAACAAGCCAGGTATAAAATTAACATTTATTGCCTACGGTGCCATTTATTTCTTGTATACACCCCGTGCCAGAATTATATGCAAATCGATATTTTTGTTCTAACTCCAATAGTTTTCAATGAAAATTCATGAAACTTTGCACGTTATACGGCAACACTAACACATGCGCAGATATAAAATTTTAAGTTTATCTGCGCAATAGCGAGCAAACGGCAGCCATTTTGGTGACTTGCAGTTTTTTCAGCATGCCAACTTTATAAGCAAGATGCTTTACGTCAAGCTGAGAAGTCTAAAATTATTCAAAGGCTCCATAATAAGATTTCCACCTTATGTCGAATAATGAGAAAGATCAAGAGAGAAGGTCACCGTAACCCACTCGAAACTAGCAAACAAGTTTTTGAAAAAGCTGGCGTTCCTGATGTGCCCAAATCAACTCGTTGCCATATCCTGAGGACGATTGCAAAAATTTGGATATCCACAAGAAAAAGAGGTGGAGTGGACAAGAGATCACATGAAGCTGAATTTTCAAACTGTTTTGTTCATCAGTGAGTGTTGAATGACCCTTGATGGACCCGATGGGTGGAGCAGAGGATGGTATCATAATGAGGGTCTACGTCCCCAAAGGATCAGGCGTCAACAAGGAGGTGGTGGTGTGATTTACTGGGCTACAATTATTGGCAATGAGCTGGTAGGACCATCCAGAGTCGCAGATGGAGTGAAAATTACCGCTACACTCTACATTGACTTCATTAAAGAACACTAGGAACCCTGGCACGAGAAGAAGAATTTGGCATTCTGGAAAAAGATAGTATTCATGCATGATAATGCACCGTCTCATTCTGCAAGGATAGCCACTGAATATTTGGAGAGAGTTTTTGCTTGACATGGGAAAATAATGCGATGGCCAGCCTGTTCTCCAGATTTAAATCCCATCAAAAATCTGTGGAGCATCTTGAAACAAAATATTTACTCCGGAGGAAGTACAACTTCAAGGATGACCTCTGGAATGCTATTTTGACTGCTGCCAAAGACATTTCATCAGATGAAATCGAAAGTTTGACATCTTCAATCGACCAAAGGCTTTTTGCTCTTGTCAATAAAAATGGCAATTATATAAGATATTGATTGTACTATGAAACCATATTGAAATTGTTTGTTCTTTATTATTGTTGTTCTCAATTTACAAATTCCTAGAATAATCAATGTTTCGAGGATCTTTTAGCACTTCACCATATTTTAGCATTGGTTTTCATATAAAGTTGGAATGCTGAAAAAATGCAAATCACCAAAATGGCTGCCAATTGTTTATTACTGTGCAGATTAGCTTAAAATTTTAGATCTACGCTTGTGTTATGGTTGCCATATAACATGCTAAATTTCACAAATTTTCATTGAAAACTCTCAGTTAGAACAAAAATATCGATTTGCATATAATTTTGGCACAGGGTGTATATTCATTTTTTCTTATAGTTTGTTGACTTCTCTGCTAAATCTTCCTTTTATTTAATTGTATGGTATATTTGAATATGAATTAATTTTTATTTTATTATAGTATAAAAGCGATTATTTTTTAGTAAAGTGTTATATTTTTTTAATTAATTAATTATTTTAAACGTCTTGTTATAATAATTGAGCTTTTCTGGCAGAGGTAAATTTTAATTTGTATTTTTTATAGAATTAAGATTTTCTACTATGGTCCTTAGTGTTATATTGTGTTGATACAGGTGTATGTAACTGAATCATTAAAAGTTTAGTGAGAACATTAAGCGGTATGGGTTCGAGCCTGCCTTCCTACTACCACTTTTTTTTTTGCTCACACCTCTAAACACCCAGGCAACGCCGGGCACCCATGGTAGTCTATATATCTATAAAAGTGAACGTGTCTATCTGTCTGTCTGTCTGTCTGTCTGTCTGTCTGTGTACATTTCCCTACGCAATAACTCTGTCAATTTTTAGTCTATAGACTCGAAATTTGAAATACCGGGTACTGAGATTTGGGAAAATCGATGTGATGGGTGTCAGCCAGAAATTTGGCTGTTAAGGGGTCAAATTTCAACGATTTGACCTTTAAGAACTCTACCAAATTCCTCCGACAATTTTGGGTCTAGACACTTGAAATTTTAGATATAGGTTCCTTGAACCTGGATCTAACTTAATAAAGTGATTTGAGCCCGAAACTATAAATTTTAAGGGGTCATAATAGGGGTCAAAGTTTTAAAAAATTAACCATTTTTTTTGTTTTTTTGCTTTTTTTGCACAGCATACACCTCCAAACACCCGAGCAACGCCGGGCACCCCTGCTATCTATAAAAGTGAAATTGTCTGTCTGTGTGTGTACATTTCCATACCAAACCACTCTATCAATTTTAAGTCTACAAACTCGAGATTTGACATAAGGGGTATTGAGATTTGGGAAAATCTTTTTAATCGGTTTTCAGTCAGAAATTCGGTTGTCAAGGAGTCAATGTTCAACGATTTGACCTATGAAAACTCTACCAAACTCCTCTGCCAATTTTGGGTCTAAACACTTGAAATTTTAGATCTAGGTTACTTGGACATTGATCAAACTTTTTAATTGTGATATTAAAAAAAAAAGATGGTGACTTGAGAATTTGTGGAGATTATAAAATTAGGATGAACCATAAAGTTTGCGCCGACTCATACCCTATTCCGAATGTGGAAGTAGCTTTACATAAACTTGCCGGAATGAAAGTATTTTCAAAGATAAACTTAAAATCAGCTTACCACCAAATACCCATAGATGAAAATTTTAAAGAAGTGACGACCATAAACACACCTATAGGCCTGTTAAGATGGAAAAGGATGCCGTATTGCAAAAAAGTGTGTAACCAAAAGTAATAAAATATCATTTTTGGGTTACTCAATATCAAAGGAAGGGATCTATCCAGATGAAGCGCTAATAGAAAAAATTCTAAAAGTGGCTACACCAAAAAATAAAAAAGAGTTGGAGTCTTTCTTGGGTTTGGTAAATTTTTATAGAAAATATGTACCAAAATATAATGAGTTGACAAAACCATTTGCGAAGTTAAGAAAAAAAATGCGGAATTCATTTGGTTAGAACACCAACAGAAAGCCTTTGAAAACTTAAAACAGATTCTGGCGAAAAGCCAATAGTACAAATTTTTGACCCTAAGAAGGAATATAACTCTAACTACTGACGCAAGTGAGAATTCCGTATCCGGTATTTTGTCACAAGATGGTCATCCAGTAATGTACTTATTGAGGAGATTAACAATGACTGAACACAATTATTCTAATAAAGAAAGGAAGGCACTAGCCATAGTGTGAACAATGGATAGAGCAAGACAGCTCTCAATGGGAAAAAAATTCTTGTTGAAAAGTCATCACAGAACCTAAGAAAAGAACTACCAAAAGTTGCAACGTCCAGAATATTATGTTGGGCGATTAGACTGATGGCATTTGACTTTGACATTGAGTATGTTAAAGGGAATACGATACCGTACGCTGATGCCTTATCTAGATTGCGGTTTTATAGAGAGGATAAGGACAAAAACGACGAGGAATTTGAAGACACATTCCTGCACCTTGTAGAAACCGATGTAATATCTGTAGATAAAATGGCTACTGAAACTACAAATGACCCAGTGTTAAACAGAATAGTGTTGAGGATAAAAGAGAATTGCTGGGGAAATTGTTCAGTGGCTGAAAGACTATTCAAAGAAATAAGACATAAACTGACTATAGAAAACGGGGTAATATGTAATGGAGACTTGATAGTTCCCCCAGAAACACAGAGGATACAGGTTATAAAAGTGTACACGATGATGTACATTGTGGAGTAGCAGCTATGCAAAGAAGATTAAAATTGGAAGCATGGTGGCCAGGGTACTCAAGAGATGTAGAGGACTATGTAAAAAGATGTGCAGAATGCACAGAACTCAGGAATTTCAAGCAAAAGAAAATACATGTTTGGCCCCGAGAAGCAAAATCGTGGAGCAGAGTACACATGGATCATGCCTATGTCAATGAGATAGGACTATTATTAATATTAGTAGACGCATATTCAGGTTGGCCCGAAGTAGTGAGAGTACCTGATAAAAAAAAGTACCACCGTAAAACAAATATTAAGAGTAATATTTTTGAAAAATGGAATACCGAGAACATTGGTGACAGATAACGCACCAGAATTTGCGGATGCTGATTTGCATGAATGGTTAAGTAAAATAGGATACAGACCTTACAAGACCCCTCCCTACCACCCTCACAGTAACAGGATAGCAGAAAGGATGGTCCAGGCGGTAAAGAAGGGCAAAAAAGCATGTGTGCAACAGAAGGGGAAAATTGATGCTTTCCTACCAAGATTATTACTAAGTTATTGAACAATTCCGCATGCAGGCAGGCCAGAAAGTCCATCTGCCTTAATGGGCAGATAATTAAGATCCCCTTTGACTATGTTATATGCCACAAATCAAAAGATGTGGTACAAAAGAAATAGGAATATGGAAGCCGAGACAGCAGAATTTATTATGCAGAAAAGACATAATACTGCAATATTAAATAAAGAAAATAGGAACAGTGTTCTAGCTCATGCTGACCAAATAAGATACCAAGGAGAACAATCGGATGAGGAAATGCCGTCAGAGCTGCCCATTATTGACGTAACAGAAGACTTACTGCAGAATGAGACTGCGGAGGAAGAAGTAGAGAGGGACGAGTTAGAAGAGGAAGAAGTAGAATGGGGCAAGGCAGAAGAGGAAGATCAGAATATGAAGGAGGATCACTGCGATTATAGGGAAAGACATGATAGATCTAGATCTCTAAGGAAAGGAAAGAGAGATAAAGGAAGATATTCAGGAGGGCACGAGAAGAAGTACAAGAAGTACTCGCGGCATAAAGCCCCTCCATCATAGTGAGATGTAGTGATATGCAAATTAAGTATAATTTACATATGAGTAGATAGCTCATATTTATAAACTGACACCAACTAGAACAGTTTGGTTGTTGAATGCATGCTTAGCGTTATACACGACATATCAGAACCTAAAGAATTAAGAGAAAAAGCGATGGCAAAAGTCATGTGCTAAACAAATAACAGTACAACATGCACAGACATCCACTCCAACAGCTTTAGGTTGGCGAATCCATTCAGGTGTAGAATCAGTAGGGGCCATATCCGCAATGATGGACAAAAACGGGGAGAGTTGTCGAGACCATGTGTACTAGACAATACTGGATACAGTTGGATGGAAGCGGCAGGATCACACTATGCAATAATCGTTTTCTCCAGAAGATCCAACCTATCATGGATACGCTAGATTATTCACTCATACAATCACCTCCCCAAAGGCCAAGAATGGAGGACAGCATATTCCCATGTGACATACATGAGAGGATGGACGTGGAAAACATGGATGATGACGTAGTGATGACAAACAACACATCTGATGCAGATATAGAGTGGATAACCAAGACCCTATCAGACACAAACCAACGAGTCCGATCCCACGACGCAGCATGAGAGTAACACAACCACCAAGAACATTGTCTCCACAAATACGAAGACCAACTCATAACTATACAGAACTTTCCTAACAATATTATACAAAACACTGGTGTTGCGGTCATAAAGTGGGGGGGGGGCATATAGAGACTCGGAACGACCGATGAGACAGGTTGGGAAAAAGTGCAGTATTATAAATTCAACACTAGTCTCAGACTCGGTAGACTTTTAAATCCACTTTACAAACTATAAATAGCTTTCTACTCGATGAATTTACATATTTTGATGTATACTATTTTTTATACGGCATAATCACATTGGCACACCAGTTCTTGCTGGATCATTGAAGTTAAGCAATGTTGAACCTGATTAAGTACTAAATGGGTGACCATTTGGGACTTCCGGGTGCTGTATGTGCTCTCTGCTTATCTCGGTATTGTTTTCAGCCATCCTGGACTTCTCCTTTCCACTGGACTCAAATAATGCTGATTCAGGAGAGGTGTGGTTGAGGATTGTGCAACTCTTGTCTCACAATTACATGCACAGTTGCCTTTTCAAGGGGTGTCCTTTGTCTTTTGAGACTGAACAGAGGCATTTTTACTATTTTTGATATGACAAGTAAGTAATATTATTTTTGCTTATAAAACTTATCTTTTAAAAATCGATCTGTTGACTCTATCTTAACAAGCTCCAACTCTTCTGTTTATTATTTAAGTAAACTTGCAATTTTACTTTGAAAAATATTTTCATTAATAATTTAATCTTCGGCATGACAATCAAGTAGATAAAATTGGTTTTCATTGAAATTCAAGATTTCCATTTTCGTTCTAATACTACAGAAGCACCCACCCGTAATAATTAAGTTTAACTTTTAAAATCCAGTATTTTTACTTTAACTGCAACTCAACACTCACTTTTAAATTGACAACTTTTTTACAGGTTTTCAGATCAACTGAAAACGAATATCACATTCATTCTTTTTTCTTTTCTTTTTTTTTACATCATTTTTTATTATTATCATTATTGCATTTTCACTCTAAACAAAGCACAGTGCCACTTTGATGTAGGAGGCTACTATCTTGGACATAATTTGGAGGGATACTATGTGGGGAGCAGAGCAGCAAAATGTCTGTTTACACTATACTTGAACTTCTGCATGTCAGTACAGTCGGGGAAACAGGAATCTGGAAAAGAATTCCAAAGTCTAGCAGTCCTAGGTTAGAAACTATTAGAGCAGAAGGAGTTCTTACGTCTAGGGAATTTCTACTATGTAGGGGTGAGATTTTGCTGCTTGTCGGGGAGAGGTATTTACATCAAGGTGGTACTAGGGCTTCTAGTTCAGCGATTCAGACATTATTTTTTATGGATTTTTTTTTTTTTTTACAGGGGGGGGGTCACCACTTATCAAGGCCCGGAAGCCAGTCGGGGACAAGGATTATTGCATGTACAGTAATCAATGGGATAGTATCGTAGTACTCGTTAGTATTGGAGATTTGATAAAGTATCATACTTAAGGGGGCGATTCATCAGGAATTTGTTTATGTTGGACTTGAAGACATCCAAGTTGTAGCCAGGTGGAAAACAGGCAAATGGAAGAGAGTTTCACAAGCGTGCACTTTTAAGAAAGAAGCTTTTTTTCATGGGATCTACGTTTTGATTTAGGCACAGATAAAGAATGGGGAAAATTACTGACAGTGGTTTCAGCTAGACGGGTGTTTTTTGTGAAAGATTGGCGAGGGGGGACCAGAGATTGGAGCTCAGACGAGCACTTGCCATAGAAATAACGATAAAACAAAGACAGGCTCGCAACATCTCTTCTGTGGGAGAGAGGTTGCAGGGAAGAGAAAAGGGCATCCCCCACTAAGCCACGAGGTCTATTTTGTACTCTGTCAAGGCAGGATAGGCTGTTTTTAGCAGCTCCTGCTCAGATGTGGCAGCAGTACTCCATTCTTGGACGTACTTGGCTTTTATACAGATAGAGAATTGCATCAGTAGTGAGATATCTTCTGGAGCGGTAGAAGGATCCCACTATTTTCCCAGTGACCTTGGCAACAGACTTGATGTACGTGTTCCATTTCAGATCAGGAGTAAAGGTCAAACCCAGAAGCTTGTCAAAACATGGAGCCTCCCCAAGACGAGAGCCATCCATTTCAATTGATGCCAGATGGGGATCAGAGTGTTTATGATGTAAAGATAAGAGTTTGGTTTTAGATGCATTAAAAGTAACCAGCCACCTCTTCCCCCACTGTATCACGTGCTCAAGATCAGAAGAGAGAGAATCAGAGAGAACTTTGTCATTTACGACCTTTGATGTGTTGGCATAGATGGTCGTGTCATCAGCATAGATGTCAACGAATGATTTAAGTATGTGTTTTGGGAGATCATTGATGTAGATCAGTAAGAGAGTTGGACCCAGGATGGACCCCTGAGGGACTCCAGCATTAATACTGTGGGCCTCTGATTTCTGCCCATCAACCTATGAGCCTATCAGAGAGAAACACTAATGGGAAAACTGGCGAAGACTAATTTTTCTTGTCCTTTTTGACGATGGGTAATTACTAGGGCTGTGACAACAGAATATTCTTTTCATTCTTTTGACTCTCAGTTACATATCCGACACAGTTAGACACACTTAATCAACCGAGAACCACATCCGTCCATATAAAAACATATAAGATATTAACGGATATATATTCAAGAGTCAGAACAATGAAAATAATATGCTGTTGTCACAGCCTAGTTATTACATTTGTTAAAAACAAAATAAATCGTATCATTTAAAAAATTATTACACTTTTGATCCTCCATATTATTTGGAAATTCAATTATTCGGTTAGAGTTATCTCCCTTGAAACAATTTCCATACACACCGGTTGAAAATTTAGAGGAAAAATGTTATTATTATATTATGTATTCCGTTTTGTACTTTCTTATTAACTATTTTTGAGGTGTCTTTAAAAAATATGAAAATTAATGTTTAATTTGGATTATATGGAATTGGAAAAGGAAAGGGACACATTCTAATGGGAATACATGTTTGAGCGATTTATTTATTTTTTATTAAGTCTCTCGGTTTTTTTTTTTTTTTTTTTTTAAACCAATCCTGTTAGTGGTTTTGCCGAACCCTAAACGCTAACAAAATATATATCTTCCGAACGATGGCAGCTCGTCGGAGTTACACGGCTGCTTTCAAGTTAAAAGTGGTTGCTTGTGCCAAGGAGATGGGCAACAGGGCGGCGAGTCACCTCTTTTGTGTCAACGAAAAACAGATTCGGTACTGGAAGAAGCAAGAGGACCTCCTGATGAAATGCCGCAAGTCGAAGAAGGCCAACCGCGGGGGATCAGCCCGTTGGGCCCTCTTGGAGGAGGTTCTCGCCGCCTGGGTGCTCGAACAGATCGCCATCACCGGATATACTAGACTTTGTTCCAAGTTGATTCGGCAGAAGGCCATAGCGATCGCCCGCGAGAGAAACATCCAAGGTTTCATAGGCACACCATCCTGGTGTCTCCGATTCCTGAAGCGGAAGAAACTCTTGTTTCCACACGGCCGGGGCCGCAAAACCGTAGTCACGCGAGGAAATATTACGCAAGCTTCACCTGGCAGCAATAACAATGATATGGCTTCTATGGTATTTGATTCTCACTTTTCATTTTTTTTTATTTGTTTTAGTTCAATAAATATTTGCGGATTTGCCTTTTTAGGCTCCCAGTTTGTAGGGTAAGGATTTTGGGTTCGAGCCCATTTTCGAAAGACAATTCGGTACTGGTGCATATTATAAACCGGATTCTCATGTCCGCTCGAGTTCGGCCTGACCTGAGTCAGGTGCCACTTGACGTAAACAGTCATCACAGAATTACCCCCCCCCCTTATATGTAAAACGATGTAACTTTATTATAAATTAATATTATCAATATAACTTTCGTACCATTTAAAAGAAGGGCAAAATAAACTAGTAATAATTTAAAAAAAATTTTTTCATCGTACGAAAATAATGAAATTGTGAGACGAAAATCGTGTTTACATAATTTGGCGCTTAAAAATAACTTTCCCATATAGTAAGCATTTCGAACGTGAAAACATACCCGTGTTTAATAAATCTAGCAAAAATCAACTAATGGTCAGATTTTCGTGAAATTTTCGATACTTATCCATTTTAGAATGAAATTACGGTACTGGTCGCGATTTGAGTTCCCTGCCGAATACCATAAAAAAAACACTGACTTCTCCCTACGCATGAGCAAAGGACATGTTTTAGTTGCCATAGTAACTAAACGACCATGAATTTTTATCGACTTTTTATAAGTTTTACTGTTTATGAATATTGAAATAAAAGAAATTACTACACATTTATTAATAATATCTCACTTTTATCCCCTTTGTTTTTAATCACTTTTATCGACTTTTTTTTTTACTGTTTATGTGTCACTTTTATTGACTTTTTCTTTTCTTTTTTTAAATAGCATTTTCTTTTTAAATGACGGCGTTTTTACTGTTTATGAATATTAAAAGAAAAATAATTACTAAACATTTATTAATAAAAAAAATGGGTGCTAGTGCACTTATGATCCGCGCTATATTTTAAATCTTATTTCTAAGTTTAATTAAAGTTTAATGTTTTTTTTATTCAATTGTGAGGTTAAAGTAGAGAATAGGTACAAAACACCCTCCCCATGTTAATGGCTTTTTAAATAATAACGTTATTTCAGCACGAATCAATAAGTGCACTAGTACCACAAAATGGTGTTTTGTACCTATTCTCTACTTTAATACATTGAAATTTTCGTCACTGAAAAATAAGTTTTTTTTTGGCCTGTTTGGTCTTCCATAGTTTGCTTTTTATCAAATGCAAAAGTAAACAGTGTCGATCTAGACTCTAGATCGACGCGAAATAACTGGTTGCCTATATGAATAAGTGGAATTATTTGAAATCCAGGTACTTATATTATAATATTTTTGCATATTCTCTTAGAAAATCATTCTAAATCTTAGTTAGACAACAAATAAATAAATTAATTATTTCAAAAACCTTTTTTTTTTTAAATATTTATGTACGTTTTTTGTGCAAAACAAAAAAACGCCAATTGTTAACTTTTTGGGAAAATTTAACATTTCAAATTTAATTAAAAACAGTAGAAAAAGTTTTACATTATTCTGCTTTCTATATGATAAAATTCAGGGTTTTATCTTTCTGGAAAAAAAAAAGTTACTCAGAAATAATGGATTTTAATGAATGTAATTTCATTTTAAAAAACAACAACTTGATTTTGCGGCCATTTTTGGCGGTGCCTATAAACAGTAAAAACGTTGTCATTTAAAAAGAAAATGCTATTTTAAAAAAAAAATCGATAAAAGTGATAAAAAACAAAGGCGATAAAAGTGAGATATTATTAATGTTTAGTAATTTCTAAAATATGTCCTTTGCTCATGCATAGGAAGAAGTCAGTGTTTTTTTATGGTGTTCGGCAGGGAACTCAAATCGCGACCAGTACCGAAATTACATATAAAATGCAGATTCCGTAAAATATACAAGGAAAAAAACATTTTTTTTTTAGTGCGTGTCCTGCCCCCCCCCCTCATATTTATTTTTTCGAAACTTGAACAAAATATATTTAAATCTATCGAAATTTCTATTTATTATGAAACATAAGAGTTCAAATAAGTAAAACATTTATTTTTTTTAAATTTAAATACACATATTGAACAAAAATTATCTTGAAGTTGTAATTAATAAATGATATGAATTTAATATTATGTTTTTTAAATAGCGTTTTTCGAATTAATATATACTATAATCAGTTGAATTGCTAAGAAAAAGAAACTTCCTAAAAATTCATTTTTAAAAGATCAAAACGATTAAAATTCCATTGTTTCAAAATGTTCCGTTACAACATAGATTTTTAATTTGGTTTAATTTTTTTAAAAATATTAAGTTTTAATATAAACATGAGTCTTGTCAGCTATTTTATCGCCAGATTAAAACCAATTTGAAAATATTATTGCACAAATATTAAGCATTTTGTAGCCCCCCCCTATATTTTGTTTGTCTCTTTTTACCGAACAAAATATGGAAGCCCGTAGGTAACCAAAAGAACATTCAGTAAAACCATATTTAATATACAAATGTTTATAATATTAATCATTAAACTGTGTAAATCTTAAAACCTAACAAAATTATAAAAAAGGTTAATTATTAATTACAGTTTGAAGAAGATAAACAAAGGTTTTAAAAAATCATGAAGTCGCTTCTGCTTTTCCATAGTTCGTATAGTTAACACAATTCTGACGTCACGGGAACATGTGCTCCGTTTTTCACATTGTTTTGGAGATACCTAGTGACCGCCTATCAAATCTTAAAAAACACGAGGAAACCCAATCTAATTACTAAATGATAGCAAACAAAATAACACTGATCTTGCCCGAAGGCTAGGAAATTAGGTTATTTGGAATTTTAACATGTCCTAAGGGAGGTAACTCTTCTTTGCTAAAATATTTTTTTTATTTTAATTTTTCTTACATTTACTCAAATTTTTTGTTCAAGAAAAATTGCAATATTGTCATAAAGCTTCCTGGACAACGCTGGGTAGATTTTCTATTATTATTATTATTATTAGAAGTAGTATATATATATATATCCGTGTGTGTGTGTGGCTAATGTACATGAGTGCTACCCTAGGAGTGTCAGAATTCGCCATTAAAAAAGGAGTGATTATGTAGACTCTATCTTTCAAAGCTTATAACAATATGAATAATGTAATTTAAACCCTAATTTTTTTTTCAATAAAAGGAGCAAAGAAGAAACTTTAAAATAATAAAAGGTTTTATTGAAAAATATACAATATTTTTTTTTAATCAGTTTTTGTCAAAAAAGATTTCACGAAATTCAACGAATTTTAACTTAATCTAAATATAATAAATATATATAAATTCCAAAAAATCACTTACCTATATAAAAAAACTAATCAATGGATGCTTCCATTCTTCATTTATGAGAATTTGTCCATATTTATATTTTATATTCCATGTATCTTTTAAATATTTTATTAAGAATTTTTTTAAACAACTATTTGAAAAGACCACCATTACGTAAGCATTAACTGGTGTTAGCAAAGCACTGTTTCTTCCTGTTTTGAAATACGGATGGATAAAAGGATGTAAAAACAACACGTACGCGTAAGCCGTGAAGAAATATGTGTCACCGTGGATTAAAAATAATCACATTTTACTTATCAGTTTTCGCCTTAAAAAAAAAAAAACACTCAAATTTTTTATTTTTTTTATTTATTTATTTTTTTTCTTCTCTCAAAGAAATACATAAGTTTTTGATTTAATATTTTATTTCTTCTTTATGGAGTGAATTTTTTTAAATATCTAAAAAAAAAAACACTGAATGAAATAGAAAAAATTGTCATAATTCTACGAAATTTTCTGGACAATATAACAAGATTATAAGGTTTCACTTAAAAAAAACAAAAAAATTCAACATGGTTTTAAACAAAAAAGGTTTTAAACTTTGGACTTTACTAGTAAATTTGTAAATAACTGTGTTTTTTGGGTTTTTTTTTTAAAATTAGCTTATTTTATTTATTGATCTTTTAGCTTCAATTTGTGATATATAAATTTGAGGTGAGAAAATTAATTATTTTCATTTGAATAGACATTTCAAAATGGTGGGGGTGAATTTAAAAAAAAAACGCTTGTCTAGAATATTATATTCGGTTTATTGGAAAGAGCATAAAATTTCACATTGAACCAGTAAATATCGTAAAAATTGAACCATTAGAAAAATTTGGATAGATTTTTAAAGTTTAAAAATTGAAAAACATTTAACTCATAAAATTAAATTGATTTCATTACACGCGCAGGCACTTTGTAAACACTGTTTTTTAAAAAATAATATTTCTATTATTTTTTAAACAACTTTAATAGTTTATTTTGGAAGTATATTCCATGACGAAAATAAACAACCCATTTTAAAAAGAGAAATTACGAGTTTTTTATATTTTATTTGTAGTTTTGTGTTAGGGGTGTCAAAAATTCCCCCAAAATTCTGACACACCTAGACCCCTTTAGCGAAATACGCATTGGCTCTGATGGTTTACGCAGTTCGACTTAGGGAGCAATGATTATTTTTACAAAGAAAAAATTTTTCCGTGTGCCCTAGTTTTTTTGGGCTTTTTAAAAATTATTTATTTTGGCTTGAACTTTGCGCTTTGCGAATTATCTTGTTATGATTTTTTCTGTTTTTTAGTTTTTTTTTCTGATGGATATTTTTTTTTTTTTGGCCGGAGATTAGTTATAGGTAACTATAAACAGGAAAATTGGAGCATGTCCAAATTAGCACTTGTGGTGATAAACAAAAAGCTTTAGCATGTACCCCCTCTCATGGAATGTCGTCGATCGAAACACAGTGAAATGTTATTTGGTGCTAGTGCACATTGGTCCACGCTATTTTTAAATAGCATTTTCAAGTTTAATTAAAGTTTTATGATACCTGTTTTTATTAAATTGTTAGGTGAAAGTACAGAATAGGTTTATAATACCCTCCCGTCCCCATGTTAAGAATGGCTTTCTAATGTGAAAAAAGGAACGCATTATTCCGTGACATCAGACTTGTGTTAATTATACAAACTATGGAAAAGCAGAAGCGACTTAATTTTAAAGCGCCATTTTCGTTTTGCAATTTCATTATTTTCGTACGATGAAAAGATTTTTTTAAATTATTACTGGTTTATTTTGCCCTTCTTCTTTTATATGGTACAAAAGTTATATTGATAATATTAATTTATAATAAAGTTACATTGTTTTACATATGGGGGGGGTAATTCTGTGGTGAATTTTGAAGGTGCCTCGTGATGTACTTTTGTTTTGCTAATGCTAATCATTTGATGAAAAGAATATATCTTTGAAAATCAATGGATTAAGGATTTTTATTATAATTTCTTGACTGAAGTTGATCGATTGATAAATATTGTAATTTATTCAATTTTATTTTTGTCATCTATTTTTCCGGAAGAGTGTCACTTACAACTGGGTACACAGTACTTTATCCGTTACGCCACAAGTCTTCATCTCCAAACTTCAGAAACATGTAACAAAAGGTTTAAAATTTTAAAAAATCCAGGCTTGTTTTCATTGTTAAAATATTTTGAGTAGACACTTTTCATGGTCGCCTTTGACTGTTTTATTTAAGTCATGTGCGCCAAAAATTTTATCGTTTGATGGTGGGAATTTAAAAAAAAATATTACAGTTGCAGAAGTTTCAAATTATGCAGATCGAAACAAAATTAAATTTTAATGCTTTTGGTAGAAGTTATTTGTTGCATATCTTACTTATTTTTGATTTCTTGGCCATTCATGAATGCTATTTAGGTAAATGTTTATTTTAGAGACGTAAATTTTATATTGTCAAAAAACAAAAACAAGAATTAAATAGGAAACAATACAGGATACTTAACACTCAAGAACTCATGAATCAATAAATAAATAAATGATGTGGTACTTGTACTGTTTAATCAAGACATTAAAATATGAAAATATCGAGAAAAAAAAAAAAAAAAGTTTAAATTGTACATATACGTTATGGAATGAAGTTCTCCGGAAAAAAAATTTCACTTAATTTCATCAAGTAGTTTTTGTTTTACAGCGAAAAAACAATTTGTTATGATACCGAGCAAAAGGTTCGATTTTTAGGAAGAAAGGCTAGTATTAAAGATAGGGAGGGAGTGTCAGCGCTTTAAATTGAGTTATCTCTCTGTGGCGTTTTTAAAAATCCAAGATGTCTGCCTTCAACGTGCTCTCCTGCTGTAAAAAAAAATTACTCGATTAAATTAAGTGGAATTTTTTTTCAGAGATCTTCAGTTCAAAACAGATACGTACAATATAACCTTTTTTCGGTATTTTTTAATGTCTTGATTAAACTGAACAAGTACCAATGATGTCACATAATTTATATAAAATAAAATAAAATGCATTAAAACAAAATTCTTTATCGAGCCTGGTTGGTTTTAATGTGTGACAATTTGTAAGAAATTTTCAGTGTTATTGCAAATTAACACCCTCAGCCCCCCCCCCTCCAAAATATATCTAATGAGATTCTAATTCTTTTAGGTGATTGAAGGAATTAGGTTTCAATAATAAGCGTACATTGCAAAAATGACCAGCACTTATAGCATACAGAATGACATTGCTTAATATCTGGAAAACTACTTATTTGCGGAAATATAAATGCGATATTGTCCCTCAATTTATCGGAGAGGGACCTATGTTTTCAGTGGTGCCCATGCGTCCATCTGTGCGTCTGTTATTCCGGACGATTGCTAGATAACCGTCCATTAGTTTTTCCTAAAATTTTGCCACATATTGCATTTCATTAAATAGATGTGCACAGTAAAAAAATTTTTGTGCAAAAATTCCTGTTTCATCCCCAGGGGCTCAAAAGAGGTCAAAAATGCCCCCAAATGGCCAAAATCGATAGATAACTTTTGATCCATCTATTAGATTTTTCTGAAACTTGGCCAAAATGTGGAGCCCATTTTTCTTAATATAAATCCAGTATGGATGACCCTAGCAAAATTTTGGTTCACATCCCCGTGGATTTTTAGTGCTAAAAACGCCCCTTTTTGTGGCTCTTTTTTTCATATTTCTCAACAATAACTTGATATGTCTGACTATATAGTGGTTTTTCACAGTGGTCAACTCAAAGATACATGTGTTAAGGCTTGAAATTGCACCGTTATCCATTTACATTGGGATTTGGCATCCCCAGGGGCACAAAAACGGCAAAAATGCTCCAAAATGGCCAAAAATTACACTTTTTGCCCCATAGTGTTTGATCTATCCATTAGATTTTCCCGAAACTTGGCCAAAATGTGGAGGCCATTGTTCTTAATATTAATTCAGTATGAGTGACCCTAGCAAAATTCTGGTTCACATTTCTCTGGGACTTTTAGGGCTAAAAAAGCATGCCTTTTTGGAGCTCTTTTTTCATATTACTCAAAAACTTTATATTTATGTCTATATAATGTTTTTTCTATGGTGCTGAATTCAAATATACATGTCTTAAGGCATGAAACTGCACTGTTTATCTATTTTCACTGGGGTTTGGTGTTCCCAGGAGCTCAAAAGGGTTACAAATGTCCCCAAATTACAAAAAATGACACTTTTTACCCCATAACTTTTATCCCATCCATTAGATTTTTCTGAAGCTTGGCGAAAATGTGAAGGCAACCTTGGCCGTTCACACTTCTCAGATTCATCATTTCTCCACTATTTTTTTTGGCATCATCTCACACTCAGCATCAAATAAAATAATAAAATAAGTTTTTTAAGGTAGGTTTTATGTTGATCTACCAGGCCACAATTACCAAATAAACACCTCTCCCTTAAAAAAAATTATTCCCCCCCGCAAAAAAAATCATTTTGTGATAAATTGATATAGAAAAATGATTCCCCAGTTTTTTAAACTATAGTTTTTTCATATCTTGGAAACTACTTGTTTCCTGGAATTTTAAACGTTATTTTTGTTTTCAGCAAACCCAAAAACCTCGAATAATGGTAATTTTAAAAGATTTTTTGAGGGTGGAAAGATGGTGCACATTTACCAATTTCGTGTATACAGAATATAAAAAATTGACGAAATGTAAAAAAAAAACAAAAGAACTCTGTTTCATTATCTGTTTGCTTACAAATGCAGTGTGCATCGAAACTCAATCGATGTAGATCTGAAAGTGTCTCTTTTGGTCAGTGCTGGACAAGGCGCACAATACTACTAATATAACAGTCATAGTTTTGAAACCAGTAACTAGTAAATTTTTTCTATGTCCATCAAAATAAAACTTATATCACTGGTTTCACAATAAATTTTTTTTTTTAAATAGTATTTCAAAATTTTTGTTGTAATTTTGTATATTCCAAGAAATCGCTATTTAAATCTAACTATTAACAACAAAACATGCTGGCATAGTGTACCTGATAGTGGTAGATGATTTTTTTTTTTTTTTTTTTGCAACTATGCGGGTGGAGTCTGTTCACAGAAACACTTGATATAGAAATTCTACCAATTGATGAGATTTCATTTTTTTTTTTAGTCACTCAGCGAAAAGAATTTGAACGAAAGCATTTTTTCAGTCAAAACTTAGAACATCTTGAAGTTTACACTTTGTAGTACAAAGGTAAGTCGAGACAGAAACTTTGTTCAAACAGTATTTAATAGCCAATATATTATTTTCTTTTGTCCAATTCCAAAAATGTGAATGGAATTCATTGAACACTTTTTATATATGCATCGATAGAAATGGTGACAAGCATGGATAATATGAGATCTTTTGTGTGTTGTGATGCACGCAAAAATTTATAACACGTTCGTATGTTCAAACTGACTTATAAATAAAAAGAAATGAAGTATTCATTTCTTTTTATTTTGGAAATTTTGGAAATGAATGCTTCATTTCTTTTTATTTTGGAAAACACTATAAGTTTTTTATTATGAAATCAAAAACAATGTTAAAAAAAAAATTCTTTGAAAAAGAATAACCAACATGGTGTTATCTTTTATTTTTTTTATTTTTTTTTCGAGGGCTGAATCGGAAAAGTTAGAGCATCTCAAAGTAGAGGCTTTAGCTAAGTCAAGATAGAGACGTTGTTCAAACAGTATTTAATAGCCAATATGTTAATTTCTTTTGTCTTAAAATTTGAAGAATTTGCATTAATAGAAATATTGACGACCACCTATAACATGAGATTTTTTTGTGTGCTGTGACATGCAAAACAGGTTTACTTTAAGAAAAAAACGGCAGAAGAAAAGGGGCGATAACTCTTACATAACTGGAGAGGACATTAAAAGAGATCCCATCATTATCAAGGTTAAGACGTCAATATGAGTGATTAAATAGTTTCATTTTTTTTTTTTTTTTTCACTTAATGTTAACAAACAATTATTGAACTTAATAATCATTTTATTTTGAAACAATACAGAATTTTATAAAATAAATGTTTTGTAGTAGTAATTCTTTTAACACACTCACCTCTAAAAGACGAAAGGTCTGCTCTGTCTGCTGTCGATACGCAGGAACTAGGAGGGGAATAATAAGAAGAAAAAGCAGTAGGTGTGGTTCGTTTTATTAGGAAAAAGGCAAGATTAACCACAAGAATTCCCGAGACTTCAAACTCGGATGGATAGAGGGCTGTGCTTTTGCTCAAGATAGAAAACCGGTAATAGAAGAGAAAAGTTTTTTTTCAAAAGAAATTTCCGCAGTGTAAGGCAAAATGCCCTAGCAGTTTTCAAGCTATTTCAGCTTACAGATGGTAGGCAAAGCATTTGATATTTGTCTGATTCCTGAATTTTGTGGCGTCTCACCCAATCACACACAATCCGTATGGTTGAAACAACTGCAGCTGGTGTGCGAAATGTGTGGGTTGACAACATTGAGTGTGTTCTATCACTCTGGCTGAGAGGTGGCGTGCTGTCCATATATCGGAGATGAACCCATGACCAGAGGCCGGTTTTGAAGCAAGTAAAACAAACCTTCCTCATGGCTTTCATGCTGGACAAATTTGTCTCCCATCATTTGCACTCAGGGGAAACTGTTGAATACATGGGTGACCTGCAGGATCTTGCACGGTTAATAAATAATTATCGATTGCTCAGTTGCGCTTTCGTGTCAGGATTCCCCGGTTTCATAAGGCAACAGTTGCGGGGGTCCTCCAGAATGGAACGGATGACCCTGGAGCAGATTCTTGCGAGGACCCAGGTTCTCATGACGGAGGAGGCAGATGTGGAAGAACCTGTTGCTGCAGTAGTCGGGAGATGCAGAATTCTTTGTCATATGTCTGTGGACCAGCCTTCAACCTCTGACCAGCAGAATGCAGTTGCAGTGTGGTGCCACAAGTGTAGAGGTCCCAATCACTTTGCCAGAGACTGCTGGCGTTTTTTTTTTTTGTGTTTTTTTTACGCAAGTAAAATAAACCTAAATTGTATTCTGATTTTATTATGATCCATAGATGTTAGTTGTTCTGATATTAAAAAAAACAATAAATATCACTAGGATCAGCAATGGCAAATACGGTTTGAAAAAATATTAAAAGAATCGTTTTTTAATCAAAAATTAGGCTAAAATTTTTCCAATTCTGATACCCCAAAATATTCTGATTTTTTCCAATTCTAATTGATCGTCCAAACTACTTATTATACTTATAATATCTGAAATAACAGAGGAAAAATCGTTATTATTTTATTAATATAGAGAAGAGAATCGACAAAAAATAAAAAAAAATTAAAATTTGCTTAACCAAGCGTGGGACGTTTGTGAAGCGCAAGGCCTGTAGCAGCTGCTACATCTGCCACTATGTTAATTGGCACTGCTTTAGGTAAATAAATTTTTTGTGAATATTGGTAGAAATTTATCCAGTTTATTTATTTTATTTATTGTTTGTTTTTATTGCATAGTTATCAACTGGTAAACAAATAAGTAAGACTTCACAGCCACAACCAGTTATGGAGACGACCTTGAAGCCAAGAGAAGTATTGCCGAACATGGAAACTGAACTGCCAGAAGAAATTGATTTTGAATCAAGTCAAATTGAAACTATAAATACAATAAAAGAAGAATTCCAAGATGATCAGTAAGTATATATTTATTTATTTATTTTAATCAATATTCTCATTTTTAACAATAAATATTAGACGCCATTTAATTAATATTTTCTAAATGTAAGTTTCTTTGGAATATTTTGAAGAGATTTTAGGGAGCACAATATAAGCACAATCTTCCATTTTTGAAATTCAAATATTTCAGATTTCTATTAAATTTGGTTCATAATCATTAGACATCAATTGAGCAAGGTTTCCTAAATTTCTATTTCTTCTTAAAATGTCTTCAATTTTGAAACATTTTCTTTCATGTAGATCATGTCTTAAATTTGGATCAAAATTAGAAGGATTCTAGATATAAGGTTTAGTATCATATCTTGATTTTAATCTTAATAATAAACATAAAAGTGGTGCAAATTTGTTGTATTTGAGGAATTTGTTTTATTTATCCTGGGATGGGTATTCTATTATATATATATATATATATATATATATATATATATATATATATATATATACAAGCAAACAGTTAATAAAACATGCTTGTTAAAAAACACTTTGAAAAAGAGTTACAAACATATTTAATCATCTGAAAAGGAAACACTAGATAAGTGGATAGTCCTTAATCCGCGGAGTTTCGAAGAAATACTTTCCTTCTCATCAGAGGGTAGGAATTAGCAAAATGCGGGATCGGATTTTGCATGCAAAAGTATTTGATGAAACAACAAGTAAGTCAAAGATCTTACTTGATAACAAAAAGTGAAGCAGAGGGAATATGGTGAAGAAAAAGGTGATTACACGTGAATGGATAGTCTGGTGGAAGATAAATAATCCAGTGACGGTAAAATCCAAATTAACTTTCTTGAAGTTATATATTTGCAACATTTCTTCTCTGGGAAAGAGATTGCAGGGAAGAGAAAAGGGCATCCTCTACTAAGCTACAAAGTCTATTTTTAACTCTGTCAAGGCAGAATGTATATATTTAAAAGTTTGACTCATGTCTAGGTAACCTACATCTAAAATTTCAAGTGTTTTGACCCAAAAATGGCGGAGGAGTTTGGTAGAGTTTTCAAAAGTCAAATCATTGAACTTTGACCCTTTGACAGCCAAATTTCTGGCCGAAAACCGATTAAAAAGATTTTAAAAAATCTTAATATTCCTTATGTTAAATCTCAAGTCTGTAGACTAAAAATTGACAGAGTAGTTTGGTAGGGAAATGTACACACACACACAGACAAACAATTTCACTTTTATAATATTTGATATAACATATAAAAAATAAATTTTATTAAGAACTAATTTTTCATCATTGTTAATTCAAAATAAAAATTAAAACACTAGTCCATACTCGGAATATTTGGATTCTTCGGACTACTGTTTTCATCTTGAGTGTCATTTTTATAACGTTTCAGTCAATATTTACAACTAAAAATAAAATAGGTTTTAGGCTCCCAAAATTCATACAAGAACTGTCTGCAAGGACCTGTGGTGTAGTGGTTAGAGTAGTTGGATAAAATAAATTGTGAAAGTGATATTGGTCCCTCGATTTATCGGAGAGGGACCTATGTTTTCAGATAACCGTCCAAGAGTGTTTCCAAAAATTTTGCCACAAATTGTATTTCATTAAATAGATGTGCACAGTAAAAAATGCCTCAAAATGGCCAAAAATGACACGTTTTGCCCCATAACTTTTTATCCATCCACTAGATTTTTCTGGAACTTGGTCAAAATGTGGAGCCCAGTATGGGTTACCCTGGCAAAATTCTGGTTCGTGTTCCCAAGGACTTTCAATGCTAAAAACGTCCCTTTTTGTGGCTCTTTTTTCATATTTCTCAACAAAATCTTGATATGTCTGACTATATAGTGGTTTTTCATGGCGGTCAACTTAAATATACATGTGTTAAGGCCTGAAACTGATCCATTTTCCATTTACACTGGGATTTGGTATATCCAGTGGCTCAAGAGGTCAAAAATGCCCCAAAATAACACTTTTTGCCCCATAGCATTTGATCCATCAATTAGATTTTCCTGAAACTTGGCCAAAATGTGGAGGCCATTGTTCTTAATATTAATTCAGTATGGATGACCCTAGCAAAATTCTGGTTCACATCCGTCTGGGATTTTAGGGCTAAAAAACTTACCTTTTTTTAGTTCTTTTTTCATATTACTCAAAAACTTGATATGTTTGTCTATATAGTAGTTTTCCATGGTGCTGAATTCAAATATACATGTCTGAAGGCATGAAACTGCACCGTTTGTCCATTTTCACTTGGATTCGGTGTTCCCAGAAGCTCAAAAAGAGTCATAAATGCCCCAAAATTGCAAAAAATGACACTTTTTATCCCATAACTTTCACCCTATCCATTAGATTTTTCTGAAACTTGGCGAAAATGTGAAGGCAATTGTTTTCCATATAAATTCAATATTGCTGACCCTGGAAAAATTTTGCTTTGCATCCCTTGGGAACTTTTAAAGCTAAAAAATAACCCTATTTGGGGCTCTTCTTTACATATTTCTCAAAATCTTTATATGTATGTCTATATAGTGGTTGTGGCAGTCACAGAGAACTATTTTCTCTGGTGAATCAATGCCCCTCTCTGTTCTCTGGCCACAGGCTGACCAATCAGCTAACAGGGCGCATTGATTCCTCTGCTCCCTAAAAGTCTTAAGGGAATGTCAGCAGTCAGATCGGGACCACCAGCCTAACAGCATCTATCCTCTTTCGTATCCTGTCCACCGGGCATCTCGCTATAGCATTGACGGTCTCGATTTTAGATAACTGTTATCCAACCGGGGACGACATAATACTGACTGACCGACGACGACCTTAAAACAACTTTCTTTGCCTTCTTCCCTTTTAGCAGCCTGACCTGCTAGTTCCTGCTACAAATAAAATACTCTTCATTGCTATTGTTCAAAAAAGAAGTTTGTGTTTCTTTCGTGCCTTGTTCTTTGCTATAATTTATTAGGAAGGTAAAACAATTACCCTCTCCTCCTAAACAATTTTCATACCAAAATTTATGAAGAAAGTATGCAAATGAAATACAGACATAATTGTGCTGGGTATTTCCTCATCACTCTCTCTTTTTTTATCATCTATCTATTTATATACTAGCAGTTCAGCCCAGCTTAGCTCGGGCCCTATGTACTGTTCATAACTTTATGTGTATATGTATATATTAAAAAGTGTGCATATGTACGGTAATGCCTTTCTATATAATGTTTAGACCAAAAGTTGGCTGAATGCTTTGGTAGAGAAATTGAAAGAAACTGAACATATACACTTGCCTTACCACTAACTCAACTTTGGCCCTACACACTTCTCGCATTCATCATTTTTTCACTATTTTTTGTGGCGTCATCCCACATGCAGCACCAGAGAGGGACCGCGCACGTGCAGCTTGTTCTCCTGAAGGTTGAAGGTTCAATTAGTATGGGCAACCAAAAAATACAATTGTGAATTACTTAGGACTTCTATCCAGCTATGACTGACAAAACGAACGCATGCTACCCCCATGAAGTAATTTCTTAGTATCTGTCAGCCATAACTGGTTAGAAACCTTAAATAATTTCTTAGTATCTGTCAGCCATAACTGGTTAGAAACCGTAAGTAATGAAATGCTTCTACATCATCTAAATTAGTTCTAAGCCCACAGATGTTCGTAAATGCAAGCCTCAAGGGAGGAGGCAAGTTGGTTTTGTTTGATTTTAAGCCTGGTTTAAGCATAATTTTTTTATTGTACTGTCATCATTGTTTTAAAAGTTTCAGTTTAGGTAAGGGATGCTAAGCAAGTGGTTATGCAGAATACTAGACATGCAACACAACTAGACCATCAACTGACCTTTCATTTACTAGGATTGTGGCCTCAGGAAAGCCCACTATGGATGAGTGCAGAGTCTCTTTTCATGCACGACATGGCACTACAAACATCACGATATCATACAACTGTTGATGGAGTAGCCACTCTAAGCGCTACCAAAGAGTTAGGGCTTCTGTACTACCAGTCGGAAACAGCAGCCAGGAACTGTCAAACCGGTACCCTCAACCCATCAGACGAAAGTCAACCCAATCTAATTGCACTGGCATATATGGCGCCCAGTTTAGAAGGATGGGATGTGTCTGGAGTGGGGAAGACGGCGTTCATTACCTTAGTCAGGAAACAAGATCGACCACCGAGTGTTTCTGTCAAATCCCTGTGATAGTACCTCTGCACCTGGCTAATAGGCAAAGGAGTATGGAAGCCAGGCAATTTAGGTTTGTAAACCAGTAATTTGTTTGAGTCACCAGCTCTAGGAAGGTTGTCATCCAAGACTGGAGAGGCCTCCCTCCTCTTAGATTTAGCCTCAGAGTTTTCTTTCTCTTAGACGAATGATCTGGGAATATCTACGGGTCCATCAGCATCGATAGGGTTTGTCCCGTGCCTGAGTCTTAATCCAGGTATTTCTGCGACCCCCGCATGAGTAGTTAATGTTACTGGGTTAGTTTGTAAAGGTTTTATATCTACTGAATAGTAGTAAATATAATCTGCATGAATTAAAATATATTTAACTGGATCTTGCAACTGGGCAATGCCAGATGATGTGTGTGTATATATATATATATATATATATGATTACTTCATTTAATCACATAAATTAATATATGAAAGTAAACTTTAAGTATTTACTTCAACAATGCTCAATACATACGTAGATCTGTTACATATAGGGGTTTCATTATTATTATTATGATTATTATTTTCTTGTTGTTATTAAAAGCGATAGTCTTATTATAAGTAATGCTTAGAGAGTCTTTTATTAAGAGGGATGTTGTGAGAGGGATGTTGTTCGTGTTATAACGATTTTTATATATATAAAAAAAAAAATGTTCATACTTAGAAGTGTAGAATATGGAAGCTCTTTGAGTGAGGAGATAGTGTTCACTGTTCAGACAGTCTCAGTGTAGATATGAGATGTGTATGTCAAGACATTTTATAACACAGACATATAGACATATAATAACAGTTCACTTTACCTTTTGGTAGAATCATAACACAAAGACGACGTTATAAAAACACATGATGGGTTTATTTCTTCTCATGACCGGCCGTGGTTTTCTCATCAAGAATTCAAAGCTTCACATATTAAGTTTCAAAGTGACCGTCTCACCTCTAAACGTTCGAATTCCAAACTGCAGACTATCGTCTGTCGTTCTCAAACTCCCTCTTCGTCTCTCCCCCTGCTTCTGTCTGCTTAACTCTCAAGTTTTTCTATCTATCTCTAGAACTTTCTATTTTCCATGACGTCATACACATGTGTTCTGGACATACGTGTCCAAAACTTTTCCTTTTTTTACAAAAGGAATTTTAACCTATACTCAGTAACCTATATTTCCAATATGTTAAAAACATGTTTATTAAATTATCTTGTAGCTGCATTCTTTCAATTGAATTTTCATAACAAAATTGACAGTGCACATTCTTTTCTTGAAACTATTTTATCTCTAAGCTGTTTTACATTCCATTTTCTAATTCTCACACGTAATCTATTTCTAAACCTAAATTACGAGGTTCGAATTTCGTCTATTGCTATTTCATTTTCATTTTAACTAAATCTCTCTATTTTTATACTTACATGAAAAGGGAACAACCCTTATCATGTAACATCCCTCCCTTCCATATTTCACAAAAAAAAATGTATGCATTTTTAAATTTAGTACATTTTTTTTTTTTCTACATTTACACAACCACACATCTAGGAAAGATCAGGCTAAAAAAAAAAATCTCTTTCAGTCAGCCCTCCGCGGCCGACTTCACAATTATTATATTTTTATAAGATCAGAACCTTTCTGATCTTCTTGGCATTTACTTTTTTGGGTGTAGGGTCTTTACCTATGATTCACATCAGCTACTTTCTAGCCACCCATATGTCGCAGACTAGAGGTTTCCACCTCCCTCGAAATGGACGACTTCCTTCGTCCCAAAAGTGTCCTAATCAACTCTTTCTGCATGGTTAGTCTTATCAAGTATGGCTTTGTTTTTTTATTCTATAACTACCTTATACGGGACATACCAAAGCTCATAACCAATCTCCTTGGTTGGCTTTAACTATCAAGATATACCTTTTTTTCTCTCATACGGATTCACTCGGATTTCCTTGCTTGGATTCTTGAAACTTCCCCTATCCCAGATCCAGCAGATATATCCCACATTCATGCGTCTCTAAAAAACAAATACAAGGTTGTATCTTTCTTACGTAATCTACGGCATATTTTTGCCTGTCTCTTACTTCATTAAGCTATATGTGATTGCCTCGGGATTACCTATCATCGGTTTACTGGTCCCCTTAAGAACTTTCGTATTCTTTCCAACGCTTGTTTATTAATTAAACCAAGTCTTATCACTTGCTTGGAGTCGTCACATGCAACCAGCTTATTTTAAGCACTTAATTAACCAGGCTCCCAAATTTTTCGAATAGGGGCACTTCTTGTGCTTGCTTATCAATCCCTACCAAGTCACTTTTCTTGGAAAAAAATTATAGGATCTCTAAAAAAACAAAACAAAAACCAAATGCTAAAAAAAAACATCTTTCTTACGGCTTATCACATCTAAAAACTCTCTAAATACCCGTTTACGTAATTTTAATTCTTGTCCCCCTTCTAAAATTCTAACTGAATCTGTAAGCCAACCATACGTCTTAACTAGTTTTATTTTCTCCTAGACTGTTTAAATCTAATGTATATTTACTGATAACTTTGAATTCTTGCTGTGAAAATCAATAACATTTACATTAAGTATGAATTTACAATATTGTTTAAAACACATTTTCAAAAGAAAATACCTTAATACATTTAAACATTTTGCAACAAAACACAAAAAAAAAAATAATAAAACTTTGTTACATTATACATTTCAAAAGTCCATTGACACAAAACAAAAAATTGTCCCTTTTTCAAAGACCAGAACAATTAAATCACACTAAAAAGCCGAAAATTATACACAGTGCATAAATTTGATTTCATTTCTGCATCTTTCTTTTTTCTATAGTGTATTTTATTTTATTTATTTATTTATTCATTCTTTCTTTTAATACTCGAGAATTTTAAATGTACTAAATAAAGGGTCCCATTCAAAATGCTGTGCAGATTTCCAAGTCTAATAGAAAGTTTTCCAAGTTCAACAAAATAGACCTGAAGAAGGTTGAAGGTTACATTGGCTGAAACATTGTGAGAAGTAAATGATCCAAATTTTCATCTCAAAAAATGAAATTACAATAATTATCAGAATTATCTTTCAGTTCAGTTTTGTCTTAATTTACAGGTCAGATTCCAATGTACCAATGATGATAAATGAAAGCCAGTTGTCCGATGTTACACAACAAGAAGCCGATTCCATTATAATGGATGCATATGAGCCTTCTTCGAAACGATTCCTTGTCATCCCTGAATATCAAAATAGGATGATGTTGAGCTTAGCGTCGATGTGGAAACAGCAAAAAATGTGTGATGCATCAATTGGAAATGGCACCACCATTATTAAGGTAACTAATGTTATTTCTTGAGCATAGAGCAATTCTTTTAATAGAAAGAATGTTGTTTTCCCAAGCAAAACAAAATGGCACCATAAATCCAGACGAAGAAGCTTTTCCAGATAAGAATTAATCCAGTCGGGATCAACAGTGTAATGGTCTTCTCGTATCAAGATGAAAAGCTATGAATACAGAATTCAGAGGGATTCAGTTTACAGGGTGGAACGATTGTTGCTCTAAAGAAAACAACTCTACAGTTTCGAACCTGTATCGAGGCGGTTATTGAGGCTGAAGGTGGCTACATTGAATAGATGTCAGCTCTACTACATAATCATATTACCTGAATTGACTTTTTCAATAAACGTTTTAAAATAAAGCTGTAGTGTTATTTTCTTTAGGGCGACAACTTTATCGTTCCACCCTGCACTTGTAATATTAATACCATCATGACAGAAAATGTGATCGGCTAATGATTTCGCTTGAAAACATGTTTGAATGGAAATCTGCAAGTGGATTATTTGCTCATTAGTTTTCACACACGTAATGTATGTATTTGTGATTGCCTATTAATGATAACCAATAGTGTTCCCTGGAATCTGAGTGTCGGTATGTCTCTTCAAATTTCTAGCACTCTCCACCTCTTTCGAGAACTGTTGTAAAACATTTTGTGTCTTCACAACAGCCGTATACCATTGATTTCTCTGGAATTTGAGTATTAATAAACCTCCCAAAAGATTCAATACTTTTTGTATCAAGTGGAAGATTGGTTGGTGTTCTTTGTCCTTGGTTTTTTAGTTTTTCTTGACCTTTCACAATCAGCTGTATGTGTCTGTGTTTTTTGTAAGAGACGGCCGGAAGATCATTAAATTTGTGGCAGTTTCCTTGGCTCATGTGAGGTTCTTTCTATATCTTTTCTTGTTCTATTACTATTTTAACTTACCTGTGACTGGTTGGTTATTTGCGTTGGTTTCCACATTCCAAGATTTTCCTTAAGCTTTTGGCTATTTTTGTCATTACTGTATGTTGTATGGTCACAATCTTTTCTTTGATTCCAATTTTTGCTGGACTGCTTCCCTGCCGATTACAACTTTGTTGCCTTCAAAGCCAGTATATAGAAATTCTTGTCATGGATTGCTCTAAAAGTAATAAGATAATAAGACATGGTTCATACCATTGATCAATATTGATACTCCCATAGTGTTCCTCATCTTTTCATTGGCAATCAGTCTCCTCTCATTAAACTCATTAAGTGGCTTTAAGTGGCAAACCCCTCCCTGCATAGTAAAAAATCTTTTTTCCAGGTAATACAAAAATGTTCTTAGTGTTTCTACAATTATTATTAGACTTTTTAGTCCATTAAGGACCAGAAATGTTATAGCCTGTTGACTTAGAATGAGTGTTTTATGCCAAATTGATACTTGAATATGGTTAAATTTGTGCTTATTTTTTAATTAAATATTAATCTTTACAAATTTTTATCATCCCTAATTATGAATTGAACAGATACCATAATACTTAGTTTGCTGCACCTTCTCAGAACAAAGGTCCTTACAAACTATCAGCTAGACTGATCCACTAGTTTCATAGAAAAACTAATCCCTAAGTGTACATTAAACGAATACCATAATACTTAATTTGCTGCACCTTATTATAACAAAAGCCCTTGCAAAATTTCACTCAGATTGAACCAGAAGTTTCTGAGAAAAGGTGGAACAGATGGACAGACAAAGAGAAATAAAATATAGATCACTAGCTGTACCCGGCCACGCGTTGCTGTGGTTCCGTTTGGTGAAATGATTAAATTGAATGAATATAGCAAAAAAAATTTTTTTTTAATTTGTTATATTTTTCTTTTTTTTTGTTCAGTAATTTTCCTTGCTTACAAATAGATTTGTAGAAATATTTTCTTTGTTTTTTGCTTATTTTCAATTGAGGAATCTGAAAATCCTTTCTTTGCTTCCAAATAGATTTGGAGCAATTTTTTTTTTTAATTTGTTATATTTTTCTTATTTCTTTTGCTTATTGTTAATTGAGCTGTACGGTCAATTAAGAGCAATTTCTTTTTTTTTTGTTTGTAGCCCTGTAGTTATCTTTGCGTTAAAATAGATTTGTAGAAATGATTTTTTGTAATTTTTTGCTTAGTTTGATTAGAGGAATCTGAAAAAAGAGAAGTATGAAAAAATATTTGCTCGATTGTTTTCTCAAATAATTATCCTATTGAGAACTTATGTTCAAATAAGCACAATGTGTAGAAATATATTTTTAAAATTTTCCTTTTTGTGCTTATTTTTAATTGAGCTGTAACGTCAAATAAGGCCAATTATTTTACTTCTTGTATCCAAATAGATTTGGAAATAATTTTTTCCGAAATTTTCTGTTTACTTATTGTTAATTTAGGAATCTGAAAAAAGAGCAATCTGAAAAAGATGTTTGATTTATTTCGCAATGTATTGGCCTGTCGACAAATGTATGGCTAAATAAGGCCAATTTTTTTATTTGCGGCCAAATAGATTTGGAGGAATATATTTTTTTTAAAAAAGTGTTGAATTGAAGAATCTGAAAAAAAGGGAAGTCTGAAAAAAAAATATTGGCTTGATTGATTTCTCAATTTATTTATCTGTCGAGATATGTATGGTCAATTAAGACCTTTTTTTTGCATATGGTCCAGCAATTTTCCTTGCTTACAAATAGATTTGTAGAAATATTTTTTTTTTTTTTTGCTTTTGCTTATTTTCAATTGAGGAATCTGAAAATCTTTTCTTTGCTTCAAAATAGATTTGGAGCAATTTTTTTTTATTTGTTATATTTTTCTTCTTTTTTTTTTTTTGCTTATTGGTAATTGAGCTGTATGGTCAATTAAGGCCAATTTAGCTTTCTATGTGGTTCTGTAGTTTTCTTTTTGTCCAAATAGATTTGGAGAAATGAATTTAGTTTTAAAATTGTTTTATGTTTTAATGCCTGTTTGTAATTGAGGAATCTGAAGAAAGAGAAGTCTAAAACAATATTTGCTTGAGTGATTTCTCAATTTATTTGCCTGTATGGCCAAGTAATGCCAATTTTTTTTATGGTAATTCTGTAATTTTGTTTGCGTCCAAGTAGGTTTGATTCCTTGTTTCTGCAAATTTTTAATTAAGCAATCTGAAAAAAGAGGAGACTGAAGAAAAACATATGCTTGATAGATATCGCAATATAATCAATTGTTTGGCCAGTCAACAGCTGTATCGTTATGTAAGGCCAAGTGTTTTTTAGTAAACAGATGGCTCGTACGCTATATGCACGTGAGTAAGAAAATGGTATTAATTTCTATAACTCAAAAAGCAAAAATCATTTGTAAGAAGATGTAATGTTTATTGTAATGTTATAAGATTTTAAGAATAAATAATAAATCATTTAAAAAATCTGTAGAAAAAGCAGGAAGCAAAAAATGGAAATAATTGCAATAGCAATATAGTAATGCCCCCACAAAACACCGGAAAACGGTAAGGAATAAATATTGTTGGACAACGTTGAAAGAAGGATTTATGTATAAAAACTATTTGAATTGTTAAAGTATAATCGTACAATTTCTAAATGCACGTGAAAGTTGAAAAAAAATTTATGGGGGGAAAAAAATGTAGAAATAAAATTGACTGCCAGAAAAAAAAAAACAAGAAACAGCAAATGAATTAGTAAGAAAAACAAAATAATTTTTAATTCCTGTAATTCGAGATAACTTCAAATATGAAGTTATTTAGAAAGAGTTACCGAAAGAAACTTACCAAGAATCACCTGTAACACGTGGGGAAGAAATAAAATGGGAGGGGGGGGGCAAAAAATGCGGTAAGTTTTTACAGCAAATGAAATCGATCGAAGCAAATGGATGCTATTAATATTTTTAAGAATTAAACAAATTTATTTTAGGTAGGCTTGTTTTAATCAAAACACTTGGAATTTAAATTTAAAAAAAAATGTAATCTTGGAATTTAAATAAAAAAATGGAATTTTGGAATGCGAGATGCCGTAAAAAAAAAATGTAGAAATAAGATTGAAAAAAAAAAAAAACAGCAAATGAATTCTTATGGAAAAAAAAGAAACTTACCAAGGAATTTGTTGAATATCAGAATAAAAATTAAAAAAAAAAAAATAAACGGAAAGAAACACGTGAGGAAGAGAAAATTGCAGTAAGTTTTTACAGCAAATGAATTCGATCGAAACGATTTTTAAGAATTAAATATATTTTAGGTAGGCTTGGCTTTAACCAAAACACTTGTAATTTAAATTTAAAAAAAAATGGAATTTTGGAATGCGATATGCCGTAAAAAAAAAAATGTAGAAATAAGATTGACTGCATTTAAAAAAAAAAAAAAGAAAAAAAAGAAACAGCAAATGAATTAGCACAAATTGCCCGAAAGTGGTTAAATCCTGTAATTCGAGATAAGTTCAAATATGAAGTTATATATGAAAAAACGTACAGCAAATTAAATCGATCAAAGCAAATGGATACTATTTTTTATTTATTAATATTTATAAGAATTAAACAAATTTATTTTAGGTAGGCTTGGATTTAATCTAAACGCTTTAAATTTAAATTTAAAAAAAAAAATGGAATTTTGGAATGCGAGATGCCGTAAAAAAAAAAACAAACAAATAAAAATTATTTTTTGATGGATGAAATAAACAAATGAAATAAAAAATGTAAAAATAAGAGATGCTTATTATACTTAGCGATGTAACACTGAAAATGTTGTCATGCGAAATCGTCAAATCGTAGTGAAATCATTCCAATGTGCATTCTACCGGAAATAAAATTTGACCACAGGTTCGCATTTAAGAAAAATATTTTTATTTTATTTTATATATTTTTATAATTTGGGATGTTAATTTATTTTAATAACATATAGACTGTCTGAAGCTTTCAAATAAATTGGTAATGTACAAATATGGTTTTACTGATAACGAACGAACCCAGAATTACATTTCTAATTCGAAATTTGAAATCGTCAAATCGTTGTAAATTTACTGCAAACCGGAAATAAAATGGAACATAGTTCTGCATTTACAAAAAATATTTTTATTTTATTTAATATATTTTTATAATTTGCGATGTTAATTTATTTTAATAACATGCAAACATTCCTTGACTTTACATATAAATATTCTGAAAATTTCAATTAAATTGGTAACATAGAAATATGGTTTTATTCGCTTATAACGAATTACATTTTTATATATTATAGATTGTTGTTGATTAGCATCATTCATGATGATGTTGGCATTCATTTCTCTGATATCTTTCTAGTAGGATATCAGATACTTATGTTTGCAAGAAAGATTTACTCTCCTTTTGTCATGTGAACATTTCTTGAACTATTGTTATGTCCTGGCATGGCAACCAGTTCCCCGGGTGTTAGACACGATCAAACAATAGACACTTCCCTTACATATATGGTCGATATGGTGTCAGCTATAACTGGCTGGCATGGGTCTGGTTGCTGAGTCTTCATTGTGTTGTTACAGGCAGACATAAAAGACCTCTGCTAAAAAGAATACTGTTGTTGCAGATAGAACATCTTTATAAATAACGAACAGAGGCATTTTTTATAAAAATATAATTCTTTTATTTACATTTAACACTGGCAGAACGTATTTAAATTTGATGATTGTTGACCCATGTCTGTTTTCACCTGCAACCAGATAAAAAAAAACTGCTATGAGTGCTGAGGCACGCATCTTACCTGCTTGGTATCTTAGCTTCAACTGTTTTTTTCACTACAATTTGATTCTCCTCTCTTTCAATGAAGAAAGAGAAAGAAAGATAGAGAAAGAAAGAGAGAACAAAACATGAACATTGTTTTAAATTTGATTGTCAGCAAACAAGTTCTTGGTGAGCCGTCCCCTTAAGTAATCCAATTTACCAAATTTCCACAACTAACGATTTCTCCGATATTGTCCCATTGACCACTGTCCACTCTTTAACCCTTATCCTCGAGTGGCCTCCAGTCCTTGAGAAGTGGTTACTCCTATGTAGAAAAAAAAAATCAAGCACGACATTCATCATCTTCTTGTACTCATTCACATAAAATATTTGTCAATCAAGCCCGATCTGACTCATGTCAGATTTGAGATTGCCTGAGCAGATTGTGCATGCCTTCCCGCAAGAACAGTACACATCTAAGAAAAGGACCTCCAAATTGGGGATCTGGGGCTTCCTCGAAAGGATTTCAAACCCATTGTGTCACAGGAGCCACCATGTGAAGATTGCCAACATCTCTAAGTGAAAGTGTTTCTGTGGAATGAACTGGATTTTAACTTGTCATACCTAGGTTATCAATCTGTGTCATTAACCACTGAGCCACCATTACCTCCCATTGTTGTGATTAGACTGTTGAGCCTCGTAATGAAGCCAGCATCTCAAGGTTGCACTGAACACCTTAGTTTCTTTATTTTCATTTGGTTTTCTTTTCATTTTTTTCTTCAGTTAAAAAATATTTCATTAATTTTCTTTTCTTTTTTTTTCTTTTAGGTTCATAAAGTTGTCTTATTGGCCACTTCTCCAACATTATTATCGAATTCTGAGGTACGAGACGATTGTTTTCTGCGTGTGAACTTTCCGGCCAATATAAGTGAGAATGCAATGAGAGCATTTGCTGAGTATATGTATAATGGCGTATTGGATCTTGATCCTCTTACACTCACTCAGTTGCAGCAAATCTCATACCAACTTGGGATTGAGGAACTCTGTCTACTCTGCAATACGCACCTTTACTCACAGACACAAGATGCAGAAAATATCATCCAGCCAGGAACATCACTGTCACACCTTGCTACTCAATCAGACACCTCCTCATCACAAATCTCATTAAACCATAAACAGAGTTCTAGTCCAGGGGTCAAGAACAGTTCATTGGTACAGAGTTCAAAAGGTCAAAACTTTATTCTCCCTAACCCTTTTGCCGTCAAGATAGAGTCTCAAGATTCCATCCAGGATTATAGTTCAATGGGTCCAGCTTTCCCAACACATTCGGAAATTACCACTAATGTGGCCGTATCTGTTAACGAGCCAGTCTACTCTCCCAGATCTATTTCTGTAGCTAAAGTAAGTAAAATTCCAAAAACATTCCAAGAATGCAGCCAAACTTTAGAATCGCCAGTCGTTTCTCAAATCAAAAGGGAACATTTGAACCAAAATGTATTTGAATATGATCAGCATTGCTCCACATTGTCTTCAACTTGTACCAGTTCTCATCCACCAAGACTATCCCCTCGTCCTTCCCCTGCTATTGATACAACTTCCAATCATCAACAATCATTTTCAAAGAATCAGTTAAAAGCTGTAACAACTCTTTCAACCTTGCCATCGTCTTCTGGAGACAAAGCCGCCCGGCCTACCCGTGAGAATGCCTCGTTGAGAACTATTGCTGGAAATAACGATTTGAGGTTAAATTTAAGAAATAAACCTTCACAATCGCAAAAATCTTACTCAACGATGCTATTGTCTTCCGAACTCGATACCCTACCCCAAAATATATCACAGACTGCCAAAAGGGAACCATATATAGATCTCACGTCTTGAGATTCATGAATATTAACCTTGCGAATATTACAAATCCAACCCGGTCCCATTGAGTATGATGAATGTGCTATGAAGGCAGGCTTAGATCTGATGACTTCAGAGAAAGATTAAATTTGGACAGTATAAGGAAATGTGTGCAGAACAGAAGATTTTGTTGGTTATGTTGAAAGAATTGTTGACAGTTCTTGGGTTAGTAGATGTAGGTAATTGGGTCACTTGGAAAGGGATGGCTAAGGAAAACCGGATGTAGTGATAAGAACAACTTGAGAAAATGAGGAATAAATAAAGACCTAGCAACTTTTAAAAGTTAACTTCCAAACTAACTTATCTCTGGCCAGGTCTTTATTTTTCCCATTTTCTCTCAAATCCATCCTTATCACTTATGTTTTCCCTTAGCCTTCCCCTACCAACTAACCCTGTTATCTCGACTGTTCTACGTCTACTAAACCCAAAACTTGTATCCATTGTTTAAATGTGACCAAACGAACAAAGTGTCCTGTCCTACACGCATAAGACTGTCTTCAAGAGTCACATAAAAAATCAATAATATCATTCTCATATTGTTTCTTTCCATGCAATACATATCCTCAACCCTCACTGACTAAGGTTTTACATCCATACATCATCACACTTTGTACACACGTCTCATAGTCTTCCCTTGGTTAACAATGTTAATTCTCTGCTGGGTAATAATTATAGAAGTTCATCAAACTTGCTCCAGCCATTTTAACTTTTTGTCACAACAGTATCAGCTGGGAGATGATGGTAGCTAAGTGGTTAATGACACAAATTGACAACCTACAGATACACTTTCACTTAGGGATGTGGGTAACCTTCATGAAAGAATTCTAACTCGAAAGATATCGGGGGAAACAAATGCCAACAATAATCTTACTCTAACCCTAACCTGATTCACACAAAATGAATGACTGAATGATGCTGAACAACAACAACCAGCATCAGCTCCTCCTATTGGTATGCATACTATGTCAGGATGTGTTGAAAAGAAATCAATAAAGTGCTCGATCACAAATATGAAAGCTAAAATATAAGTTATATAAACTATATGTTACATATTTCAGAGACGTACCATGGTTTCATTCCAATCGATCTGCCTTTTAAAAGTCTTTTAAAAATTCTAAACAAATCATTTTTAAAATGCCCTTAAAAGATCCACTGCAATGAAATCATGGTATCTCTCTGAAATATGTAACATATTGTTTTTATATGAATGATTTGTACTTGTTAAATATCCATAAAACTTATTAGCATACATAAATGGACCATAAATCTGAAGAAGGCCGGAAGAGCACATCAACTGAAATATGGTTGAAACACCAACACTGAGAAGTACTTTCGGACACAATCACCCTGGTTAAGTTGAACAGATTTACTCCCCAGTGTACACCACAACTCAAACGACAGCAGCTCACATCAAGGTCGCATGAGCTGACTATCCATTTATAATTCTACTGCCAAAGACCAACCACTTGTTGGCTAGAGAACGTAGAATTTGCCATCATGAAAGTTTCTTTGAGATTTGTTTAAGGAAAGGGACCCAAATGGTAATTGGTCTTTAGTGAATTTGTTATAATGCCAAAACATTTCACAACCATCGGATTTGAGTTTTTATGTCAGAAATAAGAAATATTGCACAGTCCGTGAACTGACTAGCAGGAGCATTCCCCTTACTGTTCAGAATGGCACACTGTATGAGATACAGGCTACATCCCTGCTGTGTTAGTAACTATGGTGACAACAACGCAAGAAAACAAAATAGCATACACAATAGTTTTTTTTTTTTTTTTAAATATCAGCTTGACATCATGTTTCACCGTCCTAAACCTGTTTTTCAGCTAGTTTCCACAGTATTTTTTCCAACCCTGAAGAGGGGTTAGTTTATACGTAATAGTTGTAAGTTGTTTATAGATTGTTAAACAGCAGGGGCAAGATAAAAAAAAAAAAAAACGTGATCAAGTAGGAGCAATGGTTTCTGCATAATAATCTTTACTATAATGCAGTGGATGTGTGCCAGCAAACTAGGGGAAAGAATCCCTTCATCCATTAGAAGCTTGGTATTGGTTGGATTTCAGATGCCTTACGCACTTGCTGTTTAAAGTGGTTGAGCCATGTACAGCATTCCACCTTTTAAATTAACTCCATAACACACCTGGATATGCCCCAAGCAGTTGGGTGCATGGTAGACCAAGAAAGACCTGGTTTGAGTTCCTAGGCAGTGATTTGACTGCATGCAGCATGACTGATACCAACTCTTTGGATTGGACTGTGTGTAGAGCAGATGTGAAGTGTTGCCTGTTGCTGGCCACTCTGAAATTCAAGACACTTGTAGCTCCTTAAATACCAAAACTAGAGGAGGCAGCAACTGAATCATGATCTTTTATTTCCAAGGGTCATATCTGTCCTATCTATTTTTTTTTGTCTTCTCGACACATCTTCGTCAATGTCGATGAGGACAATAATCCTAATAGAAAATAGTGCAAGATAAGACTCTAAATTGAGTTCATAAAGCAAAGAAATAATTACATCATCTGGTTTTGGTATTTAGAATGTTACGAGTGTCCCAGACATCAGGTGAGCAACACAAGATAACGTCACTTTCCATGTGATCTTTACCTATTCTGGCAAAAAAATATGTATACAAGGGTCGTTTCAAAAGTAAAGCCCTTATTTAAACTCCAAAAGTTTAAGAGTTACCATTAAAACGAGTGACATTTTGTGAGAATTTATTTTTCTACATAGTCACCACAATTTTCAATGCATTTTTGCCAACGATGAATACATGGGCGTCCAGAGTGTGCTTTGTTATGCAAGTGTCATTCCAAAAGTAAAATCTATTTTGTTTTTGACTCAAAAAGTTGAAGAGCTATAAAGACGAGAGTGGTACCATTAAAATGCGTGACCTTTTGTACTCCAAAATTTATTTTTTGTACATAATCATCACCATTCTTTAGGCACTTTTGTAAAGAATTCAGTGACGCATCTGCTCCTAACACACGTCTATGACGAGGGGTTGCTTTCTTAGAGATTTGCACCATCAATATATACAACAGAGATGAAACTTTCAGGTCGTTAATGTATAAGTTCATTTAATTATTTATAAACTTCTGAGAAACTGTCATTCTTTGACAAATATTATCTGCTTTCAAAGATCCAAAAAACTGGAGCAAACATGAACAGAATATAATTTGCTTTGAATAAACTCATTTGCACAGAAAGAATTGCTCAGATTATTTTACTTTATATATTTGATCCCTCAAAAAATACATGAGAAAAACGTGCTTATTTTTATATAATGAATGTGTTTGATAAGTTTTTCTTAGCTCTAAAATCAACATTTGATCACAATGTAATTCTGATCTGCCATTTTATTTATTTTTTATAAATACTAGAATACCCACCCTGAAAGGGCTAAAATTAATTTTCTAAATTAAAATCTAAAGAATCATAAAACTCTGTAGACCATCCATCCTTGTTTGAATCTTGTCTTTAACAATTGAGTGATTCCATCTTTTAAAATAAGAATGGCAGGTGAATTTATTAGCGTCCAAAACTAAGGGACAAAATTTTAAAACCTAATATTTGTTAGAAATAACAACCATGGAAAGTTGAAATTTTGACAACTGGTAGTCATTATTATCCATAATAACGTACTAAGATTTGAATCGTTTGCAAAGGATAGAAAAAGAATTATAACAATTATTTATTTTCAAAATAGGAACATCCAAAATTGAGAAAAACAATGTAAAAAATATGCTATATTCAAATTTTTTTGGTTTCCTCTAAAGAATAAGTCTTACTTAGTCATTTGTAAATGTTGCATCAGTTGGCACCATAGCAAAATGCCAAAAACTTGATTACTCTGTGAGACAAGCTATTGTGAGGCTACAAAAGGAAAAGCACACCCTTAGAGGGATTTCAGAGAAAGTGAAACGTTCCAAGAATGTTGTAGACAGGGTTGTTAAATCCTACAATGATACTGACAAAATAGTGCTTTTAAAACCGGCAGATCCCGCAAAACTTCGGCAAGATAAGATTGAATAATGCAGTGTATATCATTAAAGAACCATTTTAAGTCTTGCACAGAAATTAAAAGGGTTACGAATAGTACATTTTTTTTTTTTTTTACATAGCCTTGATAAGTGGTGATGCCTAAGAGGCCACTCGAGGATAAGGGTTAAAGAGTATACTATAGAAATTGGACAATATAGTAATCATTAGTAATGGAAATTCGGTAAATTTGTTAACAAGTGGGACGGCTCATCAAAAACTTGTTTACATTAGACTTGAAGACAACCATATTGTAGTCAGCTGGAAAGCAGAAAAACGGAAGACAATTCCACAGGCGTGCAGTTCTAAGAAAGAAGCTTTGTTCATGGAATCTACGTTTAGGTTTAGGCATAGATAAAGAGTGGGGAGAATTATTGATAGTGTTTTCAGCTAGATGAGTGTGCCTTGTGAAAGTTTGGCGAGGGGCGACCATAGACTGAAGCTCAGTCGAACACTTTCCATGAAAATAACAATACAGCAAAGTCAAACTTGCAACATCCCTTCTGTGAGATAGAGGTTGCAGGGAAGAGAAAAGGACATCTCCTACAAGGCTACGAAGTCTATTTTGAACTCTATCAAGACAGGACAAGTCCTTTCTAGCAGCTCCTGCCCAGATGTGGCAACAGTATTCCATCCTTGGACATACCTGGCTCTTTTATAGATAGAAAATTGCATCAGCAGTGAGATATCTACTGGATCGATAGAACGATCCCACCATTTTTCCAGCGGCCTTGGCAACAGATTTGATGTACCTGTTCCATTTAAGATCAGGAGTAAAAGTCAAGCCCAGAAGCTTGTCAAAACTTGAGGCATCCTCAAGACGAGAGCCATTCATTTCAACTGATGCCAGATGGAGATCAGAACGTTGATGATGTAAAGAGAGAAGCTTGGTTTTAGACGCATTAAAAGTAACCAACCACTCCTTTCCCCATTGTACCACGTGTTCAAGATCAGAGGAGAGAGAATCGGAGAGAACTTGGTCGTTTACTGACTTAGATGTGCTACCATAGATAGTAGTGTCATCAGCATAAATGTCTACAAATGATGTAAGGATGTGATTTGGAAGATCATTAATATAGATCAGGAAAAGAGTTGGTTCTAGGATGGACTCTTGATGGACTCCAGCATTAATACTGTGAGCTGATTTTTGCCCCTCAACTACTACTCTTATGAACTTGTCAGAAAGAAATGATTTAATAATTGAGAGGACATTTCCAGCTATACCATAGCTAGAGATCTTGTGAAGTAAACCTGCATGCCATACCCTATCAAAGGCCTTAGATATGTCAAGAGCAATTGCCCTAGAAAGGTTGCCTCCATCGAGAAATTCGCTAATCCAATGAGATATAACTGTAAGCACATCTGTTGTAGATCTTGCAGAACGGAAACCATAATGTTTGCCACTAAGAAGGTTATTTTTGCTGAGATGGTTGATTACTTCTCTATTTAACACAGATTACAGCAACTTACTCATGATACACAGGAGACTTAATGGCCTGTACTGAGAGGGGGATGAGCGATCACCTGAATTCTTAAATACAGGGCATACTGATGAGATTTTCCAGGGTGATGGGAAGCAGTTCTCCTTAAGACAACATTTAAACAGTTTTCTAAGTATCGGCGCTAGTTCTGGTTGAAGTTTTTTGTTAATGTGTCAAGACGGACTGTTTCAAGATGACTGCAAGAAATAGGGCTATTTAATCGAACCCCAGGGAAGAAGCCACTTGTTAGTTTGAAGAATAAAAAGAAGAGATTAGAGTTTTCAAACACGTATGTAATTTGGACATATGAAAATTGGGCAAAAGTATTTTTCAGTGATAAAAGCAAGTTTAATTTATTTGGAAATGATGGAAAAAAACAATGTAAAGAGACATATTGGTGAAAGATTAAGTGCAAAATGTACTAAGAAAACTGTCAAGTTTGGGGACGGAAGCATCATAGTATTTGGAATGTTTTCTAGCCAAGGTACAACATGTCTTGTCCGGTTACAAACTTGTGTAAACGCGCAAATCTATAAAAACATTGTTCAAGATCATGTGCCAATCATACAGAATTCAGGTTTCGATAGGACTACCTTTATGCCCCATGTCACAAGGCAAAGATGGTAATGAGTTACCTTAGCAAGCAAGATTTTGGAGTTCTGGATTGGCCACTGCAAAGTCCTGACTTAAATCCAATAGAAAATCTTTGGAAGACCTTAGGAGTGAAAGTTATGGCAAGAAATCCCACTAACACGGAGGATTTGTTGGTGAAGCTTCAAGAAGAATGGTCTAAAATTAGTATTGAGGATTGTCAAGAACTGATTCGTTCTTGTAGTCGAAGATGTGCAACTGCCATTGAGAGCAAGGACTCATTTACTAAATATTGATTGTACATGTATTTTTATTGTTTTTTCGTTGTTCACATTGTTTTTCTCAATTTTTTCCCTTACTTTTGGATGTTTCTATTTTGAAAATAAATAATTATAATTCTTTTTCTATCCTTTATAAATGATTCAAATTTTATGTATGTATAAAACTCTGGTCTGTCTGACCGTTCTGGCTAAAATTTATTATTTGATAATCAGGCAATTCCAGCTTTACAAAAGAGATGACAGGTTAATTTTTATATATATATATATATATATATATATATATATATATATATATATATATATATATATATATATATAAAATGAAGAGAGAGATAGAGATATATGTGTATGGGCATGGCTCAGAGGCTTTAGAATGAGGGTGGAGAGTTGTATGTTTTGGTTTCGATTTTAGCTGATAGCACCCAAGGCATATATATTTTTTAGTTTTGATCTCACTACTATATATTAGGTTCGATATAATAATTGCTAGAGAATTGTTTCTACAATAATAAATACGTAATTTGCATTTTATGATTGGGCAACACCAGGCAGCCTGCTGGTATAACTATAAATGCTACAAATCCTTATGCCTAAAATCCTTGTTCTAATTTTGATCAAAATCCATTACATAATTTTGATTCTAGAAAATGTCTGACATTTAAGCCTAAGGAATCATAAGAAGGAAATAGAAATTCAAAGAATCTTGTTGAATTGGTGCCTAATGACTATGGATTAAATATCTGAATTTTAAAATAGGAGGTTATGCCGATATTATGCCCCACAAAATGTACTTTCAAGAAAATTATCTATTTAATATTAAAAATAAATTGAAAGTATCTCAATTTTAATGAAGGAATTCCGTCAGCTTTTTTCCACACAAAAGGTTGCAAAAAATTACTTGTGCAATTAAAATTAAATCATGAACCAATAGCTATTACATTACACATGCATGTTTGTAATGCCGTCGTTCAAATTTCACCTAGCAAATTTTATTCTTTTAATTTTCACACTTTTCTACTGATTTTCCCTGGTTTAAACCCAAATATAAAGTTTCACATGGGTTCGACTATCCAATATAGTAAGTTTCATATCTGTAAACCAAAAACTGACAGAGGAGTTTGGTAGGCAAACTTTTTTAAATAAATATATATACGCATACATAAATGTATATAGAAAGAGGTTTGTGTTTACTATAACCTTTTTACGCAAATATTATGCAAGTATAAATCATGTAGAATATATGCATTAATATAATTACATGTAATAGTTAACTAAAGATAATTATCTCATAAGAAAACCGAAAAATCTAATATGGAATTAATTAAAATGAATGTTTAAAAGAATATGCAAATTAGCTAGATTTTTTGAAGAATAATTATTAAGTGTCTTCGAAGGCTGTTTCAAGCATCACTGAAAAGAAGAGAGGAAATAGGACTGGAGCAAGAACACTTCAAATGATTCACAGTCAGACTGTACTGATGTCATCATTCCACGATGAAAGGAGACAATCATATTTAACATCTTGTCTACATTTTGTATTATTAATGTTATCAGCTTTGTTACATTTAAAAGAATTCGTCGTCTTCTTTTTAATGTTCTGATTTAATAAAAATATTGTCAGATTGAGCGTCCTAAATTGTGAGATGAAAAAATGAACGAATTTCTTAGTAAACGAGAGTTGTCTCCCTCTGCACGATGACAAATTGTAAAACGGCGCCTCTCTTCCAGACCGGAAACCACATTTGGCTTCTGGGAGCACCGTTTTACAAATTGAATTATTGAGTCCATTTAAGATTACACAAGCTAGAAATTCCTCTACGGGGATAATACTCATACTTCTTTTGCATATCAGAGGGCGGGAATTAGCAAAATGCGGGATCGGTTCTTGCATGTAAAAGTATTTAATGAAACTACAAGTAAGTAACAGATCTTACTTGGTTAAAAAAAGGGTGAGGTAAGGGAAATAGGAGGTAAAAGAAAAATGATAAAAAGATTTCACATGAATGGATAGTCCGGTGAAGGGTAAAAAATCCAAGAATGGTAAAATCCAAACACGGTCGAATTAAAAATTTCCAATCCAACAGGTAAGTTCCAAATGGCCCAAAATGATCCAAAAGGCAGAATTCCTTGGAAAAAATCACAAATGGAATGAGTTCCAAATCATTAAAAGAACTCGCTTAAAAGAAGCCGCTTTCTTGCCATTAAACCATGAAGTTAGCCCTTTGTAGCAGAGTTTACAACAGATGTGTGGAGCCCAAGACTTGTCCTGATCACCAATTTTACAGTCAAAATAGTGAAAGTAGGCGGTTCTGAAAAGTGAATAGATGGTTCGACGCTGTGCAACTGTTGTGAAGCCCCAAACACGTAGCAGAAAGAATTGGCCTTGTTGAGACATCCTCGACGTTTTGATGTGATTGAAGCCATTGGAGTAAAAAAAAGTAAAACTAAATCATATGCAAGGCAAAAAAATGTGCATTTGAGCAACCCAAGAGATGCGCCACCTGTGAGACAATCTCTTCCAATGACTGCCAGAGCACTACTGAGTGTGCTGCCTTAACTGCCAAAATCTGTTTTGAAATATATATATATATATATATATATATATATATATAATGTAATGTTATCACTTAAAAAATAAGCTGTCTCACAATATTAGAATTAACCCTGAATATTTGTATACACCTTTATGTACCGTATATGCACATTATGCATATCTAAAAAATCCAATATTAGGTAAAAGCGTGTATTTCAGTGCGTGCCTCAATTTCTATTTAAATCATCTTGAAGCATCTTTGAACTGTTGTGGCACGGTACCAAGTTCCCATATTGATAAAAACAAAGCACTTAGTTTCCTGATTCCACATTTGTATATTCAGCAGGTATCCCATTATCACCTTCAGCTTTTTTTTTTTTTTACACAGTGATCACCACTTATCAAGGCCCGGAAGCCATTCAGGGATAAGGGTTATTGCAAGTACATTCCGTTAGTGTGGAGATTTGATGAAGTGTTTACTTAAGGGGGCGGTTCATTAGGAATTTTTTTATTTTTTTTATTCAATTTTCACCCCAAACAAGGCACAGTGCCACTTTGAAGCAGGGGGCTACTATCAGGGACTTAATTAGCGGGGTCATTATGAAGGGAGATGAGTAGAAAGATGTTTGTTAACATTACACTTGAACTTCTGCTTATCATTGCAGTTGGGAAAGCAGAATCCCGGAAGGGATTTCCAAAGACCCGCAGTTCTGGGGAAGAAACTATTGGAGTAAAAGGCTTTCTTGCACCTAGGGATCTCTACTGTAAAGGGATGAGACTTAGTAGCTTGTTGGGTTTGTCGGGGGTAGTTACGTCGGGAGGTACAAGTGTTTGTAGTTCGTCAGAGCATTCACCATTAAAGTATTTGTAGAACAGGCAGAGGGATGCAACATCTCGTCGATGGGACAGAGGCTGAAGCCTAGATGACAGTTCAGGACCTATCAGGTTGGCGACTCTCTTTTGAACCCTGTCCAGGAGCGAGAGACAAGCAGCAGATGCACCAGCCCAGATGTGACAACAGTACTCCATACATGGGCGAATGGTGGCCTTATAGAGGTATAGGATACTGTCAGGCGTAAGTAGTTTTCTAGCACGGTAGAGGGAGCCAACCTTCCTTGCAGCAGCCTTGGCAATGCTCTCAATGTATCTATTCCAGTTTATATTCCCTGTAAACGTTAGGCTGAGGAGTTTAAAAGAATTACTTTCAGGCAATGTGTTCTTGGCCATTGCTATTGGTGGCAAAGAAGGTTTCTTGTAGTTATTGAAGGAAACAAGCTTAGTCTTAGCAGCATTGAATGTGACCAACCATTTTTGTCCCCATTCCACTACGGATTGGAGGTCATCCTCTAGTGTTTCTGCCATTTCCTTGGATATGTGTTCATTTGTTTTCCCCTCATATCTGTTATAGAGAGTGGTGTCATCGGCAAATATACCTATTTCCGAAACAATTTTATCAGGGAGGTCATTTATGAATATCAGGAATAATAGAGGTCCAAGGATAGACCCCTGAGGTACTCCCGCATTTATGTCATATTGTTTGGATGTACGACCGTCGAGGACAACTTTGATTTTTCTCTTACTTAAGAAGGATTTAATTACATTATGAATTCTTCCAGTGATTCCATATGATTTAATTTTCCTTAGAAGACCATCGTGCCATACCCTGTCAAAAGCCTTAGATATATCAAGGGCCACCGTTCTACCCTCCCTTGTTTTATCCAATGAATGGTATATACGTTCAGAAACTACAGTTAAGATATCTGCTATTGAACGGGCTTGCCTGAATCCATATTGTTTGTCAGTCAGGAGTTTAGCAGCTGTTAGGTGCTGGACTAGGGTTTGATTAACTAAGGACTCAAATATTTTGGCGAAAAGCGGGAGGAGGCTAATGGGGCGATAATTTAGTGGGTCAGTTCTTTCACCAGAATTCTTGAAGACTGGTACCACAGAGCCGGTTTTCCAGCAGTCGGGAAAACAAGATTCGTTAATGCATTTATTATAAAGTTTGGACAGAACTGAAGCAACCTTGGCAGAGCATTTTTTTAATAACACAGCCGGGATGAGATCTGGTCCACATGCTTTTGAGGTGTCTAGGTTTTTTATAATACCATGTACCTGAGAAGGGGTGGTTTTCAAATCGTCAATTGTGGCGTCTGTTCGCAGAGGAAAATCAGGGAGTGAGTGGTGTACTGAGTTCAGTGTGGAGTTTGAGGCAAACCGACTGGCAAGCAGATTAGCCTTGTCAGTTGCCGTGCAAGCAACCTCATGATTGTTTGTTAGTGGGGGAATAGTTGACTGTCCATTATTAACTATGCTGTTGTAGATTTTCCAAAAATCCCGGGTTCCTAATTTCTGTGCTTCGATGCGCTTTCTGGTGGTTTCAGAGTAATCTGTCTTAGCTGTCTCTATCACTCTCTTACAATTATTTCTAGCTTCTATAAACTTCTGTTTATTTGAGCTGGACTTATGTCGGTTGAATCTGCGGAACGCATGCTGCCTTTGACATATGGCAGCTGCACAAGCAGAAGGAATTTGTTAACGTTGGACTTGAAGACATCCAAGTTGTAGTCCGGTGGGAAGTAGGCAGATGGAACAGAGTTCCACAGGCGTATCCATAAAAATCTAAAAATGATCCCACGTCTTAATTAACTAAAGAATGTGCTGCTTTTTCTAGAACTAATCAAGCAGTTCACTATGCCAAAATGCCAATTCTGTAGGTGGGAAAATCATTCTCGAAACTATTGCCCTGCTAGGAATGCTGACTGGAAAGAGAGGTCATTTCTCTAAATCTGCCGATCTAAAAGAAAGCAGACATTTATTGGTGCTTTTCCACTCGTCAAAATCTCAAATATTATACGCCAACTATCACAATATAAATTTTTAATAAATTAGATTTGAATGCCATATTCATAAAGATGAAAGAATTTATACAGCATTCGCAGCTGACGGAGGCCTATATGAATTTTATCGGTTACCTTTTGGATTAACAAACTCGGTAACCGTGTTCCAATGCACTATGCACAATATAATCCGAAAACACAAATCATCACCACTTTGATCCTCATTTGGCATCAATTAAAATGAATGGCTCTCGTTTTGGGGAGGCTTCATGTTTTGACAAGCTTCTGGGCTTGACCTTTACTCCTGATCTAAAATGGAACACATACATCAAATTCGTTGTCAAGGCCGCTGGAAAAATGGTAAGATCCTTCTACCGCTCCAGTAGATATCTCACTCCTGATGCAATTCTCTACCTATATAAAAATCAAGCACGGCCAATGATGGAGTACTGTTGCCACATCTAGGCAGGAGCTGCTAGAAGCAGCTTATCCTGCCTTGACAGAGTTCAAAATAGACTTCGTAGCTTAGTGGGGGATGCCCTTTTCTCTGCCCTGCAACCTCTTTCCCACAAAAGAGACCTTGTGAGCTTGTCTCTATCGTTATTTTCTTGGCAAGTGCTGAGCTTCAAGCTATGGTCCTCCCTCACCAAACTTTCACAAAAAACGCTCATCTAGCCAAAACCACTATCAATAATTTCCCACACTCTTTATCTGTGCCTAAAACTAAACATAGATTCAATGAACAAAGCTTCTTTCTTAGAACTGCACACCTGTGGAATTCTCTTCCAATTGCCTGCTTTCCAGCTGACTACAATATGGTTGTCTTTAAGTCCAACGTAAACAAGTTCTTGATGAACCATCCCTCTAAGTAATCCAATTTACAAAATCTCCATTACTTATGCTATAATCCCATAACTAATGTATATCATTAACCCTTCTCCTGGAGTGGCCTCCGGGCCTTGATAAGTTGTGACTCCTTTGTAAAAAAAAAAGAAAAGAAAGGGGGTATAACTAAACTCAAATTTTTAAGGCACCTATTGGAAAATGGAACAATCAGTCCTGATTCAGACAGACTCACACCACTAAAAGAATTACCAATTTCGAACTGTAGTAAGTCACTTAAACGAGCCTTAGGTCTCTTCTCATACTATTCACCATGGGTAGAGAATTTCTCCAATTGGATGTCATTTTGTTAAACATTACATCATTTTCTATTACTGAAAAACTCCAAAATAAATTTCAGGCAATAAAAGATGAAATTTGTAAGGCTTCGCTTGCAGCCATTGAGGATGAAGTTCCATTCACAATAGAAACGGATGCATTTGCGACAGCATTAGCAGCCCGCCTTTCTCAAAATGGACGTCCAGTAGTGTATTTTTGTAGGACCCTGACGCTGTTGGAGTGTCCACACTCAGGAGTAGAATGTGAATCAGCAGCCATTGTCAAATCTGTGCGTAAATGATGTGATCTCTTACTCGGTCGACATTTTACCATCATTATTGACCAACAGGCTGCTTCACATATGTTCAACACTCAGATGTTAAACCACATTAAAAATGATAAACTACTTCGATGGACACTTGATCTTTCCAGCTATTCTTATGATATAGTATATAGACCAGGTTCCTTTAATAGCTCCGCAGATACTCTTTCTCATTCATGCTCTACTTCGTGCTCATTATCACTAAAAGATCTGCATGCAGTGCTCTGTCATCCAGGAGTATCGAGGCTGAATCATTTTGTGAGACAGAAAAATCTAACATTCTCTACGGAAGATGTTTAACGTACCTGCGCTGAATGTCAAATATGTGCTGAACTGAAACCAAGATTCTTCAAACCCCCCTCAAGTCGTTTAATCCATTCTTGATCCCCATTTGAATGCCTTTCAATAGATTTTATGGGTCCAAAACTATCTGCGAATAATTGCAAATACCTACTCGTGATCTTAGATGAATATTCAAATTATCCTTTTGTCTATCCATGCCAGGATATATCAACAAAAACTGTCATAAAATGTCTCCAGAATTTATTTACCTTCTTTGATTGCCCAGATTCCATCCATAGTGATTGAGGGAATCAGTTCATTTCAGGTGAACTAAGAGTTTCTCTGGCAACACAGAATTGTGATTACCCACTCAACTCCATACCATCCAATCAGCAATGGACAATGTGAGAGAGTAAATAATACAATTTGGAAAACAATCAAACTCACCCCCAAGACCAAGCAATTAGATGATCGTCATTGGCAAGAAGTACTTAACATTGCTTTGCACTCTATTTGATATCTCCTTTGTACAGCAACTAACAACTCCACACAAGAGAATGTTCAATTTTTCGAGCAAGTTGGGTACCGGATACACCCTCCCTGAGTGGTTGCAAGGAGGCCCAGTTCTCCTTAGAAAGTGTGTCCATCAACCCATGTCTGACCCCCTAGTGGAACCAGTAGAAATAATATCTGCAACTCCCAATTTTGACAGAATTCTTTTCCCTGACAGCTGTCAGTCAAGTCTTGACAAAAGACCTAGCTTGCACTCCGACCACTGACCCATCCTTTACAAACCTGAGATCTCCTGTCTTCACTGATCATTGTAAACCACCAGATTCTACCCACCAAATAGCTCTGAACTGGAAGTGACTGATCAACAGGAACCCTCTAAGAATAACGCCACACCAGATGGTGAATCTTTCTCTTTAGTTGGCAAAATAAAGCGTCCAGAAATAGAAGAGCAGCAGAAGTCAGACTCGAAGAAGGACGCTTTGAGATTTCTTCCAGAATCAACAAAATGGGGAAGGAAGATCATCCGTAACCAGAAATTTAAATAAAAAATATGACAGAGTGTTATGATGTGATGTGTAGACTTCAAATAGTTATCATACTTGACTCACGTATAGGCTTAAAAATAATGTTGGAAATTGGCATGTTCATTCTGTTTGTCATTCATTTGTTATGCATCCCTATTGGTTGTATTTTATGTTGAATAAAGCCTTTTTGCTCATTTAAAAAGGTCTTCATTTTTATTACAGCTAAATACTTCCTTATTAGAGCCCTGTCGTTTGAAGCCTGCACCCCAATTAAACATGCAGTATTGTGCATGTGAACTGCCCCACCCCACCTGTGTCTCCATTTGACGCGCTGTTACTTTTTCCCTGAAGCTACACTTGATATCCCTCTCTATACTCATGCGCTTATTATATTAGCAGGCCAAGCAATTTACGCATAAATATACTTTAATTAATGCAGATTTCATATTTATTAATAAAGAGCCAATTCTCTATTGATTATTATCCAATATATAGTAATGATTTCAAAAGTTATATAAAAATAATATGACTTGAGTGCCACCTGCTAGAATCAAAGCAAAAACAGCCTTAGTCATTTATCACTTCAGCATTGCTAGTGCCAGAGTTTTTTTTTTTTTTTTTTTTTTATACATAGGCATCACCACTTATCAAGGCCAATAGGGTTAAAAGTGGAAATTGGACTATACTGACAGATGAATACAAAAGGTTAAAAATTAAACGACTGAGTTATGAATGCTTAATTTTGTGCACGTGCAAAAGTAATAGCACAAGAACAGCTTTATTTAACTTACTCTCACCAAGGTTAATTTTTTTTTCTTTTTCAATTTTGATCCCATAGCAGCTATTTTTATGAGCTAAAAACAAAAATCAAAATATTTCCACAGGTACAAATCCCATATATATATATATATATATCAAATTTCAAGTTTGGAGATTAAAAAATTCAGAAAGGCATTTGATAGCGGGTTTTCTACACACACACACACACAGACAAGATAACTTATATACATCTATACAGATATATATAAATACATGTGCATTTGCTAGAACCTTTTTACCCTTAATGCTATGCAATTATGCACAATATAAAAACTATGCATAAATAGAACTGAGCATAATTGTTAAATGAATCCAATCATCCTATAAGGAACCATAAAAAATATTAATAAGTAAACAATAGAAAATAATGAATTCGATTTTCAAAGGAATATGCAAACTAATTAACCTTATGAAGGTCTCTTACATATCCATGTCGGAATATATTAAGTTTGTTTTTAAATAGAAAATGTCCGAGCAAAAATTTAAAAAACAACTTGATAAGTATACTAGTGGGCCACCCGAAGTAGCTCGGTCCTAAAATGCTCATAAATATTAAATTTTAATTTATTATTAGAGCCAATCCTCCACTAATTGTTATATTTTACCCAATATAGTGAAAAAAATAAATAAATAAAAAAATGGAAAGAACTGAGACCTGTGCATGCAACTTATGTTTATTTTTAAACAATTCACTTCTGTAAGTAAAAAAAAAAAAAATACTCGAGCTGAGATTGAAACCTAAAGACAGTGAGTCAAGTATGATAACCATTAGGCCAGCTTGCCAGAATCTTCAAAAAGTGTTTTCAAACCTACTTATGGTTAACATGAGCTGTCATGTGACCGATTTACACATGTGCAGTCATGAAATGGTTGACAAACGGATAAAAATCCGATGATCCCAATTTTGACCCCTTAGCAGCCCTTTTTTCCGAATGAAAGCCAATTAAAAAGTTTTCAACATGTCTGAATTCCCTATATATCGAATTTCAAGTCTGTAGATCAAAAATTTGTTGAGTATATAGGTTGAGAGTTGTCCTCGCATGCATTCTCATTATATATATATATATATATATATATATATATATATATATATATACACTAGCAAAAGTACCCGTTGTTGACTGGGTTCAAAAACAGCCTACAGAAAATGGACTCTGATTTATTAAAGTATGATAGGTTATGAAAAGGAAGGGTTGTAAATTTGGGGGTATCAAAACCAAAGCAAAATATAATGAAAGTAAAAATAAAATAGATAAACCCCATAATTTATTATACCATACCTGTTCACACTAAAACACTTATCACAATATTCTGTAGATCTATATTAAAAAACCTTGTTAAACTTTGTGACATATTTCCATTATATGGAGGTCAGGCGCGAACGAACACCCCATAATTTTAGCATACCATATTTCTTCATATAGAAACATAATTATCTAAGTATAATGTACTTGAAATAACCCTTATCCCCGAGTGGCTTCCGGGCCTTGATAAGTGGTGATCACTGTGTAAAAAAAAAAAAAAAAAAAAAAAAAAAAAATACTTCCACAGATAGATATGAAAAGTCTTTATTAAAGTTTGTGCCTATTTTCATTCTATGGAGGCCAGGATTGAACGCAGACCCCACAATTTTATTATACCATCCCTATTTAAGTTAAAACATACTTATCAAAGTATTTTTATGTACATCTATATCAAAAACACTTGTAAATGTTTTTTTTTTTAACTTAAAATTTTTTATTTCCATACTTTGTGGACCAGGTGCGAACGCAGACCCCACAATTTTAATGAATCACTGTTCTGCCAGATCAAACATACCCATTCCTGTGTCTCGATACATCTATCATTTGTAATCAGTTTTTTAAAATAGTCAACCATATAGGAGACTATTCGTGACCAGACACACATTCAGCTTATATATATAAGATATAGATAGAGATTAAGTCAATTTGTCATGTTTAAAGTATGTGGTTCATTTAGCTAAATTAAATAATGGCATGTTGGCTTATTGTATACAGGTTATAGGTGATAAAACCCAGCTATGCCAATTACTGTATTAGCCAAAACATTACATCTGGAATCTGATGGATTTCAGATCATGTGTCGATATATGGCTTCTCCTCCATTCTTTGTTCCTCTCTATAGTGTTATGTGTATTCTTCCACCATGAGGGACCTTCGTGTGGTGCATCTATATTTACAATCAAATCCTTCCTAATTTGATTCTCCCGTTACATCACAATTATCTTCACCTAGTCTAAAGTCTTTTTATTCTTGATCTTAATGAGGTTTCCTGGTTAACAATGTTATTGCCCTTTTCTGTACATCAATATATTCTTTTTGTATTATGAAATTTGACCGTATACCAAATGCATGGTGATCGCATCAACATGTTTAAATACTGAAATATTTTTAATGGAGTTTGATTTTAAGATTTAATTTTAAAATGATTCAAGGTCCATATCCATTTGTAATGTAAATTTAAACAAAAAAAGTTTCTATGCAGAAGCAACAAACATAACGTTAATTGGAAGATGTTAAAAGGATTCAAAATAGCAGATCGTTTCAAATGCATATGATTTCATCGCTTTACGGAAGCGCATCATCAAGTCAATTTGATGCAAAGCGTCCATGACCATGCAATCTTCCCCAAGAGCCATATTTCCAGAAAATTATTCACAAAAAGAGAAAGGAATCAGAAGTGAGGAGTGCTAAGATGATAGAGTCTGCTGAACTCTATTGAACCTTGTATTATTTGGATTTATCAGACAACTGATCTCATCTTGTGTTATTTTCACAATGTTTCGGTTGATGTAACCTTCGACCTTCTTCAGATGTATTTTATCAAGCTTGGGAATGCTTCTGTTGAACTTGGGAATCTGCATAGAATTTCACACAGAACCCGTTATTTACTTTATGGGGGTAGCATGCTCTTATTCAATCAACCATGACTGAATAGAGATACTAAGTAATCCGCAATTGTATTTTTTGGTCGCCTACACTGAAGATTGAACCTTTCACCTTTAGGAGAAGGTTATTCTGCAATGTATAAATTTTAGGAGCCTTAAACCTACTTTATTTCTAGATGTAAATATCACTGTTTATCACTCTCACGCACACATTTTCAAATGCAAATTCCCGAGTTCGACAGAAACACTCTTAATTTCAATAAGATACACCTAAAGAAGGTCAGAGATTACATCAACTGAAACACCATGAAAATAACACTCAAGATAAAATCAGTAGTCTGAAGAATCAAAATACGAATAACCAATCCTGATCCAAAAAATTAAGAAATGTAATACCTATTGTGCCTCTCCAAACGGGTGGCACTTAACGGGTTGATAGATTCCAGGTAGTCAGTCGTAGTAATCAGCTGGATATGACAGAGACAAAAATCGAATGCTTAAGATTTCCAGTCTTAACTAAATATATCTAGCAGTCAGACATCAGCAGATAGGGTAGAACCAAATAGTTGGAGCTTGGCAAAGATTAGATCGAACTAGACCAGCAGATAGAGTTGAGCTGCTGAGCGAATGATGATGTGTCGACAGACAAATTATCTCGGTTGCATCCTAGCTGATGCTCTGGAATTTGACTAAGATGTGGGTACTATCGTTTAGCAATGTAGAATTTTTACCAAAGATACAGAGACAAGAAATGTGAAATTACAAAAACAAACAAGAAATAAAATAAAAATGAATTTTTGTCACCACTAACTATCACTCCAAAATATTGTTAAAAAAGTGTTTGTTCAGAATTCCCCTCTCCACAAAAAAAAAAAAAAAAAAAAAAAAAAAAATCTGTATGATATATGTAGATATGATGGAAAGAAAATATTGTACACCAAAACTCGTGTAAATTGATCAAGTAGTTTTATTTTAAAAAAGAAAATTAAATTTTATGACTAAAAGATGAGCAACAACATCGCAGCGTCATCTTGATAACAGTCTGAGGGTACACGGGAGAGAATTCGAAATTCAAACTTTTGAGATTTTAGAAAGCCATTCTTAACATGGGAGTGGACAGTAGAAAAACGTAAAATTTGTTTAAAAATGATTTTGTAAAAATAAAAATTACTTGATCCTTGTACATAATTTTTTAATGCATATTTCATTCCCTTCATGATACAGATTTTTCTTTGTTTTGCTTTTTCATGGGTAGAGGTAGAAAAAAAAATTACAAAAGAAATGAAAATAAATTAGTAATTCCCACATCAAAGAAAAAACAACAAAAAAAAAACATCTAATGTAAAATATAATGGATGGCCAACTTTTTTTATAAACACGGCTTTTCTGATTAAAAAAAAAAAAAAAAAATTAAAAAAAATGAAGCGGTCACCAAGTCGGCTCTTTCTATTTAGCCAGAAAACTTATGACTGGTGAGCAAAATTAGAACTATTATAGAGCCTCTATTAAGCCTTATTGATGTGCAAGAAAATGTCAGAATGAAATAATAACATAACATTTTTTTTTTTCGTGGATACATTTTTTTATTGCTTTTTTCTCTCTCCTGGTATCCCAAATACAGAAGAAAAAAAAAACACCCAAATTTTATGTATCATTACATGTTTGCTTTTGTCTTTAGCTTTTTGTTTTAAATAATACATCATACTCAAATTATTTACAAATATTTACATATAGAAGTCACATATATCAAATATAAATATAATCCACATATACTTTACCCCCTCCTTTTTATAGACATTTTTGGTCCCAAATGTGAAAAAAAAAAAAAAATAAATAAAAATAATAATATATATATATATATAAATTAAAAAATAATATAAATTAAAAGATGGACGGGGATAGGAGTAAGCATTATCACTTTCTCTCTCTCTCACACACACACACACACACACACGCACACACACACACAGCTTGTTTGAATATTTACATGGTTCCATGATTTATTAATTTCTCAGATGAGAAATCTACTAGTAAATTGATACACCATGAAACTGCAGTAAAACCTTTAGATAAACTAAATTATCGTTAGAGAACTATCTGAAAAGGTATAGAGTCCTTTATAAGATTGCTGTCTTAATTCGGCTGTTTCAAAATCATATTTCCACGATTTGAGGTTGATTTGTATGATATTATTATATTCAACATAAAATTATCTTGTTGGATTTTAAAAGTTGAACCTAGATAACATTTAAGCTGAGAAATTAAAGTTTCCTTCTCACTAGTCAATTTTCATTTGTTATTGTTACACTGTGTTCTTGGTAATATTAAAAAAAAGTAATGCTTTTCAGTTGACGGGATCAGAGTGTAGTATGTTTTAATACTTCAGCTTTTCTTTTCCCGGTCAGTGAAACAGCAATCCTTCTAGACTGAGGCAATTTAAAAATTTTTTTCACATTCTGAGTGCCTTTTTTTGGGAGAGCTGGATTTTCCCCATATTAAAAATTGACCTTGTGACTAACTGTTCTCGTGGGGAGGCCTTTTTTTAGTTCATTTTGAACAGCAGCATTTGTTTTATTGATCTAAAGAACGTCTTATCACAAAGTAAACTAATGGTTCGTATATCTTTAACGTAGGTATTTTCTTAGTAGAAATATACAAAATACATGTCCCGATACCATAACAAAATGTCAAAGTTTTCAGATATTTTTTTATTTACTTACACCTCTGATATTATTGAATAGTAATAAATTCTGTTCTTATTTAGAATTTCACCTAATTAAAAATAAAACTACAGAAATTTTTTATGATATATGTACCGATCATGCGACAGAATGTCATATTCTAAAAATCAGATAAATTGATCAAGTAGTTTTAGTATAATAAAATCATTTTTAAACAATTTAAAGTGATTAATGTAAAATCAGTAGTATTACAAGGCTGAAGTATTGTGGACTTACCTGCCCCCCCTTTTTTTTGCTTTTTGTTTAAGATAGTGATGTAAGAAGTTCTCTTCTACTTACTCATATAATTTGATTTTCTTAGTTAAAATCAAAACTACTTAATCAGTTGATGTGATTCTTGGAATATGACATTTTTGTTCCACGACAAAAATTTTTTTTTTGTATTTTTGTTTTTTTAATTAGGTTGAATTTTAAATAAGAGCCATAAATTCTTTCATTTATTACTAATTATTATTTACTCTTAGCGATGAAATTTGCTGCCGATAGCAAAAAAGGCTCCCATTTTAAATTTACATTTGCTTCTGAAAATAAAGATAGCTTCCTTCTGAATGATATCCTGAACAAAATAAAAAAGAAATTAACTTAAATTACATGGTGTTTGGAAAACAATAAAAAATAAAGACCATTCAGAATGAAATATCAATTTGTCAGATGCATTGCTATTGTTGTCTAACTTTGAGAATCCAACTCACTTAATTTTATGTATTATAATTTTGGAAGATGTGAGCATTATGTGGAGTTTTGTTTTGGTGACCAGAGTTGCTAGGATCTTGGATCTTCTACTATTGGAAATAATCTTTGTTATGAACTGATGGTCTCATTTTAATTACCATTTTTCAGAATAGTAACTCTTTTGCGACAATTGACCAATCAAAGAGTTTCCCCTAGCATTTATGTCGATGGTTGCTATCAGATAGAATCTGCAGAGACCAAAACTATGAATTGTAAGTGTAAGCCAAACAAGTATATATATATATAAGATTATAGACTTACATTATGGTAAAACTTAAAAAAAAAAAGAAGTAAAATTAGAATAAAATAGGTACAGAAGTCGACTGCATCTATCAGCAGATTATGATTTTTGGGGTAACGTTTTTATACAGGCACTTTTGGCACTCATTTTTCTAGTCAGTTTTAAAAATAATTTTTTAATTTTCATCATTCTTGAAAAAAATATTTTTCCAAAAAACAAGACATAAAAACAGATCACATGGCTTTGTACTTTTTTCTTTTTGAAAATCTTCCATTTCAACTTCAGGATATTTCATCATATGAAGGTGGTGGTAAGGCATAGTTTGTAGGGGGTGGTAATGGAGGTGCAAGTATTTCCTCTTCGTCATTCTCTTCATCTGGAATTCCGTAGCGCCATTCTCTGTACTCGGTACGAACGATCGGATACAAGAAAACACAAGTTAGTGCAGACTGGAAATAAATAAATAAATAAATGAATGAATAAATAAATATTTTGAGAAATGCAACATCCAATTTTTTTTATTGTAAATAAAGGGAGAGAATTCTGAAATTTTAAGGGAGGTTACTCCAATTTATTAATCTTAGAAGACAACTTTGTAATGAAATTCGTCAAAACTACACCTGATCTCCCTTTTCTATACACATGCATATATATTATGACTTGTATGGTGTCTGTTTCCCTGACAATTGTACATTATTCTATGCAATGTATGAGCTCTAATTCATTAAGAACGATACACAATAACTTTATTATGACAACTAGTTTGTACGTAAGAAGTATCGTACAGTGGAAACGGATGAGAACTTGAATGTGGAAAAAGTACATTTGGAAGGCGAAGCTATTCAGTTTGTCCTGAAGTTTTGTTACATTGATGAAACTATTGGAACACAGAAAGGAGCTGGTGCAGTTCTTTTATACTCTGAATCTTAATGTGATATTATGACCCCCCCTCCACTCCTCCCTCAAATATTAGGAAGTAGAAGAGAAAAAAAAAATAGGTTCATCAGCAGAACAAAAGTATAGGAAGTTATTCACCAAGGTACACAAAGGAGAGCTGAAAAAGGATTGTTAATCAAGGTGTGGCAGTGATTTGGGACAAAGGATCAAACAATGGAGGTCAGTGTGTTTGGGGTTTGTTTGCGGTCAGTTGAGTTTTGCAACAGTTTGCGATGGTCTTGGGTTTGGAACAGTTGAGGACTGGCCAGTTTGGGTCAGATAGTGGATTGGATGTTCACGACAGGTGAGAGTAGATTGGGCTGAGAAGAATATCACTGGAAACCAACGCAACCAGACAGCTAGTGACAGACAATGTTCGTGTTCCTCCTACATTATTTGATGAGAGCGCACATATTTTGAGCTTAACTGATTTACATAAAGTACTCATCTTGTGTTGTTTTATTGTAGCGTGATCACTAAGGTGATCATCGGATCACACATAGAACAAACTGTTTGCATCAATCGTTGGCTGCCAAGACATATATATATATATATATATATATATATATATATATATAAAATCAGATTCTTCTAAAGAGTGTTAGGTATGTTAGTGTTAAGTTCATGCTTGCATGCCTTCTCGCTTCCAGCTAACACCGCTGGCTAAACTCGTGGTGAAAAGGGAGCAGCTATGCATAAGTCTTCCCTGCCAGTACATAGCCTCTCCATCATCAAGACTTCTACAGTTCCTCCACGTTGGCCACACACTGCAATTGGGTGCCTTGTGGCCCGAGGCTAAACTTGTAGGAGATCTCCGAGTAGTAGGGGACCCCAGAGGTAATGCGTTATGGCCCACCAATGTGTGGACATGCCCTGGCACACTACCAACTCCTACACCACTGTCTTGTGGGTGCCCTTGGTTAGGCGAAGACTAGGGGGACCAACCCCCAAAATCAAACACCACTGCCTTGTGGGCTTTATCACCTAGCAAAAGGCTAAACTTAAATGTAATATGGACAGACATCTTGCTGCTTAACTTTCTACAAATTATCTCTTCTATTTCAGGCTTCCTGAAATTTGCCTAATGATTTTTCCATGATACAAATCATTGTGCACTATCTTGTATATTATACATATACTTTTGAAGAATTGCAGTGCACCCAAGCATTACACACAATAATTTCCGCATTTTCTAATAATAATCTTGACTAAGTTCTGTAAATATGATTTGAATTTTATATTGTGCATAAAATGTATATTTAAAGATTAAAAAAGTAAAAAAAATGAGTGTAAAAAAAAAAATATTATCCTTTCCATTTTAATTTAAAAATTAAATTTTTTTCTGATTGTGAAGAACTCTTATCCAGATTTAAATAGAAACTGCCAAGGGAGATAACTAGATTCGACTAAAACTCTTGATCTACTCATATCGAGTTATTGTTCTTGATAGCTCCTGAGAGAAAACAAACAATGAAACTACTTTCACTAAAGTATTACATGTCACTTTTCTTAAGAAAAAACCTGGAAAACATGAAATCAGAATTGTATTTACAGAAGTTAATTTAGATTTTAATTTTATTTTTTATATCGGACTATTAGTCTCATCTTTATTTTGTGACGTTGTGAACCAATAAAAAAAAACAAAACAAGCAACAACTAATAAAGATGAGACTAATAGTCCGATATATAAAAAATAAAATTAACATAAAAATGCTCATCTCAAAAAATAAAAAATTCCAATTAAGGAATAATATATATTTAATTTAGATTGTTACTTAAAAAATAAATAAATAAACAACTGCAATAACTTTCCAGTTTTAATGTAGTGAAAGGTAATATATTGAAAGATGATACATACCGTTACAATAAACATCCAGAAGACGTTACTCCAACCCATATTGACTTCAATGTGTGGAAGACTTATCTGAAAGAAAACAGGAAGATTAAGACATCAGTTGAAAAAAAAAAAAAAAATATATACACATTTAAAATGGTTTACACAAACACGCTTGTATTTCAGTACTTGCTTCTAGAAAATGTGTGGTTGAACACACCTAAGAAAATGCATTCACTTCTTGTTCTAAAAATAGCAAATAAATAAATAAAAACACAATTATGCGCGAAAACAAAAAAGATAAATTTCAGAGGCACAAATATTTAAAAAAAAATATGCCCACACAAATTCTGTGGAGAACAAAACTTAAAATGTTTTTTGTTCGGCAGACGTAGTTGAAAGCATACCACATTAATCACTAAAAAATGATTAATTTTGATTTTCTTTGTTAAAAAAATCACTTGATTAATTTACATGATTTTTGGAATATGACATTTCCATTCTGTGATAGATATGTACATCAATGATTTTTCTGCAATTTAGTTTCTGAAAATAGTTTAATTTTAAACAAGCACCATATACACTGTAAAACAAATGCATCTACACAGTTCATTGACACATGGCACCAACTGAAATGAACACACACACAAAGAAAACAAAAGCAGGTTAAAAATCTGTTCATTTACACACATAAAGGCAACATAAATGCATATGGCACCAGCCGAAACAAACGTGTACTCAATTTCACTTTACAGAAAAAGTCTCCATATTTCACCAGACCCTTCTTGGATTCTTTTAAATCCAATTCTTCATAAACATTTTATTTTGCATTGTCTTCAGTTGTAGATATTGCTTCGCGAGAGAAAAAGAAAAAAAATTGTTATCAACATGCGTCAACACAGTCCCCAAACAATTTTGCCCATGCAATCAGACATGACACTGAACAACTCTGTCGATTTGAATCCAAACACATTCGATGATTCAACATGATACAATCCCCGAATGAAATGCCTCAACACATGTTACGAGAGCAACCCTGGCAGTTACTCTCTGAATGACTGTATCAGCTTTTTATTGCCCTTGGACGAACTCATTTTCTACGTAGGTAGGTCTTCTGATCAAGATATTGTGTGCAATTCTTGAGTGCTGTCATGCATGCTTGTCACAGTCAATAAAATTAATTATTTTGTAGTTAAAGTTTTTTTATACTAATAGTTCACCATTTAACAAGGCCAAAAGCTACTCGATGATAAGGGTTAGTAAGATTTTCAGTTGGATGATGGCACAGTACTCTAAAATAGTTTGAGTACTATGATTAATTCAAAGGATAAGATGAAATGTGTTGACATTGGACTTTAAAATGATCTTGTTGGAGTCTGTAGAGAAACATTTCTGTGGTAACGTGTTCTGCGCGTGTGAAGTTCTTCTAAAGAAACTACTTTTATAAAAGTTCCATTTGATTTTAGAGACATAGCAGAAGTGTAAATCATTTGTACTGGTGGTAACAGTGTAAGTCCTTGCTGTGAGCATTTTATTAAGAGTAATCAGACACTGGAGCTCAGTCAATCATCTATCATAAATATAACACTAAAGATAATCCTACTCTAGATTGCAAAATCAATTTTGCACTCTGAAGAGAAGTAAAAGCGTTTTGAGCGACATCCACACAGAAGTGGTAGGAGTACTCTGTTTAAAGACCTATCTGACAAAACGGGTAGATCATTGGATCAGGAATCAAATACTTTTTAGAGTGGTAGAATGATATAACCATTTTTCCAGCAGCCTTAGCAACAAATTCATTAGAAGTCTTTCATTCTAGATCTGAATGAAAGCAAGTCTTAGGAGTTTATTAAAATAAGGAGCTCTCTAAAAAGGGGGGAGAAATTCATTTCAGCTGGAGCAAAATAGGAATTCAAGTGCTGGTAGTGAATGCCTAGTTGGTTTTAGGTATTAAAAATAACAAGCAACTCCTCACTGAGTCACTTGCTTCAGGTCAGAAGGATTTGTTTTGTTTTGTGACATATCAACCCATTTCAGGTTATTTAATGCTGAATCCAGTCATTTTGGTAAAAGTTTTTAAGCTTCAAGTTCTTCATATCTCCAAATATTTATTCATGGTGTGTGGTTTGAGTGTTTTGTTGAGGAAATTTGTTGTTGTTTTTGGCTTTGTGCAAAAAAAGAGTTTTGCAAAGTGATAGGAAAAAAATAACACCAACATTAGGGGTATTTTAGGTCAGATCAAATAGCATCGGATCATATTTGATAGAAAAAAAACTTACCTATCAGAGTTTCAGTCAACAATATTTTATAAAAAACCTCAAAAATTGTATAACTTCTTTATTTTTTTACTCTCTAGCTCATATGATATTAAACTCGTTATCATCATATTCGGTTTAATGTCAGTTTTATGTTTGCATGTGTTGGATGGCTTTAAAAAACGGACTTCCAATCAAACCAATCTCTGCCCAGGTCTTTATTTGGTAAATAAGGCAATAAAAATAGTTTTCTAGGCTGTTTTTTTTTAAGATAATATTTAATGAGAAATCATTTCGACTTAAAATCCATTTAACACAACACATAATTATATATATACAGGGTGTCCAAAAAGTCACTGTAGGGTTTGGAACTTAAATAGATTTTTTAATTTTGGTGATATCTTTCCATAATTTTAACACAATCATATTAAGACATTGGGAATTTAAAATTGCAAAATTCAAACAATCTTTATGAAAAATAATGTTTTAAATGTTGCTCATTTTCAGCATTGCATATTTGTGCTCTTTCCAAAACATTATTCATGACAGATTGCAGAATCTCTGGATTGTGATTTAACTTCTTTATTTTGTTCCTGGTGTTTTCTTGCAGGGTTTAAGGTATCCAAAAAGTCACTGCAAGAATTGAAGGAAAACATCAGGGACGAACTAAGAGAGTTAAATTGTAATCCAGAGATTCTGCAATCTGTCATGAATAATGTTTTGGAAAGAACACAAATATGCAAAGCTGAAAATGAGCAAAATTTAAGACATTATTTTTCATAAATAAGGATTGCTTGAATTTTGCATTTTTTTAAAAAATTTCCCAATGTCTTAGATTGTGTTTAAATTACAGAAAGATATATATAAAAAAAAAAGAATCTAAGTTCAAAACCCTTCAGTGATTTTTGGGCACCCTATACTTATATATATAATTTGAGGTTGCTATTTTTTAAAAGAAGTGTAACCAGTGAAATATAACAAGGTTAATACAAGAGTGCTCAATACGGAAGTAGAGCAAGTTACATTTTCAATTTGTCTTTACATAAGCAATAATTTGTTGCTACACAATCATGAGTATGTTTTGGTCTTCTAGTATTTAGTAACTAGAGACCTTTTCAGGCAACAATGCTTATTTTCAAAAGCAGAATTCTTACTAAATACTAGAAAACCAAAACATGCTCATGACTGTAGCAACAAATTACTGCTTATGTAAAAACAAATTTAAAATATATATATATATATATCATTGCTTATGAAAAAGCCATTTCATCCTTCCAACTAATCATTTACCCTTTATTTATCCCTCAAGTCCATGTTTATCACATCCTCCTAGGCTTTCCTCGACTTCCCCTGTGAACTGGACCTGCTCCTTTAATTGTTTTACATCTGATTCAAGAACTATTATCAATTATTCCAAAGTGGCCATACCATCAAATTCCCCTGCTCTGTTCTGCACACATCTCCAAGTAGAAGTAAGGAAGGAACTACACATTTTAAAAAGATCACTTACTTGTCCAATAGCTGCTCCAAAACTTCCAAAACCGTCAATGATACCAGTGACTGTGCACAAAGCCTTCTTGCTGTTCTTCAACGTTCTTTGTTGACCTTTAAGAGAAAAGACAAAACAAAATTATTTTATACAACTAACACTTAATAAGTTATACATTAATAATAATAATATATTAATAATTAGTTTTAGAGTTTCCGAAATTTTGAAAAAAGTTTTATTTTAATGCTTTGATTTGGGCATGATATTTTATATATGCTTAAAATGGAAGTTTGCAGCAATAGGAAAAACAATATTCGTGGATATCTTTAGAGTTCTTGTAAAAACAAGGAGGATTCATTAGCTGAGACATTGAAGTCTGAGTTAATTAAGAACCAGGAGTTTCAAAACTTCTCTGCTCATTGAAATAAATTATAATTCACTGAAAATTGTTCATAAGAGTCTGTTCATTGTTTATCATATTAGAAAAGAAATTCAGCGAGAAAGATTGGAAATGTTTCAATGAATATAATTTATATAGATTGACAGATGATAAGTAAACGGGTTGTGGGTGTGTGTTTGTTAATGTTTGTGTATGAAGAGAGATTTTATAGAGGAAGGGGCCTCACAGAAAGGGCGCCCAGCAACACCAATCCGTAGACACGGGTAAACTAGATTCTGCTGGCTTATTGAAGAAAAATCTAGCTTTTTAAAGGAGTTAGGTGGTTCCCAGAAAAAAACATTTAGAATAAATTCAGAAATTTTTCTGATTGATCCAAAATATAATTGTTTTTATTCAGGATAGTGTATGCATAGAAGTGCACACAAACGAGTGAACACATTTTGATTCTTGTCGTTGATGTGTAAACATCGGTCGCTACAGATAACTCCCCACCCAGAAGACAGAGTCGTATTTGCAATATTACATAAATAAACAATTTTGTTTGCTTTTGTAAAAAAAAAATTTATATATATAGTTTCTAACTTAGTAATAAGGATGATAAAACAAGGTGAGGATAAAAATAAAATATTTAAATAGTTAAATAAAGCATTTGTTCGTTATCCTGATGCTTTTGAATTGTTTAAGATTAACCAGACTATATCAATAAAGGAAATCCAAAACTATATTAGCAATGTAAAAAATGTATTTATAATTACATATAATAAAGTTACATAAAAAAAAAATGTATATATGTAAAAATATTTTTAACCATTATATATCTAATTTTAAATAAGAATGTAAATATACTAAATACTAATCATAGTGGGGGTGATAAGTAGTTAAATGGATTAATCCGTAATCTTATAAATACAAGACTGATAAATTAAAAAATATATCCATTTTAAATGGATAGTACCAGTCAAGGATCCGTCACTTGACACTCAGCCCAACAGGTGAGGGGCCGGAGACCGGCCCAGCACCTGTTGGACTGAGGTACACCGCCTGGGTAATACCTAGGAGGTCCACCCTCCCAGGCCTTGCCACCGGGCTTTCCGGTGGGGCAAGTTTATTGCTTGTTGCCTGAGGCGCCCCGACCGGGGAATGCCGACGGGGTTACTCAGGCAATTTTTAAAATTGCAGGAGTGCCCCTCCTTTAGGGGAGCCTGCTAGGTTACCACTTTCCGGCCTTGTGCCACATTTTGCTGAGTGGACAGCAAATAAATATAATCCATTTTAAATGTGGAAATTGATGAATCACACAGGTAAGAAATTCATTTTTATAGTATGAAAAGGTTAGTAACTGCAATTAAGAATAGGAAATTGGATCAAATGTTTGTAATATGTCTTCTGCCTAAGATTAAGGGTGGTGGTGTTTGATCAACACTGCTGAGGAGCCATGATGTAATATACTGTTTTGTTTTTAAATCCCCGAAACAGTGCTTCATGGTAAACAACTGATGATCCCTTGAAAAATAAATTATTGGTATTATAGTAAATTCGAGAGCGAGTTGATGCAGTGATTGCAGGTGATTAAATGACTTACTGACTGGATGGTTTTCTAACGAATGATAAAAAATATTTTTTTGTATAGTTTTAAAGGTTAAAAACTTCAAAGACTATATATATATATAAAAACAATGAGATGTTAAATTACAGATTAATTAATCTTGTGGTTTACAGTCTAACAAAATATTGTTGGGAGGAAATATTTTTTATATAAACCAATCCCAGCCAAATAGAATAGCTCAAGATACAAAGTAAGAATTGTATGATTCATACTTAAATTTTTGCAGTAAAAATATAGAAATTTTAAACAAAAATTTATTTAAAGCAAGGAATACACAAAATTTAAAGTTCTTTCCTTCATTCATTAAAAGTGCATGGCTCATCTCTTCAGAGGAAATGACTTTAGCAAAATCGTTATGGATAAACATAATTTTACTTTTAGCACATATATTGAAAATTAAAAATATTTTTAAAGGACTGCTTTAACTATTGTACTGTAGCATATGTGACGTCCATTTTAACATTCATAACAATTTTCTTGATTATCTTTGTCAGCAAGAATCTAGAAAAGGATGGGTAGTAATAGTAATAATAGTAGTCCATGTGTATGAACAGAGATGAAAAGTTAGGCAGTCCTGTGGGAGGAGAAATGAGTTCAGGTATGTGGGTTGGAGTTGGGGTTTGCTGGAAGCCATGATGAATTCATTGTCTCATCTTAGTAGACACCCAGACCAAAGGCCCAAATGTGTTCTGTTGCGCCCCAAGAGAGAAGTGTTTGTTAACACCGAGAACTGGAAAGGAAGAAGAGAAAGAGTTGCTGCATGTTTAACCTTTTGATGAACTGTCATGTGCTCAGTTCGCCTGGGGGATGATCTGATTGGGCAAGCCCGAAGAGAAGTCAACTACCAGCACCAATCAACAAGCAGTTTACAAATGAAAGACATTCAAAATCTCAAACTGCGAAGTGTCGCTGCTGCTACAGTACATATTTATCACTTACTGTTGACTTTCCCAAACCTGTACATGTGTTACTCGTAATAGCATCCCCCTCCCACCTTTCCCCCTTCTCAAGTGTTAGGATGTAGGGGAGAAAAAAAAAAAAGAGCTTATCAACAAAATCTTCCTTTAATAATCATAAGATAAATATTTATTGAGTTTTAACAAAAACAAAAAGGTAGATGGAGGGGGGGGAAACAAAAAGGTAGATGGAGGGGGGGGAAACAAAAAGGTAGATGGAGGGGGGGGAAACAAAAAGGTAGATGGAGGGGGGGAAACAAAAAGGTAGATGGAGGGGGGGGAAACAAAAAGGTAGATGGAGGGGGGGGAAACAAAAAGGTAGATGGAGGGGGGGGAAACAAAAAGGTAGATGGAGGGGGGGGAAACAAAAAGGTAGATGGAGGGGGAGAAACAAAAAGGTAGGTGGAGGGGGGGAAACAAAAAGGTAGGTGGAGGGGGGGAAACAAAAAGGTAGGTGGAGGGGGGAAACAAAGAGGTAGATGGGGGGAGTAGGAGGAGATGGAAGGGAGGAAGGAACGAAAAGATAGCTAAGACAATGAATAGATAGAGGGAGGAAGGAAAGAAGAGAAAGAAAACTTACCCAAGTCAGCAGATATGGCAGAACTAATTAGATTTGAAGCACCACCAATGAAAAATCCTGCCACAAAGAGGAGGCTGATTATCACATTTTTTTCTGGGAATGAAATAACTGTAAAAAAAAAAAAAAAAAAAAAAAAAAAAAAAAAGAAAAAAAAAAAGATTTTGTTAAAAAATATAAATAGATAAATAAAATAAAACAAAATCCAGAAAAGTTTGTAATAACAAATACAGCTTTAAAAAAATTTTTTAATTTTGATGAAATACAAAACGAGTTGTGTGATGAGATGACATTTTTTTTGTAATTTTTTTTTCTTTTTAGATCTGATGAATTGAAGAAAACTCCTCTGTACATAATAATTTCAAAAACATTACTGATTCCATACTATGGATTTTTTTTTCTGAGGCAGGACTAGGAATCATATTTTTTAACATTTGCCTATAATATTTTTTTTTTGTTTGTTTGTTTTGTTTTTACAGCATATCAACTAATGTCAAATCCAGTAATTTGCGTAAAAGTTCTTTTTTTTTACTTGAAGTTTTTTATATTTTCAAATATTTATTCATGGTGTTTAGTTTGATTATTTTGCAGAAGAAAATTGTTTTTGAGTTTGGAGAACATTATTGAGCTTTGCAAAGGGAAAAAAAAAAAAAAAAAAAAAAAAAAAATCAATAGCATCAATGTTTGATGCATTTTTGTTCAGGAAGTCAATATCTTCAGACAGCCTAATCTGGTAGCAGCCCTAACCAGTATTACCACTCCCCACCAATGTGGATCTGTAAGTAATGATAACTAAGGGACAACTCCACATCCCCCAAGTGGGGCCTCACTGTTATAGGTCTTAATGTCATACCTAGAACCTTTACTTTTTAAGCAGTTTCTTTTAATACTATTAATAAATAGATAAAATTCTTATAAAATTTTGGTGTTTGTGTAGATGGGTGATACTTTAAACAAATACATTTCATGGGAAAACATTATGCACTTACATGTTATATTGAAATTAGTATCAATTCCAATAATTTATACAAATGATCCAGTAGAAAAATAATGATTACAGGTAAAAATAGAATTTATCGAATTATAGAGTTTTATCATGTTTTAATGCATAAGGATTGTGACATCAATTTAGTATGACAAACTGACTTATCTCCCTTGACTAATATTAAGTGTCTGCCAATTTTAAGCAAATTATATTAGAAAATAATTTGTGGAGGAGTTTTTGTTAAAAAAATACATCTAGTTAACATTCATGGGTAATATGAAATGGAACCAATACATTGAAGACATTGAGAAGGCTGTTTCAAAGAAAGTGGGTTCCCTCTATCATGCTTGAAGACTACTCACACCTGAGAGTATCCTGTACCTCTACAAAGCCTCCTTTCACTCATGCATGGAATATTGTTGCTACATCTGGGCTGGTGCATCTACTACTAGTCTCTCCTTCTTGAATAGGGTCTAAAAAAGTGTCCTCAATCTAATAGGTCCCACCTTGTCAACTAAGCTCCAACTCCTGTCCCATCATTGCAATGTTGCATCTCTGTGCCTGTTTTACAAGTATTTTAATGGAATGTGCTCTGATGAACTTGTTGCACTTGTACATATCCCTGACAAACTAGTTAAAAAAAAACAAAAAAAAAAAAAAACACCTTCACTGTTGAGGTCCCTAAATGCCAGAATGCTTTCTACTCTAATAGTTTCTTTCCTCAAACAGCTAGACTTTGGAATTCCCTTCCTGCTACCTGTTTCTCTGACTGTACTGATATGCAGAAGTTTAAATGTAACAAACCAACATCTTGTAAATCTTTCTTAGGCATAGTTCCAAGTAGTAGCCCCTTTCATATAAGGGTTGATATGCCTGGTTAGGGGTGAACGCAAGTAAAAATAAAAAATCTTCTACTGGATCATTTTTTGTAACTTTTGGAATTTAAACTAACTTCGACATGACACACGTACGTATGTAATAATGTTTTCATTTAAAATACCTTGGTTTGTTTAAAAATATTACTAATCTACACCAGCAAAAATTTTTTTTTCAGATATTTTCTTTTAGTCTAGGGTTATAAAACAAAGAATTTATTTTTTTAATTTGAAGATTTTCAATTAGTTACCATTAAAGATGTATAACACGGGTAGAGAAATAATCATCATTGGAAGAACAACTACTGCTCGATATCCAAGGCGATCCTGAAAGGATAAAAAAAAAATATTCAAAAGTTTTTATGACAAATTGTTTGATATCTTTACCAATTTTGAAATTAAAAAAAAAAATATTCAAAAGTTTTTGACAAATTGTTTGATATCTTTACCAATTTTGAAATTAAAAAAAAAAAAAGTAGTCTGTTTAAAAATAATTTTTTTTTTTAAAAAGATCCGCTTAAGTCTAAAACATTCTACAAATCAAAAACTATCTAAAACAAACTAAAAAGATAATTTACACTAGTGGGACCTGTGGAAATTCCTCAGTGTCATCTTTCATATGTAATATATTGCAGCCGGGCAGCGTGAATGGAGACCATGTGATATTATTATAGCCCTTTTGTTAAAACTAAAGAGTATTTATCTAAGTAATCTGGTTAATGTAGTGTCAGAATATATCTGGTTATTACTGTTTATTTCCAATATCCTTATAGGAGTCTGTGACATATTTTCTTTATATGGGCACTCGATGCAAACAAAAATCCCACAATATCATAATACCATTTTTAGACAGAACAGATACTACTCTTGAACCCTAGCCAGAAGAACAAGATATATTTTAGTTTCATATATGGTCTATAAAAAAAAGAAAAAAAAAAAAAGGCACCATTTAAAAAAAAATTTCTTTTACATTGAGTCTTTGGTGATTGGGAGATCCTATTTATTAAAAAGAAGGATAGAAGCTGATAACATACGACATTAAATTTCTCCTAGTTAATAAATAGGATCTCCCAATCAAATAATTTATAATCTGGAAACTGTGATACAAGTACATATGAAAGGTATTATAGTATTAATATGTATATTTGTATATTTTGACAGCAAGTCATTATTCAAGCAAGTCTGATTGAACACAGAGTTATTCTTTTTGCCGATCTTTCTAGATATCTTTTCAATTTCAACAGGCATGTTATATAAGAAAAATCCTACAGAACAACTAAAAAAAAAAGAAAAAAAAAGAAAAAAGAAAAAAAAAAAGAAAAAACAAATTAACTAAATTATAGCAGCAAATAAAGCCGAAATTGGAAAATTAAATTTAATAAAATAATAGGAGACTATAAACCCGGATACATATATGGGAAAATTAAAATTTACAAAATAGGATACCCTCTAAGATCCATAATCTCTCAAATCTCCACCCCAGTATATAGTATCGCTAAAACAATCAATAACATTATCCAACCTTACATACCTAGTAAATACTGCATAAAATCTACCACTGACTTCATTGAACTTTTAAAAATTAAACTTCCCCAACAAATGCATAACTGTATCCTACAAAACAGATGAAAAAATAACAAACCTAATTAAAGGATACACCAGAACCACCGACCAAAACAAAAGGATCTAATATATTATACCATATTAAAAACTTCCAAATTAATAACTAAAAACAATAACAATACTAACAACACTAAATAAAACTAATGCAGTGCATGAATTTATTTGCCCCTTCGAAGAAGGTCTCTGAACCCACTCTTAAAACTCATACAGCACATACATAGGCGACACCACAACAACACTCTCCCAACAACTAACCTATCATTTAGCTGACAATAGTGCCATAAAACACCTAACATCCCACGCTAAAAACCTATAATCGTCTGACATTAGAAATATCTTAACTAAAAATACTAAAATCAGATACCTTAACAACTGCACACGACGACTAAAATTACTAGAAGCCATACTTATAAAAAAACTACAGCCCTTTTTAAACCGGGTCTCATTTAACACCGGGACAAATATACTAACAGTATTTAATAACTAATAAGAAACTAAAACTCTAAAATAAGAAAATCGAAATAAAAAAATAAAAATAAAATAAAAATAAATTCGCCACCAACCCTCCTGCACCCACCTTTATATCCAATTAAAAAAAAAAAAAAAAAAAAAAAAATTAATACACCAAGCCTCAAATGAAAAGAAAAAGAAAACAACAACAATCGCTCCTGACGATAATCAGATGCACCGATAGAAAGTGCTTAAGAATAAGGCCAAACTACAACTTTTGGGCTCCATTTTATATAACATATGAGAGTTGAGGGCATAGAGCAGCTGAGCTATCAATAATTGTACAATACCAGGATCTGCACTTATTGTTTATATACTCTGACTAAACTATTCATTTATTGATTTCACATGTCTGATAAACTAATCCCTTGGCCGTCAAAGGTAATGCTCTGCTGTAAAGGCAGAAGTTCCTTGAATTTACTCCAGTCACTCCTACGTTTTGTTAGCAGACTAGTATATCCGTGTGCACCAATGGTATCACCAAGATAAAACTTATAAGTAGAGCTGTGACAACAGAATATTCTTTTAATTCTTTTAACTTTCGGGTATATATCTAACATAGTTAGACACACTTAATCAACCGAGAACCACATCTGTATAAAAACATAAGATATTAATGGATACATACTTGAGTCAAAACAATGACAAGAATATGTAGTTGTCATAGCCCTACTCATTCATCTTCCCATCCAAATATATTTGGGTTCTCATCCATCTTCATCGTCTTATCTACTAATTCTTGCATCAGCTGAACATGAATAAAAGTATTACTAAGGAATTACAACATTACTGAACAATGTCAATAACTTTGCAATCCACAAATTTTCTTTATACATGAGTTTGCATTTGTCACTTTTGTCTTACAAACAAAATGGCTACCCTCTTACATCTTACTTGTAATTCTACTACACTTGTATAACAAACCAGATCTAGTTGCATGTGAACCCCTTCGCACCAACTGGACATAGAAATTTTCGTCTTTCCAGAAGTTTGGTTATTTTGTTTTATGGCATATTAACCCTTTCTGGATTTCAAGGATGGAATACTGTTGCCATATCTGGGCAGGAGCTGCTAAAAACAGCCTATCCTGCCTTGACAGAGTACAAAATAGACTTCGTGGCTTAGTGGGGAATGCCCTTTTCTCTACCCTGCAACCTCTCTCCCACAGAAGAGACGTTGCGAGCCTGTCCTTGTTTTATCGTTATTTCCATGGCAGATGCTCGTCTGAACTCCAATCTCTGGTCCCCCCTCGCCAATCTTTCACGAAAAACACCCGTCTAGCTGAATCCACTGTGAAAAATTTCCCCCACTCTATATCTGTGCCTAAATCAAAACGCAGATTCCATGAACAAAGCTTCTTTGTTAGAACTGCACGCCTGTGGAACTCTGTTCCGTCTGCCTGCTTCCCTCCGGACTACAACTTGGATGTCTTCAAGTCCAATGTTAACAAATTCCTAATGAACTGCCCCCTTAAGTAAACATTTCAGCAAATCTCCTCACTAACATAATGTACTTGCAATAACCCTTATCCCTGAGTGGCTTCCGGGCCTTGATAAGTGGTGATCACTGTAAAAAAAAAAAAAAAAAAAAAAAAATCATATAGTTAAATTATTCTTGCAAAAGCTTTTATGCTTCAAGTTTGTTACAGCTTCAAATCTGTATTCATGGTGTTTACCACCAAGGAACTAATAAAATTTGTATTGAATTTTAAGGTGGGCCTTTGTTGTATTTTGCCACTGTCCTAGAGTTGAAACGTGTGAGAAAAATTTCTCTAACACATTTTAATAGCACAAAAAAAAAAAAAAAAAGGAATGCCTTTTTGCCTCTGAAAAAGAGCCGTTAACAACCTCGAAAGGTGATAGTTTTATCTTCAACAGGAACTGGATGCAGGTTCATCTGTCTTCGAAGATCTGTGAATACAGCCGTTAGAAGTGGATTGGTATGATTCCTCCTGAAGAAAGGATTCAATTCTCATCTGGAGTCGACCTTACAGGAGTTCATATCTAATGTTCATCCAAAGGAAATATCCTTAATGACAGGTTGACAATTCAGACCTTAAAGCCTCTGGGAGACACATAATATGACTGAGCTTAATTATTTAGACTTAAAATAAAGTCTCAAGGGGACACAAATAATATCTTTGCCTAATTATTTAGGCTTAAAATTGAAGTCTCAATGAGACGAAGGTTAGAAGCGCCAAATATGCCTTATATGTGGTGGGTGAGTTCCATAGATCCTTCTTGTACGGCGGCTTGAGTGGAGCTGCAAAAGAATGCATGCAAAAAAAAAAAAATATTAAAGCGAATTGCTCTGCAGCAAATACAATCACCAATCTGATTGATCCAAAACAAATATAATGGTAGGCATGATGTAATTGTCAAATTTCTGACAGCGTAAAAGCAACAAATTTAGTCAACTTACGCCTGCCAAGTTCGGATATTTTTCAATTTTGACCACTTAGTTATTTCTACCAGCTAAATGCCAAATCAAATTTGTTCCATAGGTCCAAATCTTTTATAAATCAAGTTTCAAGTCTCTAGACTAAAAATTGAGAAAGTAGTTTGGTAGAGATAGTTTTGCACACAGTCACTGTCACACACATTAATTGAGTGACATGAGCCAAAACAAAGAAGAAGCAAATAAGATATAGTTTGCACTTACCGAAATAAATCCACCCACTGATCCACCTAAAAACAAAGAAAACATTAAAAATTATTTTTCCATGGACAATTATCAAAGTGAGTTATAAATAAAACAAGGACTTGATGTCTTATTAGATTATTATATCACATAATGAAAGCTTGCAACTTAGGTGAAGAGAATGATTGATGGCTTGGGAGTGAGAAGGATTATCTCAGCAGTCAAACAGAAGTTAAGGGCATCACAAAGCAGAGTTTACCTTCAATAGTCTCGCAATTCACTTCCATTATTTTGTCCTTTAGTTTTCACATTCCATGAGCAATGTTTCTGATGAGAGAAAAGTTGCTGTTTTCTGGGTCATAATCTATTCCATCCATTTATCGTGAACATTTGTTATAAGGTGCAACAAACTAGGTATTATGGTATCCGTTCAAGACAGTAATAAACAGGAGTTAGTCACAACTCAACCTCACGTTATAATTTAACAAGAGTAGTAATAGGTTTTAGATTTATTTTTTGAAGTCACGTAACTCACTTTAATTTTTGTCTTTTAGTCCCCCCCATTCCATGAGCAAGGTTTCTGACAAAGAGGGAACAATTCTTGTTTTCTGGGTCAGAATCTATTCCATCTAACACTCATTGTTAGTAAGTTTTTGATCTTGAAGTATTTTTTTTTTTTTTAGCTCCTTACATCAACTGGCTTCATGTCTTGTCTGGGTCAACTTTCATTAAAAAAAAAAAAAAAAAAAAAAAAAAAAAAGATATTTCTCTAGCATGGTACAAGAACATTAGAAAGCTTGGATGCGATAGAATTCCCAGAAAAGTGAAAAAAATGATTAAGTTAAAACTCGATTTCTTAATAACGCACAGGAGTTACCCCCCCCCCCCCATATTTCCCCTTTTTGTCTTAGGGGAAAAACAAATGAGGAGAGAAATTGATGGCGTCCGTTACTGAGATTGTCGAGTGAAAACACTAGGACATTCATTTTCTTTTTCATTATCTTTTTCCTTTTACTATTTGTGTTACCGACTTGACTGAACTTATGATATTGTTTTTAAATATATACGTTTGAGAAAAAAAATAAAAATAAAAATAACGGCTCGTGTCATCTTGTTACGTATTTCATTGCTGATACTGAACATTACTTTTGTTTTGCCTTTTCTTCTCTTTCCTCTTGCTGAGAATAGCAGCAAATCAGATGAGGTAGATGAGGACTTTCCATGAATAACAACACATCGGCCCATTGAGCGAGGAACTTTTATGAAAACCGGTACCTATTGCATTTTTCATCGTGGAGTTTCATGATCTTTTATAATCAAACTTTTATATAACTGAATGTGGCTGGCTATCTGTTTGATTACATGGTCCCATCACTTGTTGGAGTGGTATATAAGAACTTGTCACGCCCCACTTGTGCTAGAACTAGCTAAAAACCAAATCAGATTTGTTCCACAGGTCTAAATCTATATATACAGGTTTTATATAAAAAATTGAGAGAGTAGTATGGTACAGACTGTTCCGCACACAGACAAGATCACTCATATACAAGCCGTATATGCTCAAAAATAGTTTTTACTTTCGTTGGTTTGGAAAGTTAATAAAATTGTTCAAAGAACAAATTCATTTTTGCAACAAGATATTAAAATACTTTTGAATAAACAGAACTGAGGTTACTACTACGCACTATTACATTTATTATTCAAATAAATAATTGATTAAAAGTAAATAAAAAATGATATCAAAATTTCCCTTCTCCTAGACTAATTGCTCCACCAAGGCATGAAAGTCTAATCTACCCTACTATTTCATCTATAGTGGGATAAAAGGGAAGAATAGATTCACACCTTTCCAAAAATATTAGTTAAATTGATGCAAAACAGCTCGGACAAAAAACATGGCTGCAACAAGTTAAAAATGAACAGAGACGAAATAACGTACCTACAATTCCACCAATGTCATACCAGATAGAAAGCTGATCAGATTTTGATTCACTAAGACCCCAGCTGCGCTTCATATAGAGTGGAAGCCAGAAGAAAAATGAATAGTTCACCAGCTTCAGGCAGGCATAGGACATAGCACACTGAAAAGAAAGCAAGAAATATCGATTCAACAAAGATTATTTCATACAAATTTGAAATACAATCCCTTTTTTGGTAATATATATATATATATATATATATATATACATACACACACACAATACCATTTGGTACAGACCCAACAATGGAAGATCAGATAATACAAAATGGGATTTATAAGACCATAAAAAAAAGGTTAAACCTTCATTGCCCTTCGGGGCCCGTGGCACAGTGGATAGAAGCGTTGAGTTTCTACGGTTCCAGGTGAGACTTGTCTGAAGATAGCAGTTTAAATCATACCCAAAGGCCAGAGGATTAGTTGGTCAAAACGTAGTGAGACAACAACAACCATGGAAGGCAGTAATTACTGGGGATACAATCCATTTTTTCTTTTCATATACGTTAGTTGAATATTCAAACCATGCATCAGTAGTATTTTGTGTTGAATTAATCAACATTTGTTTCCCTAAGTTTTTTTTTTTTTTGTACATATTTCAATCAAAAAATACATGCTAACATATCAAAAACGATCACAGCAGATTAGTGCACACCTAGTGCATTTTTACACTGACTTTCTTTTTTTTTTTTACAGTTGAAATCATCATGCCTCAGTAATATACATATATATGGTGTGGTACAAACTCAGAACTCCAAAATCTCCTTCCTTCTCTGAAAACAGGCTTTTTATCTAAGCCAGCACTATCTTATTTGCATATGAGTAACAAAATTTTATGTTACTTTGTGAGACCGGCCAACATAGTCAGGCACAGACACCATTCTGCCTTTCTTACACGTTACGCAAACTCATCTAGAAATTTGAGGCAAGTCTCTTCCACACTTTTATTACTTGGATTTTATCACAAATACTGCTTTCCCACAGATTAAAACAATCATCTTCGAATCCAATCTCGACAGATTCTGGACATTAGCTCCCTCCATTTTTAACTGTTCATTTCATTAAACATTCTCAATCCTCTCAATAATAAGGTTCTTCATCTTTCAATTGATAATCATTCTGTCTTATTTACTACTAGCAAACCTTTGACCTTGAAAAATAGTGTGAACCATCCCTAGGTTGGATACCATCATGATGTCAGGTTTGGTCATGGTCGGTTGAGTGGTAGGCCGTAAGAGTATATATACATAAGCTATGACCTTTGACCGTTACCTTGGAAAATGGTGTGCACCATCCCTGGGTGGGGGACCAACATCATGCCAGGTTTGGTTATGATCAGTCTACTGGTGTGGGCTGTACAAGAGTTGTACACAAATGCTACTATATATATATTTAAATATTTATTTTTTGAAATATTGTTAATTTCAATGTATACCGTTTTCATTTAACAGGGTTGAGACTTATAATAAAAACTGAATCACCGTTAATTTCCAGTAAAGCTCAATGCATCTATTTTATAAGTGCAGAGCATATATAGCACAAAACTTTGGTGAAATTCAAAGACTTACATTTTTTTCTTTTTTATAACTCGTTTCAAAATGGCCGACCTGTAACAACGTGGGGATGGAATTCCTTTTCCCCAAATGAATGCACCAGGTTTATCATGTACAATATTATCTTTTTGTTAGTAACATCGAATGGAAATCACATCTGACGAGTTAGTAAGAAAGGAGATTTTTATGAAAACAAACTCATAAAATTGCCATCCCATTAATGAAACGGCTGTAATGAAGAAATCCAGGATGAAATAAACAAGAGTTAGAAAAGAGAAAAAATGTAAGTCTTTGAATTTCAACAAAGTTTTGTACTATATATATATACTAGCATGGGTGCCCGGCGTTGCCCGGGTGTTTGGATGTGTATGCTGAGCAAAAAAAAAAAAAAAAAAAAAGTGGTAGTAGGAAGGCAGGCTCGAACCCGTACCGCAAAGGAGGAAAAGAACGGAGTAAAACCTAACGTTTATGCTGTTACGACCACCGCCAATCCAGAAGCAACATTTTTAAAAATTAAGGCTAGATAATATAAAGGAGATATAACTTTCAAAAATATCGGCGAAAAAAGTGACCCCCCCTGTAGAAAAGTGCCTAGTATAAGGGGAAGATATTAATGTTTTTAGACAATTTTTCGATATTTGTCGTATGAAATATCGAACTTTAAAACGATACTGATCTTGAAAAAATCCGTCGCCTCTATTGAAAGTTTAAGGCAGACATGCAAACAGACATACATACATACATTTATATATTGGTAACTAAAAATTTTCGACCCAAACTGATAAAAAGCTTGCCCTATCTCTGAATACACTTTATGTAAAATTTCAAATGTTTAGACCAGAAATTGTGTGAGTAATTTGGTATAGACCGCAGACGTCAATTTTTTTTTAAATTTGACCCCTATTATGACCCCTTAAAATTTATAGTTTCGGGCTCAAATCACTTTAAGTTAGATCCAGGTTCAAGGAACCTATATCTAAAATTTCAAGTGTCTAGACCCAAAAATGTCGGAGGAGTTTGGTAGAGTTCTTAAAGGTCAAATCGTTGAAATTTGACCCCTTAACAGCCAAATTTCTGGCTGACACCCGTCACATCGATTTTCCCAAATCTCAGTACCCGGTATTTCAAATTTCGAGTCTATAGACTAAAAATTGACAGAGTTATTGCGTAGGGAAATGTATACAGACAGACAGACACGTTCACTTTTATAGATTATATATATATATATATATATATATATATATATATATATATATATATATATATATATATATATATAGAGAGAGAGAGAGAGAGATTATCTCCAAGTGGTTTTTAACCTTCATAAATAGTGACCTATAATAAAAAAAACTATTTGGTGTTTATCCAGAATTTGCTCTATATTAAAGAACAAAAAGAAAAGTCTAAATGAATAGCAACAATATCATGATGCCATCTTTAAAACAGGCTAAAAGGGTAAAAGATAATTCCAACTTGTAAGATTTTAGAAAGCCATTGTTAGCATGGAGACATTAGAAAAAGTAAAATTCTCTTTAAAATGAATTTCTTTATAAACACAAAAAAAAAAACCCACTTGATCAATTCATATGATTTTTGGAATACAATATTTTCTTTCCGTCATAAGTATGTACATCATACAAATTTTTTCATTTTTGTTAAAAAAAAAAAAAAAAAAAAAAAAAAATGTAGGGGTAATTCTGGACAAGCACCAGTTATTTTATTAAAATCCAAACAAAAATTCATTTGGTGCAAAAAATGAAGAATTTAATATTTACTTACTGCTACAACTCCAGGTAGAGCTACAGCTTGGCAAATAGTAACCCCTTCCTCCTCAGGTTTTGGCTTTTGGCGAGTACCATCTCCAAGAAGTGGTTCTAATTTAGACAAAAACAAAACAGAAATAAAAGCTATATAATATATTCACGTTTTTTTTTCTGTACCTTTGAACCTCAGTTTAAAAATATGTTCATATAAGTTTATAAGCCACTCTCTGCATCGTCTTTAGATTCTAATTCTGGTCCATGAAACTAAAGGTTAAATATTAAAATGCACAAATTAAAGAAATTAGTGTCGGGTCAATTAACCAGAAAAGTTTTAGTCCAATTTCCAATTCTAAAGAAAATGATTATTGCTTATATAGGTGCTTCCGCATTTACTGACCTGTGATTTCCACAAAGTTTCTTGGGCTTGCTCGACAGCTGACAAAAATAACCAGTAAAGGTCGTCCAAGTGTTTCTAAATTTTTTTTTTTACAAATGCGTTGTCTGTTTTTAGCTAATACAAATCTATGAAGGCTAGATTTTTTTTATAAATTTTAGTAAATAAAAAATTGATTTTAATTGTGCAGGTTAAATACATGTTTGTAATTTTATTGTATTTCCATGTTTATCATTATAATTTTATCAGTGGTTTAATGTTTCACGATCGACTGCTTCCAGTTATTCCTGTCAGCGACCGAGCACACGGGAGAAACTTTGTAGAAACCATAGGTTGGTATTTGACTAGCGATATATAATAATCTCAAACTAATGAATGGATCAGCTATTTTGGAACAGCTAGTAGACGTAAGGGTTGGTAATATGAGCTATATTTAGTTTAACAAAGAGGTCAAAATGGGTTTAGAAGTTTGAAAATTCAACAAACTGATTTGTGTTAAATTTGAACAATAAGTATTAGACATCAATTACAACCTTTGCAATATTTTGAAAGGTTTGGAGGGGACATAATATGGGCAAAAGCATCTATTTGAAAATTAAAATATTTCAGATTTACATTAAATCTTATGCATATTTTTTTTAACTCGCGTTCATCTCTAACGAGGCATTTCACCACTTGGATGTAAGGGGTTACTATTTTGGAACATGCTTAAGAAAGATTAAGATATTGGTTTACATTACATTTACACTTCTGCATATTAGTACAGTCAGGGAAGCAGGTAGCAGGAAGGGAATTCCAAAGTTAAGCTGTTTGAGGGAAGAAACTATTTAGCATTTCGGGGCTTCAACAATGAAGGGGTGTGATTTTGTTGCTAAGCAGGTTTGTCGAGGATATGTCCATCGAGGGGGAACAAGTGCAATGAGTTCATCAAAGCACATTCCATTAAAATACTTGTAAAATAGGTACACGGATGCAACATTGCAGTGATGGAGCTTAGTTGATAGATTAAAGATTCTTTTTGGGACCCTATCCAAGAGGGAGAAACTAGTGGTAGATGCACCAACCCAGATGTGGCAACAACACTCCATACACAGGTGAATGGTGGCCTTGTAAAGGTACAGGATACTTTCAGGTGTGAGTAGTCTTCTAGTATGATAGAAGGAACCCACTTTCTTGCAGTAGCCTTCACAATGCCCTCAATGTTTTTGTTCTAGTTCATATTTATTACACACCAATTAACCAAGATCCCTGAAGCTCAATTTCTTAATAGAATCCTTAAATTTTAGCTATTAAAAATTATATAATGGATTTTGATCAACACTAGAATAAGAATTCTAGGCTTAAGGTTTAGTATCATCATATCTTGATTTTAATTTTATTATGGTGACATAAACGTGGTGCAAAACTGTTCCGTTCAGGGAGATTAATTTTTTCCCCCATTTTAGGATTGGTATTCTAGGTATATATGAAAATAAAACTTAGAACTGTTTGGAATAAATAATTTTAACATGACATTTTCTTTACAAACAAAAAATTAAATAACAGTCTAAAAAAAAAAAAAAAAAAAAAAAAAAAGTTAAAAGTTTATTTTTAATCAAAAAAGTTAAATATATTTAATTAAGAGTTAAAAATGTTTGCTTTAATCTGTTTTATCAACAAATGTGTAACTTATTTTCATATTTAAAACACTATAAGAATATGTGTTATAAAACATTTCTAACTCTTAATATAATAAGTTTTTATTTTAATAAAAAATAGAAAAGTTTAAAAAGGAATATATTAAGAATTAAAGTGTTTTTACTATTTAAATATCAAAATAAGTTTAAACATATTTAGTTCTTCATCAGAATTCAACCCAGTTAAAAAAAAAACAAAATCCAGAAAAATCTTTATGATGTACGTACCAGTCATGGTACTAAACTGATATTCTAAAAACCATGTAAATTGATCAAGTCTTATTTTTACTAAGGAAATCAAATTTTATGAGGAAGTGTGGAAGTCGGAATAGTGTGTCTTGTTCCACCATATTAATTAAAGGGAGACAACTCACATTGAGCTATCGATACAAATAGAAATCAAAATTAGCCTTGTAATAGCTACAAATTACTATTAATTACTCAAAGAAAAAAAAAAGAAATAAAAATAAAAATTTGATCAATTTACAAGATTTTTAGAATATGACATCTTTGTTCTGTGATGGATCTGTACAATATAAATATTTTTTGCATTTGCTTTTTAATTAGATTGGATTCTGGACAAGAATCCAATTAAAAGAAAAATTCATTTCAGGACTTCCATCTTATTTTAAAGATGATTTTAAACAAAATCTTAATTATATAACAAAGCGTTTTCTAAATTTATGAGAATAAAAGTCAAATATATGTGAATAATAAACAAAATAAAAACGACCCATGCAAATTTGGAAACACAGAACAGAAATTAATGGCATCAAACTAAGTAAAATGGACCAAATAAGAATTCGTCATCATTATATAATCACAACACTAATACACTGGAGTATAACAATGTGCTATGTCACATACTGGCATATAGTGGATGGCTTTACTAAAATTGACTCCCAAATTAACCTATCTTTGGCCAGGTTTTTATCCCACTTTCTCAAGTTCAATTTTATCACTTCCATGTTTTTCTTGATCTTCCACTGAACTTAACCTGCTATTGTTATTGTTCTACATCTATTAATCTAAGAACTCTCATCCAGTCTTTCAATGTGATCGTACCATCAGTGTCTCCTGTTCTGCAAACATCTCTACGCACTGTCCACAATTAATCTTTGTGAGCACATCAGATTTAAGCCTGTCTTTTTAATGCTCACAATCTGCATCCAACATATTCGCATCATTTATCTCCATGCAGTGCATGGCTTCAACTTTCACGGACTAGATTTCGATTCTATACATCATGCTGCATAGATGTGTCTGATAGACTCACCCCTTTGTCAACAGTTGTAGTTAGAAATGGTCAAACAATGTCGCATTTTTCTGGGGAACAACAAAAATACTAGCATGTATAACGGCTAATTTTTGTTGACATGAAATAGGAGTAGTAATCTCTTTTCCCTTCTATAATAGTGGCAATAAAGTGTCTCCTTTGTTTTCATGGTGGCTGTAATTGTTGAAGCAATTACAAACAAAAGCACCAAACATTTGTTTTGGGCTTCCACATTATCTTGTTGATTTTTCATTTTTATTTTATTTATTTTTAAAAAGTTTTTTTTACAAATGCATGATTTCTACATTTGTTTACAACAAGCGGATTGATTCCCATCTTAACTGGTTATCATCAAGATGAGAGATAAAGGAAAAGCATAGAAAAATATGTCTTAATGCAAAAAGGAATTCACTACATGTCATTCGATACTTCCTTTATGTAACAACTTTCTGAACACACCAACTTAAATTCTACTAAGATCTTCAATAGAAAATTGCTTTTTACTATTTAGGCCTGCACCATTTCAACTATGGGCAGATGCTTTTAAGACTAATATGCTATTAGATATGTCTCGTACACACACACACGTATATCTCAATTACACATCAGTTATTTGCTCTTGTTTCAACTTTAGATTTGTCCAACAAGTGGAGTTTCTACTTCCTGTTCTACTCTACTTTCGTTATCTAGCTATGTTCAACTAATTCTATATCATATTTGGAATGACACTATAATCATTAACACTACAAAGATTTCAATGTAATAAATTTGTTAAATAAACAATGGTCAGCAGTTTAGATGTAACTTATGTTTGTAAAACTATGGGTTCACATTTATCAATAACATGAGTATACATTTTTTTTGTTTATTTTTTTTCACGTTCTTCTTAATCGGTCCATTATACTTGGAATACTGCATCTAATTGAACAAACGGATCATAAGAGGAACTAAAAATTGAATTTTCGGAGTCAAAGAGTTAGAATAAAAGAAATAACAGAAATATAATCATTAGTAAAGGAAAACATAACCAATGGAAACCATACAGTTGATCAAAGACATGCTAAAAACACTAAAGCTGGCCAGAAAACCCGCCAGTCGATTGTAATCAACCAAAGACAAGAATACCCCCACCCCCCAGATAAACTTAATGCGCATGCTCAGGAAAAATTCATGCTCCTAGTTTACTAAACTAGATTCTAAACACGGTAAGTCAACCAAAACTAGTTTGAAACCAGTTTTGTGTGTGTATATATATATATATATATATATATATATATAAATAAACATGCTTGTATATAGTGGATAGATAAATAAACATTTGTGGAAAAAAACAAATATTGGTATTATTCAGATTCCTATTCTCATCTTGAATGTTATTTTCACAGCATTTCATCCAATGTAAGCTCTGACCTTCCTCAGGTGTATCTTGTTGAACTCTGGAATCTGCACAGAATTTTTAATCCATGCGTGCACGAGTAGCATGCTTTCGTTTCATCGGTCATGATTGGGTAGAAGTCTTGAGTAATTCGCAGTTGTACAACAGATAAAGTACCAAGTAAAAATTCAATTGTTAGTGACACTCTTCTGGAGGTTGAAGTTTCAATCCTCATTGTTGGCAATACTAAGATGAGAACAGTAGCCTAAGTAATCCAATACAACTTATCAATCCTCATCTCAAGAATTAAGACAGAGAAAAAAAAAAATTTTTTTCAAGCATAAACATGCTAAATGTGTTAGTTTATTAGTTATTTGTCGTATACACAAATAACGATAACACTGAAATTATAAATATTAAAAAATGGGAGAAACAAGGGAGGAAAAAAGAAAGTTTGGAAATGGATGGAAAAAAAAGGGATACTTTTTTAAAGTTTTGAAATGGATGCAATTCAAACAAAGAACAAACAAATTCCAAAAGACAAGGTAATAAAACCTGTGGGGGCGGGCGGAACTTACCTTCTTCACCTGATTGAGTTCTACAACATCGACCTATGGTAAACAGATTAGGAGAAGGAAAAGTGAAGCATATTTAAAAGAACGCAAGTAGTGAGACGGAAGCAAAAATATCATATGGAAAATTAGATTCTTATCCAGAATTCATCCTTATATATAAAAAACAAAGACAGAAAAAAATCTTCATGATGTATAGATGCCCGTTACCGAATGAAAATGTCATATTCCAAAAATCACGTAAATTGATCAAATAGCTTTTTTATATAGAAAATCATTTTTTTTTAAAAATGATTTTTAATGATTTGAATAATTATAGCCATTAAAGACTAATTTTTATCTTGGTAATTGGAATTGCGGTATCACCCCCTTATTTATTCAACATGAGAAATGAAACTGCGTCTTGCTTTATCAAAAACTTTGATTTTCTTAGTTAAAAAAAAAAAAAAAAATTACCTGATCAATTTGAGCGATTTTTTGGAATATGACATTTTCATTTCATGACGGGTACGTTCCTTATAAAGATTTTTCTGTATTTTTTTAAATTTTATTTTAAAAAAGTTGAATTCTGGACTTGTACCAAAAATTATTTTATTGTATCGTGGATAAGCAAGGAAATATGATAGTAAAACTAAGGGCACAAATACAGCATTAAAGTTGCACAAAAATATTCCTGTTGATTCATTCGACCATATTCATTAGAAAAAAGATTACCAAATGAATACGATTGAACAAATCAACCAAAATAAATTGGTTCAGCTTTAATGTGTTTATATGCTTCCTTCTACTAGCATGTTACCTTGTTTATCCACTATTCCATGAACTAATTTTCCATTTTGTCTGAAATTTTTATTTCCTATTTACTCCCTCATATATATCTGCACACACACACACCACAACACCATCAACCAAAATGTTATTCAATTTAAAAATAAATTTTGTTTATTATTGGATAAGCACCAAATTGCCAAATCGAAAAGAAATTACTTGTTCAAACTTTAGAAATTTTTCTATTTAAAAAAAAAAAAGAAAAATCCAGCTAAAACAATCCCGTCTACAAACCTTTTACATATATTTCGAGCATGAAAATAATTTTACGTTAAACTTGTAAGTTTTATTATATATACATGCACAACTACGGACGATGTGCCTTCAAGTTTCCAGACTTTTGTACAGGCATTTAAAATTGTCGTAGACTCTTGAAAATATGTTACTGCTATACATCTTATAAGAGATGACTGACCGATTTTTATAATTTTAGGTTCAAATGAACAGATACAGCAGGAATAAGAATACACCCTACTAAAGCCCGATTGTCACAGCTGGTGAATTGCAACAATGCAATCTGAATTTGAGGACACTTTAAAAGAACGATATGTAATAAGATTCTGTTTTAAACTTGGGGGGGGGGATGCCTGACATGTATGGAATACTCCAGACTGCTTTTGGACCATCTTGCATGAATCAAGCACCAGTTTTTGAGTGGTATAAGAGATTCAAGGAAAGCAAGAAGTCTGTGAGAGATGATGAATGGGAGGAGTAAAGGAATCAGAAAACTAGAGCTGATTGGCCAAATAAAGAATTTCATGGGTAAGGACTGTTGTGTGTCTATAGCGACAATAAGTGCACAGTTTGATGTCAGTGTGGAAACTGTGCACAATTATTCACGAGGATCTGAAGATGCGGAATATTTGTGCAAATGCATCAGTCAACAACTCCATCCTTGTCACAGGCTATTTAACCAAGATGAGCATCAAGACAGTTCATCACCCTCCCTATAGTCCAGACCTTGCTCCCTGCGACTTTTGATTATTCCCTAAGCTCAAGGAAAAGCTTAGAAATTGTCATTATGAGACAATTGAGGAGATGAAAGAGATTGTGACGAGGGTCATTGACATGCTCACACAAGAGGACTTTCATGAGGTCTTCTAGAAGTTGTTGGAACAAAACATGTGCATTGCAGTCGGAGGAGATTACTTTGAAGAGGACTAGAATTTCATGTGTACTATCAATAAAAGTGCTCATACAAAAAAGTCTGGAAACTTATTGAAGGCACCTCATACATGGAAGCTTCCATTTGATCTCGAAAGACAATGGATACCCTCTGTCAGGGTAGCTACATTTGTAATTGTGAAGGAAAGGTTGCACAATCCCCAACCACACCCCTCCTGAATCGGCACTGCTTGAGTCCAGTGGCAAGGAGAAATATTAGATGATTGGAAACAATGCTGAGATAAGCGAAGAGTACATACAGCACCTGGTATTCCCAAATTAGGACTGGTGCTGATGAGCCTTGAAACTAAACCACTTAAATCTAAAAAAATGTTTACATTATGATCTGAAAGTGTAGTGCTTAATGGAGTTTTAATTAAAAAATTAGAGAATAGGGTGAGTGGGTTATCATGTCATATGTCTGCCCGAATGCATCCCAGATGAGATGCATGAAAAAAAAAGATTTGACAGTCTTCACTGAATTATGCTAAAGATCTTGTTTTTCCATACCTTGGATTCTTAAGTTTTCAGTAGAAAAAAAGCTAACAATAAAAAACCAAAAAAAAAAGCCTCAAAATAATTTAAAAGATATTTCAAAGTTATTTATAACAAGCAAAAACTACTCACCAGTTGGTGGCTTGTAATTTAGCTCTAAATATTTTTTTAATGTATAACTTACATATCTTTAAATATAGGGTGTTCTTTTTAGAGGTGGCAAATTTCAAATTGGCAACTATCACTTCTTTCGAGTTCAGCTTGGTTTGGCAATTCATCATAAAGAGAAAAAAATGCTAAGCACATTAGTAAATTGTGCAAAGACGGATCTGCCAACTTCTACCTTGTCCATGCAATTTAATCCGATTAGATTATTTTCTTTCAGGATATGTAATGTCTATGCTGATAAACCAGACAATAAACCACTTAGAAGACGACATTCGATGTGTTATTGCCAAAATATAGCCTAATTTAATGCAAAATGTTTGAAAATTTGACCTCTAAATTACGCTATATACTTGTGAGCCATGGGGATCATATGCCAAAAATTGTATTTAAATTATAGATACCAATAATTAATATTTGGAATAAACCACATATTTGTATAATAAAAGTAATTTTCTGTGTTTCAATTTAAAGTTCGCCGCCTCTAAAATTTAACCGCCCCCCCCCCCAAAAAAAACCCAAAAACTTTATATTGTAATTTTTAAAACCGTTTTCATTTAAGTTACCTCCCTTGACAATTTATATATCCAATTGCTATCCAAGTCAATTCTTTCAAGGTGATAATTTGCCTTGAAGGAATAGAAAGATAACCACAAATTACAGAAAATTTGTGTTTTTTGTGACAATAATAAAACATTAGATTTTTGATTTATGAACTTTAAAGAACCCATTAGGCCGAAATAATTATTCACTAAAATGTGTAAGAAAAACAGCCTATATATATATATATATATATATACATACACGAGTATAAAATTTTTAAAATCCAAAATGTTTATATATTCATCGATATTTAATCTTTATTTCAAGATTTTGTCATTTTAAAGAAAAAACATAGAAGTCAATATTTGAAAATATATGTTGTGTTTATGATATGGAAAAAATAATGACCCCCCCCCACCCCCGGTGTGTTTAGGAAGTAGAATGTATGCATTTTTAAAAAAAAAATTAATAACAATGTTATATTAGAAAGTTTTGTTAATGTAGAGTAAAATAACCTGGATTTAAATTCAAGTTTTGTTTCGTCAGTATTAGTTTGTTGATTAAGAACTTATAACTTATTTACAAAAAATAAATACAATAAGAAAGTTTGTAACAGAGGCTTTCATTTATAATCCAATATGGCCACCAGCATTTCTTAATGTTTGTGGGTGGAAGCATTTAGAGAAATGACTTCAGTGTTAGTATTTTCGAAATTTTTTAAATAAATTCAAGAGGCTTCCAAAAGATTCTATAGTGAATTTTTTTTTATGTCCAATCAAATTAAAAATAAAAGGATAAATAATTGGAATGAAGAAATTTTGAAGTTCATCGTTTTGAAGTTTTTCTGGGTTATAATTTGGTTAGAGATAAAAAAAGTTATTGAAGAACATTTTTGAAAACATCTTGAATTTATTTAGCAAGAAAAGAAAATGGGTTCTTCATTACTGTAGCAAAATTTGAAAATTGAAATATTGAATTTCAAGAGAAACCAATGGTTTCCATGGAAGTGTCATGTCGCAGAAATGAAAATATCCAAAACTTACAAAAAAAGGTAAGGTAGAAAAATAAGTTTTTGCTAAATTTGCCAAAGATTTTCAAAGTTTTACCGAAAAGATTCACCTCCCTTTTGTTATGATTTGAACTTTTTTCTTTTGGAAAACTCAATTTTCGCTAATTGTCTTCAAAAATTATTTTCGTTAATAATTTTTTACCTTCTTATAATTTTTGGATAGGTTTATTATTGTGATAGGATACCTTGTTCCATTAACATTCAATATTGCTACAATAATGAAAAACCAGATAATGTGCTTTCAAACCAGCAGAAAACAATTGTAAAGTAAATTTTGAACATTTATTAATTATTTATTAGTAATAATAAACACTATTGAGCTATTCAAATTTGGAGTGTATTAGTGTTGGGACGATTAATCGGAATCAGAAATATCAAAACTTTTTGGGGTATCAGAATCGAAAAAATTTGAGCCTATTTTCTGATGCCCAAACCGATTCCTTAAATTATCTTTTTATTTGATGTTGGTTTAGGAAACACCTTCCACTGCTTCTAGTAATAATAAAATAAATATTTATTGATTTAAACTTTAAGCAAGCCTAAAATCCCTAGACCATCTCCTCACAAATCTGCTTTTATGTTTGAGAAAACATAGGCATATTTAAGATGTGTTTTTATGGTAATCGGGACAAAATAACAGTTTTATAGTTAAATATTTAAAGATTTATAAAAAAATCGGAATCAATAACTGTATCGGAATCGGGAATTTAGTACAGAATCAGGGAAAATATTGAAATCGTCTCATCACTAGAATTTATATATATTATTGGACTGACACTTTTTAAAAATAAAATTTTCTCATGTTTTTTTCTGATTATTTAATTGAATATTGAAAATCTTGTTAAATGTTCAGAAGAAGTCGTAAACAACAATGGAGTATATATAGATTCATTATTATTTAAATTAACAACGATGTGAACCCAATAAATACCCATGGTAGACAACTGATGATCCTTGAAATAACGTTAGAATTATTGTAAATTCAAGAAAGCAAGTTGATGCAGCGATTTCAGGTGATTAAATGATTTACCGACTAAATAGTTTCCTAATGAAGGATAAAAAAAATATAAAAATTAAGTTTTTTTTTATATATTCTTATTTCCTAGATATTAATCGGATGAAGTATAGAATATGGACCTCAACGAACTTCGATGCGAAAAAAAAAAAGGCATATATTGGGTGACGCTGGTTTACTTGACCTTCGCATACATTGTCTCTAAACAAGAGTTTTTTTTTTATATATTTACACAATTTTAAAGTTTGTATTGATATTTTTATTAAAAATAATAAAAACAAGTTATATTGTTGACCGATGTGTTTTTTTTTTTTTTTTTTTTTTTTTAAGTCATTTGGGGTTCGTTCATCCCATTAATGCAATGAAATTGCAGTGTTTACAAAATAGTGATCAATAACAAATAGAGCTGTATTATAGTATAAATTTCTTTATTCATACAAATATTTTTGGCTAGATATGTGTATACAGGTTTCCGTTGTGACCTTGTTCAAAATCCATTCTTTTCAGGAAACCTCCAAACTAAATTTAGTTGATCATCCAAATAAATTTAAATAGATTTTGAGGGCTGAGGAAGCTGGATTTTGAACAAGATCACAGCTGAAAGATGTATGCTCGCATGTAGCCAATGATTTTCTATAAATAAAGGAATTTATACTATATATGACAAAAAGACATGTTAGCATTGTTTGTGCAGATAATTCCTACAATAATTGATTAATTGTTAGCAATGGAATGTAATAGGGATTAGAGGATTAAGTTTTTGTCATTTTTATTATGTTAATACTGCAAACAAATCATTAAAAGCTGTAAGCATTCAAATAAAAACAGCAGAATATTAAAATTAATTAAACCAGTTTAATATATATATATATATATATATATATATATATATATATATATATATACACACACACACACACACACACACCAAGAAATCAGCGCAAGAGAAAATAATTTGGAGTTAGAAAGCATCTGAGTAGTTTTATGCAATTTGCATTAAAAAAAAAAAAGAAAGAAAAAGGAATTAGTTATAAAAATATTAAAGAGGTGTAAAGGGAACATACCGAAGGCTATGCTATTACCAAATCGATCTAATGGTATAGAAAAAGCATTAAGAAAGTGGAAAAAGTAAAATTAATATCGGCCTTCAACAAAATGTTAGTCAAGAATTGTTTAATAACTAAATAAAGCCGGTGCTTCTATATTATATGAACAAACAAAATATTGAATTTCAAGTGAAACAAATGGCCCCTACATAATTGTCGGGTCTCAAATAGTAACATAGCCAAAAATTACAAAAAAAAAACGATAAGGTAGAAAAATAATTATTAATGAAAAAAAAAAAATTGTGAAAGGAAGCAAAATCACTATATTATGCTTACTAATAAAACGAGATAAGTTGGCAGGGGAGATAATTAAGTTCTGTTGCTTACGTCATGTGCTGAACATAATTCAAAATGTTGGACCAAAATTAATTCCCCATATAAACTTTATTGAAAATAGTTTTTCATTAATAATTATTTTTCTATCCTATCAGTTTCCATAATTTTTGGATATGACAATTATGTAGGTATCATTTGTTTCACTTGATATTCAATATTTTTTCCGTTTGTATAATACAAAGTGCCAAAAAGCTTTACAAAATCTTTGGTGCATATTTAGAATTACATATAGTTAACACAAAGAAAATACAGATAAATCTTTATCATGCATGTACTCATCATGGAATGAAGACATTATATTCCAAAATCACATAAATTGATTAAGTAGTTTTTTGTTTTTTTTATTGAAGAAAATCAAATTTTATGATTTTTAGCGATTAAATATTGAGAATCTCTTACTTGTGGAGAAATAGATAAATCTTGTTAGTCAAATTGAGTAATCCACCCTTGAATTATAATGCAGCTTTTAAAAAATATGGCAGCTATCACCATCCCACCCAGCTTGTCATAAAATTTAATTTTCTTAAATAAATAAAAAAAAATACTTGATCAATTTAGATCATTTTTGGAATATGACATCTTTGTTCTTTGACAGGTGCATACATTTTCTTTTGTATTTTTGCTTTTAAAAATAAGTATAATTCTAAACAAGAACCAAAGATTTTTAATTAGTTTAGTCTTCCCATCCCAACAATAATGTCATTGGAATATTAGAAATATGTTTGTAAATTGTATTAAAAACCAACCATATTTTAGATGAGAGTCTACTTCCTTTTAAGCTTTTATGTTAGTACATACTTTTAATAAATAGTGGAAAGCAGGATAATTTGATAATTATTACGAGGAATAAATTGCCCAGTCGACTAATTTGCAAAAATAATAAATGAATAAAAAGTATAAAAAAAAAAATGATGATAATGTCGTTCATCAAATTCCGTCTATATTTGTTTACAATATCATGTCAGCTAATATTTAGACTTGACGATGAATGTCCTGAAAAGTCACTTCTGATTAATTGTTCAGTTTTAAATTATGCAAACAAAGAAACGATTTGCGATGGTTTTAAATGGTACCTCTTTTTTTATTTTTATTGTAAATTGAATTTATTAAGAAAAAATTAAAATAAAATGGTGAGGTACACCCTGGCTTGAACATGGGCTCATTCGATCTGTAATCGAATGCTCTACCACTGAGCTATGTTTCCTGATGTCAACAGATTTGTTTTTTTTCTAAGAAATTATTTGAGATTTTATTATCTCCCTTGCTAGTGTAAGCTAAAATATTCCCTTGTAAAAATTCTTTTTATCTATAAGAAAGAATGACTATTTTTAGAATAAGATTTTTTCCATTTTCAATAATTATCAGACAAACTTCTGTATAAAACATTAAAGAACACTGCCAGACAAATAAATTACCTTTGTGTGAAATTTGCAAAAGATTTGCTCAGCCATTTCAGAATCTATAAGGAAGGAACTTTCTTACACACACAAAGTGACTTTTATATAATAGTATATATATATATATATATATATATATATATACACACACACCCACACACACACATATATACATACATATATAAACACACAAGTTTAATGATTAAAGTTAAATTCTGTAAATTTAAAAATATGCACAAATATATTTAAGTTAAAAATTTATTGTTTGAAACAAGGAATATATGGAGAAAAATTATATTTCCTTAATCCATGGATTTTCAATAATGGCTCATATCAGAGGAAATGAAATGCAATTAGCAAAATGTTCATATATGAATAAACAAATATTTGGACTCTTAAGCACCATCTAAATAACTTTTAAATAACATTTTCAATATATGTGCTGAAAAGCAAAATATTTGTTTATTCATAGCTGAACATTTTGCTAATGGCATTTCATTTCCTCTGATGAAATGAGCCATTATCAAAAATCCATGGATTAAGGAAATAAATATAACTTTTCTCCATATATATTCCTTGTTTCAAACAATAAATTCTTAACTTAAATAAATTTGTGTATATTTTTTTGATTTACAGAATTTAACTTTAATCATTAAACTTATATATTGCTCTATTTTTATATATTGAGCTTTACCTTTTTGGCTAGCATCGTCTTGAAAGTATTACCTCAATGTAATGACAGGATAATTCACTTGATTTCTAATCTGTGACTTATCTCATTTAATTATATATATATATATATATATATATATATATATAAAGCAAAAATGTGTGTATGTTCGCTTTTTGTGTATGCCTTCAAAAGGTTTTTTCCCATCAGATTCTCGAGACTGTCGCTCATTTTTAAAACTTTTTATATTGCGTCTAAATGATATCTACAACTTAAGAAGGGGGGGGGGGAGGGTCGCCTCTATTTAATCTGCCCAACTTTGAAACGTTAAATATTCGACATTTTCGGATCGGCGCGTGTAGATTCACCTTTTTTGTATAATAAAAGCGAAACTGGATTTGAAGCAGATGTGAACATCACTGTCAACTATCCCGCAGTAAAACGATTTGACCTCATTAAAAACTGCGATGTTTGACATTCACTTTTTAATCGCTCTTACATTGACTGTCACTGTAACCTATGGGCCGCAAGCTCCGGGTTCGAGCCGATCTGTCACCAAGCCCCCCCCCCATTAAAAAAAAAAAAAAAGTTAAGTTTTTTTTTGGTTCTTCTTTACCCCCCCGACCCCCAAACGCACACACCTACACGCACATGGGCAACGCCGGGTACCCCCGCTAGTATAATAGCAAATGAAAACAGGGGAGATAATTCTTTTTTAAGTTTAGAACTAAAAGTAGAACAGCAATAAAAGTATACATTAATTATGTCCCTTTAGCAAATTATTTTTTTTAATTAAGAAATTAAGAATTACATATATAAAATATGCTTGGAAGGCTAGAAAATAATGCACATTTTTTATAAACAAATTTATTTGTTTTAGATATTTCGATGATATACATCCTTGTCAAAGAAAGTCTTTTTTTCTTCTGGTCCGCATGGTGGAATTCACGTGGAAGAGTGTTAGTCTGTAGGTCTTATAATGGTATGATTTAAAAAACAAAGATGTGTATCATTAAAATATTTGAATAAACAAACAAATGCGTTTATCACAAAAAGTTTTCTAGCCTTCCAAACGTATTTTATACATAATTCTTAATTTCAAAATATATGCAATGCTTCTAACGCAGGTAACATTTCTTTAATTTTTTTTTTTTAGTTTGAGAGTAAAGTGGGTTGGGCAAAGTGGGTCAGCTTAATGCCAAATATGCACACACAAGTAGACTATTAGCCGAGTCATGTCTAGATGGTTATGACCACAGGAAAGCCCCCTGGTGATAATTGCCAGGTCCCTTTCTATGAGAAATATGGCACTACAACCATTCTGATATTATACACCTGATGATAGAGCAGCCACTATTACTGTCACCAAAGAGTTAGGGCTCCTGTATTGTCAGTCAGAAACACCGGCCAGATAAACTGTCAAACCTGTACCCCCAATCCGTCAGACAAGCGCAGATAAAACTAGTTGCAAGGACATGAGTGGCAAGCAAGTGTCACTAAATTGTTCAGTTTAAGAGAAATGTGAGAATAAAAGCAACGGGAGAAAAAAAAGGATAGGGGATGGTATTCATTGTCCTAGTCATATATTTATTTTTAGACATTTTTTTTAGCTTCTAACTTAAAAATAAGTTCCTATTCACTTGCCTCAACATGATGGCAAATTTTTTTTTTTAATCCAGATGTAGATATCGTAGAATGACGTCATGTAATATTAAATTGACAGAATACGATTTTGAACAAAATGTACTCGTTGATTTTTTTTTCCAAGCCAAAAAACGAAAATTACTCTTAATCCAACAGAATTATGGATAATTTCCATTTCATTGGCATCATAATTATTATGTAAGCAAGAAAATAGCTGGCTTTGCACAAAAAAAAAAAAAAAAAAAAAAAAAAAAAAAAAAAAATCGCCAAACGTCTTACCTTCGGCATCATTTGGTTCAGGAACATGGATTTCATAGGAATCTTAACAAAAAAAACAAAGGGAAAAAAGAAAAAAATAACCGATTATTAATGTTTTGTTATTCAAACAATTGAGACTTAATAGATATTAAATGACATTCTTTTTTTTTTTATTAAATAATATAATAAAATAATAAAATGTTTATGATAAAATATTTTATATACATTATAAAGTTAAAGGAAATAAAACTTCTCTAACTGAAAAGAAAAAAAAAAAAAAAAAAAAAGGTCTCACTATGGAAGTAGATTAAAATTAGGGGATAGTTTGATTTGTTATTTCAATTCCCTTAAACACTTGAAATGGATTTTTTTTATTCGCAAGCTTTTTGTATGACTAGACAAATACATGTGACTTCCTAAGTTTCTTCTGAATTTGGACCTAAATGGAATTATGTATAATTTTGGACAATGTGATTTATTTATTAACCATTTCACTGATCGGTTCTTCCATTTGACTATATTGAGATACATAGACTTCATTTTTTATTTCTTTTTACTATTTTAAATCCCATCCATGAATCTTATTTACAACTTTTTAATGTTTTCAAATTTTCTTATTTCGATAATTATTTACTCTGATGAAAAAGGCAAAAGTTTTGAAATGCCATGGAATAAGGATAAAAAAATTCTTTTTGTTGCATTCCTTGTGTTGAACATTTGAAGAAATAAATGTAAACTTTATTTTTAATCAGTTAAATATTGTCTTGCACACAAATACCCATTACTCTTTATTGTTGAATGGAGGATTAAAAAAATGTAGTTTTTGATAGAATGGCTACATATCTTATTCCTCATCTTTCATTGAATATACATATATATATATATACATACATATATACATGGTAGAAAGGAAAGTCCTATGACTGACTAGAAAGAATGACTGGATAAGCGGAGAGAACATATAGTACCTGAAATTCTGAAATCGTCATCCATTTTAGTACTGACCGGGTTCAATGTTGTTTAACTTAGGTGATTTGACGGGAACTGGTGTGTCAACGAGATTATGTTGTATATATAAGTGTCAATTATTTTTGATACTGTGAAGACCAACATTATTTTTGGAAGAGTATCACACTAACAAGTTCAATAATCTAATCTAATTTACCTTCAAAAAGTGAATGAAATAAGAAAAAAAAAATGTTTGAAATGAAAAGTATGCCGACCTGTATCAGGAGGTTGGTCATCAAGACCACACAAGTTCATTATACCGAGTCCCAAAAGAAGCGTTGACGTAAGAAGAAAAGCATACTGAAATTGTAAAATGAAAACATTAAAATATACAGTAATATAGACTAAAATATAAAGAAATGCAAAAGAAAATAAAAAAAAAAAAAGACTCAATAATAACTCAAATAATATAAGGGAGATAAGTCATTTTAAGCTGAAAAGGTGTATCTCCTTTACATTATTTGTGTTATTATTGAAAAGTATTGTCATTATAACAATCTTCCTAACCAGAATATTTTTACTGAAAGGGAGAAAAATAGCTAGTCAGAATTAAATATCAATGTGACAGATGCAGGTGTCTGTCATGAAATGATGAAACAGCTATCTGTGAATGACTAATTTATTGATATGCTCCTTAGCAGATTGTTACATTCTTCCATAAAAAGAACAGAGTTCTATAGGTTACGAGTTGCATAAACATCTGAACAAATGAAATATTTCATTTAAGCAATACGATTTCCTCAACATTAATTCGTGTGCATGTTAGCTCAAATGGTGAGACTGATCATAGGTTGATAGGCTAGTCACATCTAGCCACACTGAGCTGAGAAGTTGTAAAACAACAAAACACGTTTTTTTTTTTTTTTTAACTTGGGAGTCACAACTTATCAAGGCCTGAAGGTCACTCGAGGATAAGTGTTGCAGCTGACTAATATATAAGATATGAAACTATTAGGATAAAATAAATTCAAGGTGAGAGAAAACTTGAAAAATGAAAGACTAAAAGTGGCATCTCAACATTTTGTCCACATGCTTCAAACTGCTTCTTGTCACTCTTGTAAAAGCTTTTCTAACACTTTGGGAAAACGTTGAGATGATACTTTTAGTTTTTGGTCTTTCTTTTTTCAAGTTTCTCTCATCTTATTGGAATTAGTTTATCCTAATATTATATATATATATATATATATATATATATATATATATATATATATATATATATATATATAAGACTCAATAACAACTCAAATAATGTAAGGGAGACAAATCATTTTTAGCTGAAAAGGTTCATGTCCCATACATTATTCAAGTCATTATTTAAAAGTGTTGTCCTTGTAACAATCTTCCTAACTAGAAGATCTTTATTCAAACTGAATCGAAAGACATTCTAGCATTTTAAAGGACATACTGAAAGGGAGAAAAATAGCTAGTCAGAACCAAATCTTACACATTCCTGACGATGTCTTGAAAGATGAAATGCAACAAAAGTGCGACATGCTTCAAATGGGCCATTTATTAATACCTTTGATCTATACACAAAAAAAAACAAAAAAACAAAACAGAAAAATTGAAAAAATAAAAAGATATAACTAAGCAAAAAGTCTGTTGTCTTTAACAATATTTGTTTAAATGTAAAAAGTAAAAATGCTACCTAAATAAACACTATATATACATGATATATGGTATGTTACTTAATCGTTATATATTCTATGTATTTACATAAAATTTTATGTAAATATTTTCAGTAGTTACTTCAACAGTGCTAAATACGCAAGTACAGCTAGGTAGGGAGTTTTAAAAATATATATGGCAATTAAGCTACACAGAATTTTCTGCGTTTCATCCTTGTTATATTCATGGCAAGTACTCATTTGAACTCCAATCTATGGTCCCCTCACCCTTGTCAAACTTTCACGAAAAACACGTCTATTTGTAACCACTATCAATAAACGGAGATTCCATAAACAAAGCTCCTCTCTTAGAACTGCGTGCCTGTGGAACTCTCTTCAGTTTCCAACTGACTACAATATGGTCGTCTTCAAGTCCAATGTAAACAAGTTCTTTTTCCACTACTAACGATTACTATGATATTGTCCTATGGACTCCTGAGCCTTGATGTGGCGGCTCCTTTGTAAAAAAAAAAAAAAAAAAAAAAAAAAAAAAAAAATTAAGAAAGAGATGTTATCCATCCCTTTAGCTATAAAGACTGTCTGGTGTAAATTGTTGTATGTCCACATTGTGGAACTGTGTTTATAATACCGACATGTTAAATATGTGTTGTATATGCATCAACTCAAGGACAATCGAGAATCTAGATGATCACCCAGACTAAAGACTCATATATATATATATATATATATATATACACACACACACTGTCTCACACTTATACACTTAACATTATAACATGAGTAAATGCATAAATATACACCTGCTATAGCAACCTCACTATATAGCATATGTTCCATAAAATATTTGGAGGAAAAACTTCTTTATGGAATGTTTGAAATTTTACGTTGTGACAGCCTTCTCTATACATATATCACACACGCTGCTTCAAGGAAAACTATATCATATGCTATGATTGCATAAATTCATTTGCGCATAACCAATTTATGTGTTTGGTTTTCAATAACAAAGTAATTAAACAATAGAAAAAAATGAAAATAAAAAATAACAATTTAAAAAAAAAAATGAAAAGAAAAACTGGAAAGATTTTGCAGTGAAACTTACTTCATATCCAATTGACAGAACAGACGATGTAACCAAGGCCCCTATAATGTTACCGACGGACGCACATGAACTCCACAACCCAAATATAAATCCACGACTGAGATAAAAAAAAAAAAAAAGATTTAAGAATTTATAAGACAATGAACAAATATTTCTTGATTATCAGCTATTTTTTTATTTAAAAATTTTTTTTTTATATAGGCATAACCACTTATCAAGAGACCACTCGAGGATAAGGGTTAAAACCCTATTTTGACACTTGTGTAACATGATCTCTTACATTTTAACATGACATTGTTTACAAAACAATTGCAAAGAAACAAAGGAAAGAAATTTGACTTGAGTTTTCATTTAAAAGAAAAGACATTTATTAATAATTGTCTCATTACCAAACCAGACACATATTTTCAAGCCAGCAACAATATGGTTGCATCCTTGCTGTTCCTGATGGAGTCAATTAAGTTTTCCAGTCCGCAGCGATTATGTTTATAGATTGCCCGACAAATTACTTAAAAGTTCATCTCAAAACGAACGTACTTAAAAGTTCTCTCATGCTAAAACCTTAGTGACATGCAATATAGTTTCCGCTCTGCTATATCTACAGCAGATGTGCTAACGGTTATATCTCATAGGATTAGTGAATCTCTCAAAAAAGGCTTCCTTTCTAGGGCAATTGCTCTTGACATATCATAGGCCTTCAATAAGGTATGGCATAAGGGCCTACTTCACAAGATTTCCAGCTATGGTATAACTGGAAATGTTTTCTCAATTATTAAATCATTTCTCTCTGATAGGCTCATAAGAGTAGAGATTGATGGGCAGAAATCAGAGGCCCACAGTATTAATGCTGGAGTCCCTCAGGGGTCCATTCTGGGCCCAACTCTCTTCCTGATCTACATCAAGGATCTCCCTAAACACATACTTAAATCATTCGTTGACATCTATGCTGATGACACAACCATCTATGGCAACACAGCAAAGGCTGTAAATGACAAAGTTCTCTGATTCTCTCTCCTCTAATCTTGAGCGCGTGGTACAGTGGGAAAAGAGGTGGCTGGTTACTTTTAATGCATCTAAAAACCAAGCTCCTATCTTTACATCATCAATGCTCTGATCCCCATCTGGCATCAATTGAAATGGATGGCTCTCGTCTTGGGGAGGCTTCATGTTTTGACAAGTTTCTGGGTTTGACCTTTACTCCTGATCTGAAATGGAACACATACATCAAGTCTGTTGCCAAGGTCGCTGGGAAAATATTAGGATCCTTCTACCACTTCAGAAGATATCTCACTACTGATGCAATTTTCTATCTGTATAAAAGCCAAGTAAGTCCAAGGATGGAGTACTGTTGCCACATCTGGGCAAGAGCTGCTAAAAACAGCCTATCCTGCCTTGACAGAGTACAAAATAGGCTTCGTGGCTTAGTGGGGGATGTACTTTTCTCTTCCCTGCAACCTCTCTCCCCCAGAAGAGACATTAAGAGCCTGTCTTTGTTTTATTGTTATTTCCATGGCAAGTGCTCGTCTGAGCTCCAATCTCTGGTCTCCCCCTCGCCAATCTTTCATGAAAAACACCAGTCTAGCTGAAACCACTGTCAGTAATTTTCCCTACTGTTTATCTGTGCCTAAATCAAAATTTAGATTCCATGAACAAAGCTTCTTTCTTAGAAGTGCACGCCTGTGGAATTCTCTTCCATTTGCCTGTTTCCCACCTGACTACAACTTGGATGTCTTCAAGTGCAACATAAACAAATTCATGATGAATCGCCCTATTAAGTAAGACACTTCATCAAATCTCCAATACCACCTATTACTATGATACTGTACACACAATCCTTATACTCGAGTAGCTTCCTGGCCTTGATAAGTGGTTGTTTACCTCCATGTAACCCCCCCCCCCAAAAAAAAACAAAACAAACCCGTGGTTAAAAATTCTTTATTGCATAGGTATGTCTTCAAAGTCGCTGTCTTTGCCACTGCATGCTTTCCCCTCCCCCTCTCTACTTTTCTTTTTTCTCTTCCTCCACTGTAATGTTCCTATTTACAATGCCTCCCCACGGGACAGAGTTAGACACCAGGGTCGTTTTTTAATGTGGAGAAAAGAAACAAAAATAAAAATTGTCTCAGTCGTGAAGGATTTCTCCTCCACTGATAGAGAACAAGAAATTGAAGTGCAGCATCTGAAGAACAGATGCTACACTTTGATCTTGTCCCGAATGTTACCTCACACTAAAGCTTGGTCTGGTCATTTGCATACATGAGATGCTGCTGCTTCTACATATGTGCATGTCAGTGGCTTTGTTGCACTTGTTCGCAGTAATAAAAATCGAAAAATTAAATTTCAAGTAAAACCTAATTAGTAATATACCTAATTGCCATGTTGAAATTCGTAACATATCCAAAGATTATTAAAAAGTGACAAAATAAAAAATCAATTATGAAAATAGTTTTAAAACTAAAAATGCATGCTTTACTTAAATAATAAATAGGGGACATAACTGTAGTTTGTCTTACTGCAACAGCCCACTTGAGAATAAATTCAATTTAATTAAATTTAGTGGTGCTTCGTTATTAGAGCGAAATTCAAACATTGAAATATTGAATTTCAAGTAAAATCAACAGTATTTATTTGTCATGTCACAGTAATGAACATATCCAAAAAAATACGGAAAATGATAAGGTAGAAAACTAATTATTAATGAAAATAGGTTTTGAAGACTACTAGCAACCATTGAGTTTTGTATAAAAAAAAAAGAAATCGGAGAGCTCGAATCGTAACAAGGGAGGTAAATATTTTCTGAAAACTGAAAATCTTAGGCCAATTTAACAAAACTTAGTTTTTGCTAATTGTCATCAAAAACTTTTCATTAATTTTCTACCTTATCATTTTTTGTAATTTTTGGATATTTTAATTACTGTGACATGACAATTAAGTAGATATGATTGGCTTTATTTTGATTTTCGAGCGTCACTAACAACAAAGAAGCATCATCAATTTAAACCGAGTTACTTCCCTTTTTCAAGTTACATTTCAAAAATAAAAATTATGGCAGATCAATGGATTGTGAAAGTACATGTTTTATGTAATAATTTAATGTTATTAATTGTGGCATGCCAAGCAAGTAGATAACATTGCTTTTAGTTAAAACTGACATGAAAATTAAGTAAATAACATTGATTTTTAGTTCCAATTCAATTTTTCGATCTTCAATTTTTGTTATTATTCTGAACAAGTAGCACTATTTCTTTCTTACACATTTCAGAAGACATTTTTACTATGTAATATGCACAAATTCGTTAATACAACAAGTCAAGCATGCGGGGGTCCCCCTTCACAAGTGAAAAATTTAATTTCACCATACTAATGTTTGTGCAAAATTTAAAAAAAAATTCAAGGTGTGGTTTTTGAGAAAAGTGCGAACAAATGAACTGAATAATTTTGGGGCAATTTTACGCCTCTAGGGAGGTAACCAGAGTTATTCCGGAAAAAACGTTCTGGCAAAAATTTACTTTCATCATGACTAATATTTGTGCAAAATTTCAAAACATCTTAAGGCGTGGTTGTTGAGAAAAGTGTGAACAAACAGACGGATGGGAGTGAATTACTAAATCCAATCCTTCCTTTGTCAAGGGACCAAAACGATGGGTTTCAATATATGTATAAAAAAAAAACTATTCCATTGTGTGTAACACTAGGGGAGGTAATTCATCTTTACAAAGTTTTTTTATTTTTGTAAAATTTTAACAATAGGGATTAGATATCAGTTAATTAATATACACCCAAATTTCAGTTTCTTTTTAATATATGTTGAAAGACTTTTAGGGAACATAATATATTGGCATAACATCGCATCTGAAAATTCTAATATTTCAGATTTGTATTAAATTATATCTCTATAGTCATGAGATATTACTTATGGTTTCCTGAATCTCAATTTATGAACCCACTAAGGTTAAGCCTTAAATTTAAGACATTTTCTAGAATCAAAATGATGTAATGGATTTTGATCAAAATAAGGATTCTAGACATAAGATTTTGTTTCACATCTGATGATGTTTGCATATACTTGAGTGCATACTGAACTAGAATACTCTGCTTAGGACAAAGAAAATTATCCTAGCAATTTTTTTTTTCAATTTTCTTATTTCATTCTAGCTGGAGAGGAGACATTCTACCAGACATTAACCACCCACTATCTTAAACATACCAATTGAGATTTTTTGTCAAGCTTCAAACTATCCTTTTTAATGCAATTGTTTGTATCTTGCATTTGGTTCACCAGATATATTCGCCAGGCAGTTTTTGTAATTCTTTTTTCATGAGTCTTATTGCTCCTATAATTACTGGAATGATGGAGATCTTCCTAAGATTCCAGTTTCTTTTCATACCAAACATAAGATCTTGGTATTTCGTTACCTTTTTCTTCTCAGCTGTATTTAACCCAGCATCATTGGACACAAACTTCTTTTATATCCCCTTGTGAAGTTTTATATCAAGATATGCAAAATCTTATGTCTAGAATCTTTATTTTCATTTTTGGTAGGGAGAAACCTGTTGATGAAGAGAGAGATAGACATACACAATAGTTGAAAGAGAGGAGGAATGAAAGAAAAACGTGAGCATTACCTTGATTTACCAAACCAATAACTCATGATGGCAATAACTGTTGGCCAGCCAACCGATTGACACAACCCATTCGCCATAATAAGTATGACATACACTGCTGCATTGTAATAGTGAAAATACTCTGTTAGAAAACCAAAGATATACACCTGAAAATAAATAAATAAAACTTAAAACAAGGCAAGAAATATGGGCTAAGAAATTGGCTTGATTTTTTCTTTAATTTGTATAAAAAAAAAAAGAAAAATCAAATAAATTGATCAAGTTTTTGTCTATATATACGAAATCATTTTTTTATGGTTTTTAGCTATTTTAATATAAAATTGTCACCACTACAAAGCAGAGTTCAAATCGTGTTGTATACTCATTTATAAAACATGGCAGATGAAATCACAATGTCTCACTTAGTCATAAAATTTGATTTTTTTGGTAAAAAAAAAACAAAAACAAAAAAACAAACAAACCGCAAAACAAAAACCTACTTGATCTATTTATATAATTTTTGGAATATGACATATTCGTTTCATGATGGGTATGTACACAAAAAAGCTTCGAAAAAGATTTGTGTTTTGTTTTAAAAATTTGCGTCTGTGTGTGCGTCCGTCTGATTGCGTATGCATTTGTGGCTCAAGATTCAAATAATGGGGGGGGGGGGAAGTTGTACAGATTGAAAAACAAGAAATCTGTATAATGTCAGTACCTAGGACAAAACAAAAATATCATATTCTAAAAATCACATAAATTGATCAAGTAGTTTTATTTTTAAATAAGAATATTTTTGTTTTGTAACGGGTATGCATGTTATACAGATTTTCTTTTTTTATTGGAGAAATTCTAAAAAAAAAAAAAAAAAAAGAGTAATACTTACCACTATGCCACTGCAGATCATTCCAATTGATAAAACTTTCTTTGGGGAAAATCTTAAAAAAAAAAAAAAAAAAAGTTTTAAATATTAAATTAATACTCAATTTAGCTTAGTTTTTTTCTTAAGGTTAGGAAGGAACAATGAAGTGAAAATAATTTGTTTTTAATCCCAAAATTGTCACCACCCCCAGAAGAGTTTGTCTATCAGAATGCTAATTTACACAAAAGTAAACAAATTTGTAATTATCAATAAATTACAGAAAAAAAAAAACAAGATGCTAGTCCCAACCATCCCTTAGCAAAAAAAAAAAAAAAAAAAAAAAAAAATTTTTTACATATGTATCGGTGACATTAAGAAAATATACATAAAAAAGTAAATAGTTTTTTTATTAAAATCATTTTAAGTGAATTTTAATTTTTCCAATATCCCCTCCTCATGTTAAGAATGGCTTTCTACAATATCGCAAAAGTTTGAATTATTCTGAATTATCTCTCGTCTTGCAAAATGGTGTTGAGAGATATGAGAGATTAGCCATAAAATTTTATTTAAAAAAATTTTTTTTTAAAAACTAATTGTGATTTACATGATTATTCTTTATTTTATTTTTTTTCATGGGGTGGGGTGGAGTTATGAACTTGCACCGAAAAAAAAAAAAAAAAAAAAAAATGTATGGAGATGAGTAGTTAATTGGATAATGATACCCACCAATGACTTAGGTGGGTCAAGTCAATTCCACAGTACCAGTAATGTAACATTGCCATCACATGCAAACAAGAGGGAAAAATAAAAATCCACATTGGCATTTCTATTTTTTAACAAGAGCATTTATTACTGGTACTTTCGGCAACACTTAAAGTCTCTTGCTAACACAGGTTCATTTTACCTTGTAGCAGTTCTCCTTTTTCTGACTGCAGACATTTCTTGCCTTTGCTTTACACGTTCATTCTCTTCAACCAAACTTTGTTTCTCTGTGAGCACGTTGCATTTTTTTTTTTTACCTTTTTGCGAACACTTCCCGATTTGCATATACATGTTTTTTGGCTAACGCTGCTGCTAATCTTGCAAACCAGCAATTCCTCGCTGATGCCGACTTCTTCCCACATGGCCATATCTATTATGTTACAGCAGTACCAGTCCCACTTAAGGATGTTGGCAACTTTTTATATGGTTCATTCTGGGAGAATCGCAATGACATGAGACCAAGCCAGTCAACAAAGGTGTACCATGCCAACTCATATGAATTTACTTGTAAAAAAAAAAAACAAAACAAAAAAAAACAAAAAACAAACACAAACACAAAAAAAAAAAAACACCTAACACATTCATTCTTTTCAAAATCTTCCTAATTCAACAAAATGGAATTATTCTGTTCTTTTTAAATTAGTAAAACAAAAGACTATTTACAGAATTTTATGATCTGAACAATTTTTCGTAATTACAATAAGGAAAGATGAAAAAGATATTATTTACCTGTCTCCAATATAACCAAAATAAATTAACCCCTGTTTGAAAGAAAAAAAAAAAAAAAAGCGTTACATTGAAATATGATAAAAACAATACATTACTTCCATTGGACTTTTAAAATAGATTACTGCCCTTTGTCAATTGTGTCAGTAAATTACCTCCCTTATATTCTAAAAGGAGCCCAATCTGACATTCTTTTTGATCAACAATTTTGGCAGGAATTTTTTGAATTAGCTTCCGCTTGAATTAGGCGCATCCAGGGAACCGTCTAGTCCAGGACTTCAAGGAATTTTTTTTTCAGAAGTTAGATTTTTTAATTAAGGCACAAAGACACTTCTGACATCAATGGTTTCAATACATATACTAACATTTATCATTGAGATGAGAATTGATAATTTGTATTATTCAGGCAACGGCCCTCATCTTGGATGCTATTTGCACAACATTTTGGTCGATGTAACCTCTGCAAGCACCTGCGGTGCAACGGATATAAGTGCTGAATAATAATGAGTTTTCTGAAGGCTGAAGTTTCAATCCTTGATGCAGGTGACATTAAGAGTACTGTAGTGGGGGTCAGAAATTTAAGTTAAGTTTCCTCGCCCCAAACAAAAAAAAAAAAACAACAAAAAAAAAAGGAATGAGAATGAAATGACACCTCCTGATTTAATGCACCGCATTTATTTTTTAAACAACAACAATAAGGTGATTACACAAAGGTAAATAAATGAACAGAAAAGGTTGTTTTTTTGTGAACGATGACCGAGGTAATTAAATGTTTTTTATGTAAAGAAGAAAACTGTTCTTTTTCTCGCTTACTTAGTGGAGAGATATACAAGAGTAAAAAGAGTCAATCCGGGTAACAAGTCCACCTTCACGTGGAGGAATTAATGGTTGGGCGTACGCGTGTTTAACATCCAAACGTGGACGGGTCGACATTGATGTTTACGCCATGCTCAAAAGGTCGACAGACTCGTTTGAACGCAAAATGCTCTTTTTATAGATCCAGATCGGCTCCAGAGAACATTAGCTTCTGTTGATATCTTCGCTTTTCGAAATTCGTAAAAGAGATTTAAATTCTTAATTTTTCATTGGCTGGTTGTGTCACATGATGGTGCTTCCAATTACGTCCGCCAAAAATGTTATCTTTACTTTTGTTATTTTGAGCAAAGTGTGTGGGCGTATTTGAATTTGTGCTGTTGCTGAAATTGTTTTTTTTTTTTCAAAATGCGCAGGGAAAAATGGTAATGAATAATGGCTTGTTATTTGCGCGTGAATAACCATGTGTGTGACCATACAGTACAAATTCTGAATTATTTGAGACAGTTAAAGCTGATGGAATGAGAGCCAGCTACCCCATGGATTAACTAAAGAGTTCTGTTTGAAATTCTGTACAAAGTCACAAGTTCGACCAAGATGTCAGAGGTTACATAGGCTGCAGCATGAGAATAACATCAAAATGTAACAAATTATATATATATATATATATATATATATGTGTGTGTGTGTGCGTGTGTGTGTGAATATTAAATGTTAATATTTAAGTGATAAAAAAAAAAAAAACAATTTATTTCATTAACTATCTGAAAATCAAACTCCCATATTAACATTATATCTTTCTCTCTCTCTATATATATATTAACAATAGATTACTTCCATTAGGCTTTTTAAAATAGATTATCTCCCTTTGTCAATTGTGTCAGTGAATTATCTCCCTTATAGTCTAAAAGGGGGGCCCAATATGATTGACTAAGCTTATTGTTTTTGATCAACCTTGAAGCACTTCATTTTGGCGGGATGACGGCAAAAAAAAAAAAAACAAAAAAAAAACTTTTTTCCTCTTTTTTGAATTAGCTTCCATGTGAATTAGACGCATTCAGGGAACCGAATATATATATATATATATATATATATATATATATATACACCTTAATACTTTTTTTTAATCGAAATTTTAATATATTAAAATTCAAATAATGTTCATATACCAATAAAATTGAAGTAAAAATTAATTGACTCAATTAAGCTTCATGATTATCAGTTTTCATAATTGAGCATGCATATAATATTTTCGCAAAAAAAATCAAGACAAAAAAAATCTAAGAGTGATGTGGAGGTAGGTCAACTGCTTGATCTCTTTAAATAGAGATTATAATTATATAATATTATATATGGATTATATAAAGATTGGCTTTGACTAAAGCTTTTAAATGATCATCGTCAACATCCGATGGCTGATCACTACGCTCATCCTTTTCAAGACTCTCGTTACCACCATAAAATTTCTTAAATCACCATTGTTCTATGTATTCAGTAGTGAGTCTTGGGCCAAATACTTCTTTAATATCGCAAACTGTTTCATCAGCTTTTTAGCCTAGCTTGAACTGAAATAAGAAAATTGTGTAAATTTGCTTTCTATCTTGTATCCAATGTTCTTTATAGAAAATTGTTTTCAAACGATTGTAATTTAAACGATTAGATAGAGCAAAAAAAACGCTCTTTAAAATGATATATAAAGTTAAAGGTATTATAATGAAAACTTATAAGAAAATACATCATTTGAATTCAAAATTATAAATTCCACAGAAACTTCTAATATAAATGTCAAGTCTTAATGCATGTAGAAAGATTGAAATTCAGAAAGCGAAGAAAGTTTAAATGACGATCGTTATGCTACGGCCAATATCAAAGGTAAACAATGCTGGACCAACTTGAGAAGAGGTCATAGAATTGAAGAAAAAAAAAAAATGGGTGAAGAGGACTTACAAGAGAATATGTCACCATAAATCCAGTATCCATGTATCCCAGAAAAGGATCCGCTGTCTTTTGGCTTGAGAAAAGGCCACGACAATTCCAGGTCTGGAAAAAGAAAAAGAAATTTAAATAAATCCATTATTATGAAAGGATGAAACAATAAAATATTTAGATAATTCTGACTACTGTTCTCATCTTGATTGGTATTTTCAGATTTCTGATGATGAAAATTCCAACCATCTTCACGTATACCTTGTCAAACTCTGAAGATTGTATAAAATTTTTAATAGAACCCTTTATGTAACCCAAAAGGAGATAGTTCTCATTTCCTCAGCCATGAGTGATGAATTGAAACAAAAGCATTAAGAACATTGCCAAAGCTGTTGCAAAGGTGGGCTTCCTCTATCATGCTAGAAAATTACTCACACCAGAGAGCATCCTATATTTTTACAAAGTCACAATTCATCCACGAATAGAGTATTTTTGCCACATCTGGGATGATACAGACCACTAGTCTCTCACTCTTAGACAGGGTTAAAAAAAAGAAAAAAAAAGAAAAAAAAAGAAAAAAAAAAAAAAGAAAAAAAAAAAAAAGAAAAAAAAAAAAAAAAAAGAAAAAAAAAAGAAAAGAAAAAAAAGAAAAAAAAAAGAAAAAAAAAAAAAAAAAAAAAAAGAAAAAAAAAAAAAGAAAAAAAAAGAAAAAAAAAGAAAAAAAAAGAAAAAAGAAAAAAAAGAAAAAAAAAAGAAAAAAAAAAAGGCTAATAATCAAGCTCCAATCTGTCACATTGCCACAATGTTGTATCTTTGTGCGAGTTTTACAAGTACTTTAATGGAATGTATTTCAATAAACTCATAAGTACTTGTGCCTCCTTAATGTACATATCCCTGACTAACCTATCAAGCAGCAAAATCCCACCCCTTTACTTTTGAAGTCCCTAGATGCTGGAAAGCCTTATACTCTTATAGTTTCTTCCTTTGAATTGCTAGACTTTGAAATTTCCTCCCTGTCTTCTGCTTCCCTGACTGTACTAACATGCAGAAGTTTAAATGTAATGTGAACAAGCATTTTGCTGCTCAGCTCCCCACAGTCTCTGTTAGACACAATCCTAAATACTAGACTCTTACAATCCAAATAGCAATACGTCTTGTCTGTGGTGAAAAAATAGAAATGTTAATTCTTAATTATATCCTTAACATCACTTGTACTAAGGATGGAACCTTCCTTTTTAGTTATGGAAGACCCTAATAACCTATAATTAGGTACATTTTTCCAGCTCTCCTGAATACAAGCCCAGTTCAATAATATAAAACCAGTAGTAAACAGATGTAGGAATCAGCTAGTTACAAAAATTTAACCCTTCTAATTTTTTTTATTGGTTTCTCCCGAATAACGAATTAGAATATTTAACGATTGCAAGTGTATCTTAGTTGGTTTTGTTTTACAGTATATCAACAATTATTTTATATTATTTTGTATTTTTCATATTTATTCATGGTGTTTGATTTGGTTGTTTTATGGTACATCAACGCTTTTCAATTTTTTAATGCTGAATCCAGTGGTATCTTCAAATATATATTCATATAGTTTAGTTTGTTTTGTAGAAGAAAATGCATTTTAACATTTGCTTTTAACTTTGCAGAACATAATTGAGATTTACAAAAGGAATAAACAAACAAACAGAAAAAAAAACCAAACAATAATATCAATGTTTGGTGCATTTTTGTTCAGGAAGCCAGTATCTTTATACTGGCCAGATCTGGTAGCACCAGATTCCCTAACAGATATTACCACTCTGGATCAAAGTGAGCCTGGGAACAATAGTAACTAAGGGGCAACTCCATATTCCTCACAACTCCCAAATGGGGCTTCACCATTGGATGTTTTTTAAGGTCATACCCAGGACCATGTATCTTGGACAGTTGCTGAGGTTTTGTCAGACACAAACAAAAAATACAACCTTTTATAAAATATAGAAAGATATCGAGAATATATATATATATATATATATATATATATATATATATATATAGTGTGTGTGTGTGTGTGGATACCATATTGTGTTAAATTATTGGGGAAAAAAATTTATGAAGAATGATTAAACGGTTACTTCGGCCATTTTATAGACGAAATAATGATTTGGAGAAGCACGATTTAAGGTCCATGTAAGAGCATAACTTTGAAACTGATCATAAATTACAAATAAGCAAAGACTCAAATCATTCTTACCTGGTTTGGTAAAAGCCATACGGAGGAATTCTCAAAGCATCCCATGTTTGTCCATTCTGCGGAAATTGAGGACTTAACATTACTGAGGGTTTTACGGGTTGCATGGAAGAAGGCATAACTGGAAAAGAAAAGATATATAACTATGTTGAGCAAAGTTAAAAAAACTAGTTAGTCGGCACTTTCATCTTCAATCATCATATTTAAAAATAAATATTGGTCCGTATTTTATTACGGCTATCCGTAATAAAATTTGTAAATAAAACCAAAAAAACAAAACAAAAACTAGTTCTGCAGTGCACTCACACATTTTTATATATGTGTCTGAGTTTGCACAAGATAATCTAAAGTGATGAGTGGATCATTATAAACTTCGGATGTAGGCAACACTGTCACATAATATTTCCTTCTATAAACTTTACCATTTACTCAAATAGCTTAAAATAAGTTAGCTATGAAACATTTAACAGAAATTTTTTTTCTCTACATCAAATTTTGAGTTATATTTAATATATTTTTAAAAGGACCAGTGCTTTAATAATATAAGCAAGATCCTGAACAGACGCTCATCCTCTACCCCAACTATCATCAACAGAGTCGAGGTGATTTCGTCACCATCTGAAAAAAGCTAAACTCTTTGCCAAGAACTTTGCATCAACTCAACCCTATATGATCAGGGTCACCTAACTCACAAATTTCCCTCCAAGATCGAAAAACTCACTCATCAAAAACCTTGATGCCAATTGATCCACTCATAGTATCTAAAATGCTTCAATCAGAACTAGCACCTATTCTTGCGAAGCTATCCAATTGATGCCTAAAGGAGAAATGTTTCCCAACACATAGAAAAATCTCATTAGTCTACCCAGTATTTAAAAAATGCTGGAGACCAATCTTCTCCAGGTTAATTAGTCTTCTGTGTGTCATGAGTAAGTTGCTTGAATCTGTGTTAAATACAGAAATTGTCAATCACCTCTACAAAAACAACCTCTTCCGTGACAAGCAATATGGTTTCCGTCCTGTGAGATGTACAGCTGACATACCGACTAATTTCACATGGGATCAGTGAATCTATTGACAAGGGTTTTCATTCTAGGGCAATAGCTCTTGACATATCAAAGGCATTTGATAGAGGTTTGGCATAAAGATTTCCAGCTATGAAATATCTAAAAACGTCTTCTCAATCATCAAATCTTTTCTCTCAGATAGTTTTATACAAGTAGTTGTTAATTGGTGGAACTTTGAAGTTACAGAATATCAATGCTGGCATGCCTCAATGTTATTAGTCGCGTGCAAGCAACTCTATAAGTCGGTCCGTCTGTCCGTAACACTTTTGTGCTTGGCCTTTTTGATTAAGATCAAAGGTCTGTTGTTAATAGATGCTGTTCTTAGCTTTTTAAGCTTTTCTTGGCCTTTTGGCCAAGATCAAAGTGTATTTTCAAAATTTTAAAAGCAATAAAATATATAAACAAGATCAAAGTGTAGTATCTGTTTTTACTACATGCTGTACTTATGTCTGTAACTTTCTGATATAAAGTGGGGGATCACTTTTCTGTATTAATTTAATGTAAAATGATCATCCACTTTACAACCAGTCAGTCTCAAAGCCATTAAAGTCATTCTCCAGATCATTCAAGTTGTTTTTGAAGGATTCCAGTTATTTTTTAAGCATTTAAGTCATTCGTAAGGTCATTTAATTCATCCTTAAGTTCATTAAAGTCATTCTAAGTCATTTACTTTTTATTTATCTAAGTCATTTCAGCCCATTTTATGGTCATTTTAGTTTATCTTTAAGAATGTTATGTCAATCCTAAATTCACGCACTCATTCATTACATGAGAGCACGCGACTAATGGCTATCAGCCTTGTTAACTATTATACACACTTGTTATGAATAAATTAAATCTATCTTTAGCCACAAGTTTTCAACAGACTATATAACCATGCACTAATAAGTTTTCAACAGACTATATAACCATGTACTAATAAACATAGCGACAACTCATATGCAGTCCCAGTCCCACATTGAGGCAAAACAACATTTCCTTTATCTAGACATTTTGAAATGCTGTTAACTCGTCACTTTTGGTTGTTTCAACAAGTAAATAAGATCAATTTATGTTATTTATAGATTTTGTCATTCTTAGATATTGCATTTTTCATTACAAAACCACTCGGAGAAATGTCTATTTCAGTCATCATGGCAGTCATCTGGGAGAAGGAAAACTGATAACACAGCAGCAAGTGTTGCTTTCAATAATATGAACGCTCATATTTTGTAAGCTGAATTACAGTTAGAGTGGGATTTAAGCAAAATAAATTGTTTTGACAAGAAATAATGTTGGCAAAAATCAATCAAAAAATATTTTGCTTTATGTATTCATGTGTGCTCAAGGCAATTTACTGGACCAAAAATAGCGCTGTGCTCTATAATGCGCATTCAAACATTTTGAATCAGAGTCGTAAGAATATTACTGGAACAGAATAGAGTAAGTCATACCTAATTTAATATTTTGAAAATGCTCATGCATTGGGTTATGTACTTACTTTCTTTCCTCAAATACAATATGGCTGAATGGAAATTACAGTCGTCAACACTGTTTATGGTACATTAAATTTGCTTAAAATTTCTTTTACAAATTTAATTTTTTTAACACTTTGCTTATTTAAAAAAAAAAATTTTTTTTGCTAAGCTGCGATATATTTACGTTGAAAAAAATATGAGTATTTCCATAATTATCACTTCTCAGCTAAGTAGCCATCTTTGTTTACATTACTGACTAAACAAAGATGGCTAATTTGCTTTGGATCAATATTTATAGAACTTAAATTGCTTATAATTCTATTAATTAATTTTTAACACAAACAAAATACACTGCTTTCGATTAATTTTTCAACAATATTTATATTAGATGATTTTAATTCCTACCACCAATCATAATCGAGGATTCATCTCATATGACCTAAATTTACCGATGAATGGCAACCATTTAAAACAGAAGAAAATTTGCTTGCTTTGAATATTTAAAAAATTAAAAATATTTTATGTTTGCTTTGAACATTAGCAGATTTTACAATTTCTTTTCTTTTTTTTTACTTTGAAAAATAGAATTAACGGTTTATGATACTATACTTTATTTTGTCTCTTTGGCAAATATCCAGGGAAGACATGAAAAAAACATTGGTTTCCATTTCTTAAATATCCAAAGTAGATGATCTTTTAAAAACTTTCATATACTTGTCATCGATTGGTTTCTTTGAGTCCCATGTGACATCTTAATTGTGATTGGTGCCGGGCAGTGACAGGTATAAAGTGTACTCCTACGAAGCAAGATGGCTAACAAGTAATTACTTATGGCCAATATAAACACAACTTCACATGCTTATATTTTCTATTAAATATGAAATTGTTTTTAAAGCAAATGCGTCATGCAATGAGTAGGTAATCATTAAAGAAAAATAAATTGTTTGGGACTAATTTCTCAATTATATTTTTTGAAAGATCTTTGGTGTTTATTTAGAATTACACCTAGTTAACAAAACAAAAAGTCTATCATTTGAACTTAAAATGATACATTTTTTATTTAATCCAAAGTTCACCAATAATTATTTTCAAATCGTTATATTGGTCAAAGTCAAAAATAATAAGTTCTGAAATACGAAATAAACTGGTTTCACAGACTAGTTGCAAAAAACATAAAATTTGTGTTTATTAATTGTGATATTTTTTTTATGACATCACGGTTGTCTATTGTTCAGATACTTTTTGGTGTTATAATTACACTGGGCAACAATTTTTTTACTTTTTGAATGTTGTCTAGATTTCTACAACAGATTTTGGATATTTTTTGCTGAATCAGAAAATAGCATCAGTTTCTCTCCATCCGGTCAGGTTTTTGTGCTCAGTTGATTTAGAAAAAAAAAATTAAATCTTGTGACAAAATCAATAACAGTTTTGTGGAATTATCAGTTAATTTTTGTCAACACATTATCTTAAACTATGTTTTTAAGAGAAAAAAAAAATGTTTTGCTAACAACATATATTGATTACCTGATAGAAACATCGATTACTTTAAATCAAATGGTCAGCATTGATAAAAGGTAAGTACATGTAAATTGCATGTTGCTTCACCATTGTTCAAGCTTCAGGGCTTGAACTTTGAACTCCTGGAATGCTCAGTGGCAGGGAGGTCTCTCCTCAGATTCCAGCAATAGTCAGTCATCATGACTGCACCCCAGCGACCCTGATATCTGATCTCCAGCTCTTTCAGGTCATGATGGAATCTCTTTCTCTGCTAGTCACTCATCAAATCCAGGTTCTTTGGAAACTGGTCCATATGTGAAAATAGTGCACCTTGACACTCATATTGCAGCCCATCTTTCTGAAAGCGGTCAGCATGTTGTTGACAAGTTCTGCATAGTCATTTCTTTGCAAGGCACCAATGTTTCCCGAACAGGCCAGTCATTCTTTGTGTATGCTGAGCACCAATTTTTGAAGATTTTGAGGTTTTATGATTTCAAACTGATCCCTTTTCAATATAATCAGCCAGCACTATTGAACCGGAATACTTCTTGTCATTACAAGAATCATTTCCAATCAAAACATGGCATTTTACAGCCATTAACTTCTAAAATGCTCCACATGCATATAAAAACTTAACCTGATTGAGCAAAACCAATGTGAATTTTGGATTTAGTGCATCAGATTCGTCCTAAATCAACTTAAAAAAATGCAGACAACAAATCTGTTATTGACCAGTGTTATCATTACAATATGTTAATTAAACCCAAAAAGAAAAATCTTGTAATTAAAATCAAATATATTTATAGTGTTTTAGGTAATTATCTAGTTTAGGACCCAATCATCGGCAACTTCGGGTGCACTGAGTTTCAACTTAAATAAACACTTAAAAATAAGTTAGGTAGAAGAGTAACTTATGGTGGCTATACTAATAAATGCCTGAAAAATTAGGCCATGCTGTTAATATCAATGTTCATTCAAAGGGTTAATTTTCTGCTGCGACACCATCGACTGACTACTATGTGACCTAACTTTTTTGAAACTGAAAATGAGACTTGAATTTCAGACCACTCTGCGCTATTTGCATGCACACACAAAAAAATTGTCTGGGCAAAACCTTTGTAAATGTCGGGTGACGAAACTTGAAGATAACCATAAATATTTATATAAAAATAACCAGAAAAGGGTAAGTTTCAAGCCAAACTAAAAAAAAAGGCCAAACTGCTTTTGATAAAAGGCTAAATTTTCAAAATTTACCTTACAAAATGTTGAGTGGTTCTAAAATGAGTGATTGACTTACTAGAATGTTGTATTAGAAACTAAGACTCCCCCCACAAAGATTTATATATGGAGTTGTTTTGGCAGTTTATTATCTGGCAAATTAGTGTACATTAGCTCCAACGTGCGCCACAGATTTAACTCCCCTATATGTAATTGTAATTTAATATTATCATTAGTGGTGGGACGATTAATCGGAATCGGAATCATTAATCGTAAGAATCGTGTATTTTGGGAGGTATCGGAATCGGAATCGCATGGTTAAAAAGTACCTTAATTTTCCAATTCCTTCATTACGATTCTTTTAGTCTGATGTTGAAAAAAAGAAAAAAAATTTCCTGATATTTCTAACCGCAAGAGAGAAATGTAGCATGTTATAAAAAGAAACCAAAGAAATTCATTATTAACAGGGCAATGCTTAGTGCCCCTCCCTTACAAGGTTCATTCATTCAGATCTATTGTAATCAAAACTACAAAAGAGTTAACTTGAAAAGAAGTATGCAGGGCTCTACATTGCGAGTAAAAAAAAAAACAAAAAAAAATCGCTTATCTTTTTGGCGACTGTTTTTTTTACTGACAAATCTTCTAATAGTGAATGAAAATGCTTTTTCAACTTATATTTTCTTAAAATAAAACGAGCAAAGTCAAATTATTTAAACAGTAAAAGGTTTAATAGCACAATATACTTTTTTTCTTTTTTAAAAGAAGGCTTTTGAAAGAAATATCTCTAAAATGACATTGATCACGTATTATTGCGCAAAATTTTGACAGTTGTCGGCTTCTTTTGAAGTTTCAAAAAGAATATCATTGGAATAACATTAGAACTACACATACTAAGTGGTGGTTTGCGGTTAAAGTCTTCAGAAAATGAAAAAACAAAAACAATTATTTTGCTATCTCTTAAATACAGCTTTATATTTAATTTAAGCTACTACTGGGCAAATCAATTTTCAAATATTTTTTTTTTTAAATTTACATTCTATTAAAATATTCAGCTCATGAAGCAATTAGATATATTTTTTGGAACTTCAATAAAATATTGCTTTTAATTTAGATTAGATAACATTTTTGGTATTATTTTACTTTGGGGCTCGTCTCACGTTCGTATAGAAAAATATATTTTTTAAAGTAGATTTAAGTGTGCTGGAAACACCACCCCATTCTTGAGTAACTCTTTATAAAATACCTATTTCGAATTTTCTTTTTATCCCGAAAAAATAAAAAAAAACTTATTCTAAAAAAGACATGGGGCCTATGTTTTTTGTACCCCCCCCCCAAAAAAAAACACCATGAACTTTATAAACAAACAAAAACACGTGTTAGATGCTTCCTTCCATATTTTAAAAACTATTTGCCGGCCCCAATTTTGAATGCAATATTTGTTTATAACACACCCGAAATTATATGAAAATTAAGATTTTAAAGGCAAGTCCTGTGATAGTGTATTATCGACATTTACAAAAAAAACAAAAAAAAAAAAAACAATTGCCTTTCCAAAATTATCCGCAATTTTTAAAAATTAATTTCCATCTAATTTTAAATTGTCAGCGAAAGATTACTACGCTTATGTCACTTTCATACGAGTGTGGGTGCACCACATGAATAGCCTTAGTGTGTACCTTAACGAAAGCTGTAAAATGGCCGAAAATAGTCTGAGGGTTCAGGGGCTCATACCCACTAGCGTAGCTAGGGGGGGGGGCGGTCAGCCGAGTGTGACAGCCATAGAGGGGTGACAATCCCCCCCCCCCCCCCAAAAAAAAAAATTTTTTGCAGCCAAGCTTAGGTGCGAAAATAGTCGGAAATAGAATTTATTTATTATATATTATGGAATTTTTAAGTTTTTATTGAAAATTTTTTTTTAGAATATTATAAACTCTTAAAAAAATTAGTCATTGGAAAATCGTTTGCCGATTTTTATTGAAAACTTTTGTACTTTTGAAATCATTTGATGACATTTCATTTTTTTAACTGTGGAAAAATGAGAAAGAAACGAGATATATATATATATATATATATATATATATATATATATATATATATATATCCGGGGGGGGGGGGATCACCTAGCCAGCATTGGCAAGCCAGTGGTAATAAAGTGTGAACAAATCTAACAATTTCAAAGTGTTAGTGACAAGTAAAGTGGACATTGACGTCATGTATCTGTATGGAGCAATAAATATAAAGCCATAAATCCCAAACTACAGATAGAAATTATTTCTGCCAATTGGTGGTCATATCGTTTGACAATTTAGTTTTCACGTTTCTCAGCTACTGACAAGACACACAAAAGATAGTGTAAATTTTCCAAAATAAAAATGTAAGTGTATACTTTTAAACTATTTTAAAGACAGTCAAAATGTGTTTCATGAATTGAAAATTAATTTAATTTTAACTAGTCTGTGCTTGTAATGAATATGCTAATTATGAAATGAAATAACTAAGAAATTGTTTTTGTGGTTTCAACTATATTCTTTTTTTTTTTTTTTTTTTTTTTTTATTCAATTTTCACCCCAAACAAGGCACAGTGCCACTTTGAAGCAGGGGGCTACTATTAGGGAATTAATTAGCGGGGTCATTATGAAGGGAGAAGAGTAGAAAGATGTTTGTTAACATTACACTTGAACTTCTGCATATCATTGCAGTTGGGAAAGCAGAATCCCGGAAGGGAGTTCCAAAGACCCGCAGTTCTGGGGAAGAAACTATTGGAGTAAAAGGCTTTCTTGCACCTAGGGATCTCCACTGTAAAGGGATGAGACTTAGTAGCTTGTCGGGTTTGTCGGGGGTAGTTACGTCGGGGAGGTACAAGTGTTTGCAGTTCGTCAGAGCATTCACCATTAAAGTATTTGTAGAACAGGCAGAGGGATGCAACATCTCGTCGATGGGACAGAGGTTGAAGCCCAGATGACAGTTCAGGACCTATCAGGTTTGCGACTCTTTTTTGAACCCTGTCCAGGAGCGAGAGACAAGCAGCAGATGCACCAGCCCAGATGTGACAACAGTACTCCATACATGGGCGAATGGTTGCCTTATAGAGGTATAGGATACTGGCAGGCGTAAGTAGTTTTCTAGCACGGTAGAGGGAGCCAACCTTCCTTGCAGCAGCCTTGGCAATGCTCTCAATGTATCTATTCCAGTTCATATTCCCTGTAAACGTTAGGCCGAGGAGTTTAAAAGAAGTACTTTCAGGCAATGTGTTCTTGGCCATTGCTATTGGTGGTAGAGAAGGTTTCTTGTAGTTATTGAAGGAAACAAGCTTAGTCTTAGCAGCATTGAATGAGACCAACCATTTTTGTCCCCATTCCACTACGGATTGGAGGTCATCCTCTAGTGTTTCTGCCATTTTCTTGGATATGTGTTCATTTGTTTTCCCCTCATATCTGTTATAGAGAGTGGTGTCATCGGCAAATATACCCATCTCCGAAACAATATTATCAGGGAGGTCGTTTATGAATATCAGGAACAATAGAGGTCCAAGGATAGACCCCTGAGGCACTCCCGCATTTATGTCATATTGTTTGGATGTACGTCCGTCGAGGACAACTTTGATTTTTCTATTACTTAAGAAGGATTTAATTACGTTATGAATTCTTCCAGTGATTCCATATGATCTAATTTTCCTTAGAAGACCATCGTGCCATACCCTGTCAAAAGCCTTAGATATATCAAGGGCCACCGCTCTACCCTCCCCTGTTTTATCCAATGAACGGTATATACGTTCAGAAACTACAGTTAAGATATCTGCTGTTGAACGGGCTTGCCTGAATCCATATTGTTTGTCAGTCAAGAGTTTAGCAGCTGTTAGGTGCTGGACTAGGGCTTTATTAACTAAGGACTCAAATATTTTGGCGAAAAGCGGGAGGAGGCTAATGGGGCGATAATTTAGTGGGTCAGTTCTTTCACCAGAATTCTTGAAGACTGGTACCACAGAGGCGGTTTTCCAGCAGTCGGGAAAACAAGATTCGTTAAGGCATTTATTGTAAAGTTTGGACAGAACTGGAGCAACCTCGGCAGAGCATTTTTTTAATAGCACAGCCGGGATGAGATCTGGTCCACATGCTTTAGAGGTGTCTAGGTTTTTTATAATAGCATGTACCTGAGAAGGGGTGATTTTCAAGTCGTCAAGTGTGGCGTCTGTTCGCAGAGGAAAATCAGGGAGTGAGTGGTGTACCGAGTTCAGTGTGGAGTTTGAGGCAACCGACTGGCAAGCAGATTGTCCAGCTTGCTTGTCCAGCACCCCCTCACTCATCCACCCTAACTGAAACTTTTAAATAAAAATATTCTAGTTCTAATAACTTTAATTTTCAAATATAAAAATATATTTATTGAATAAGATAGTTTCTTATAATAATTGCACAATACCTTCACGTTTCTTTTGAATAATCTTTGAGAATAATAATGCCAAAAAAATGAGTGAAAACAATAAATAAACAAAAAAGCAAATGTTATTAAAGACAAACTAAGTTACTTTTTTACCCAATTAGATACATTTTTGGAGTATACCTGAACGAGCATCACCCCGTCTATATTTTTTTCTGTTTTTTTTTTTTTGCAATTTTGAAAAACTATAAGAAACCGAACAGAACAGTGGATTATTATTGATTGGACACTTACCAGATTATCTCACAAAAAACAAGCAAAAGTATTTTGACATTTGAAAGGGGTGCTAGTTTTTAGTTACGTTATAGCAAACCAATCCCATATTGGAACCACTCGACGAGAATTGGGATATAAATTCGGTGCTTGTGCAGTGTACATACCGTGTTATATTTTAGATGGGATTTCCAAGTTGAATTAAATTTTTATGGTATGTTTTTTCATTAAATTGTTACGTGAAAGTGCAGAACAGTTAAAGAATAGCTTTTTCAATAATAACATTATTTCAGCATGGTTCTTATTTCTCGCAGTATCAAAAATGTGGTTCTCGGTAAAAATGGCACAAGTGAATAAGTAGGTAAAAATGGCACAAGTGAATAAGTAGGTAAAAATGGCACCAAAAGGTCCTACTGAAGTGATGGGGTCTCAAATTCTAATCTCATTTTGGGTTTTGTAAAATAAAATAAAGTTGTTTTTTTTTTTTAACTTTTTTAGGCGGACGTTGGCGTTCACCATTTTTATATTTAATTAGTATATATTTTCTTTCTCTTCCGCTATATTTTTTTATTTAATTCATTAAATCTGTTAATTATGAGGACCAAAATAATGAATCGTGTTAATTTATTTTCTAATTTTCTTGTTTTTGTTCTGTTATATAAATTCTATTTTATTTTTTTTTGCTCTGAAGGATAAATTCTATTTTCTTTGTTTTTTTTTTTCTGTATTCCAATTAAGTAAAATAAATTTTCTCTAAAATAAATTTTGCTAATTTTTCCGTTTAGTTTACTATATAATAATTTTATTTAAACCAAAACATGACGGTGTAGACATAAAATATCTCTTCCAAAGTTAGGGAACATATTTGAGAACTACCCGACCATAAGTATAAAACTACCTGGTATATTTCAAAACAATTCCCTAGGAATCGGAATCGTACTTGGTATCGGACTCGTTAATCAATATTTTCCTGGAATCGGAATCGTATAAAAATTAGGAATCGTCCCAACACTAATTATCATCCTAACTTTTGTACCATTTAAAAGAAGAAGCTTCAAATAAATTAATATTTAAAAAAATTTTTTTTACAACGTATGAAAATAATGAAAATGTGAAATTAAAATCATGTTTACACTCTCAACACTTTAGAACAATGTTCCTATGTAGTGCCCATTATGAAGGCATAAACACACCCATGTTTAAAAAATCTAGCAAATTGAATGACAAAGTGAAAAATTATCCATTAAGATCAGAAAAAATAATAACTTCGTCGTTTTCAATCAGATGTGTCTGAATATATATATATATAAAACCATTACAAAATTTACTAACTTTGAAGTTGTAAATAAAAGTGAACAGAACAATCAATGTTAAAAAAAAAAATCAACTCCTTTTCTCAATATTTTTTGATAATATAATTGTTTGAATTACAAAAAAAAAAAAAAAAAAAGACAGAATTCTAAAACAGTTTTTAAAAGATTTAAATGATATTGAATTCCAATATTCTGCGTTATGAAGTTTTAAACATAGAATTTTTTATAATAGGTTTCCAATATTAAATAGATATATTCACATTATAGAACATTGTTTTAAAGTAGTGACAAATTTATTTTTACGCCTTTTTCCAAAAAAATATACGTTACATAATTTTTACCAACAGAAATCAATGTTAAAATTAATTTAATACAATTAATTCTCGTCTGGGTAGTTTGTTAAAAAAAAAATCTATTTGCTTTATAAAAAATTAGTCTAATATCCATTTTTTATTGTCAACTTTTATTTCTGCATAAAACAAAACGTTTATCAAATAATGTATAAATTTTGAACATCCAATGAATAAAAAAAATCAATATGACTGTACAGTTGCCATTTTGTTGACTAAAAATCAGCCTTGACTTTTCGATCAAAAACTAAGATTGAGTTAAACGGAACGAATCGACTGGACTTTGGTGATAGTTCGTCTATTAATTTATGCGGAGAAAGCGAGTGACACAAACAAATTCAGCAAAATCCTTTGCTGCATCACGTACATGACAAAACAATTTTAGAATGACAAATAATTTAAACAACTTTTCATCAACTTTTATTTTTAAGTAAAATTTAGTTTAATTTAAAATGAAAAATAATTTATGTTAAATATATGCATGCGATGCAGCAAAGGATTTTGCCAAATTTATTTGTGTCACTTGCTCTCTCGACATACGGACTAAACGGATTCACCAAAGTCCCGTCGATTCGTTCCGTTTGACTCAATCTTAGTTTTTAAGTGAAAAGTCAAGGCTTATTTTTAGGGAGGGGGGGGGGGTCATTTCGGCTTTGAAGCCAAAAAAATGTTTTTGGTCATGTTTTGGCCATTTTGGCTCCGTTTGGCCCTTTTTGGCGTTTTTTCCTAAATGAGAAACAAGATGGCCGCGAGCAAAAACAATAGTGATTAGGTTCGATACTGAATGTCTTCAAATATGGATAACTACCTGTTTGCGCAAAAAACGAATACGATATTCGTTCTCAACGTACCCGAAAACCTTTCAAGTTGACAAATTAAAGGTGAATGCCGAGGGGTCGGTAACTAAAAAAATACCGAATTTTTTTAAGGCACTTAAGAAACCCAATTATTTCAGAGTATTGAGTGAGGAATTACTTTTTTTTTTTTTTTTATAAAACCAAAATTTAAAAAATGTTAAATACAATTTTCAAAGCCAAACTGATTTAAACGCCAATTCCGCGAAATTTAGCTTTAAAAGGGCCAATCTGGCAACTCTGAAGCAACTCGTAATTTAGAAATCTATTTTCATTAATTAGCGTTTTCCGTAATATTACGAATTTCGATATGACGATTGTAGATGGTGCTGTTTTACAATCGTTCATTGTGCAAGAGATTATTCGTTCTTTTTTTTTTAATCTCATAATTTAGGACGCTCGATGCAACGATATATTTTTTTGGTACTTAATGATGAGTGTGGACTGTGAAAACATTGGCTTATTTAGCCATGAAAAACTTTTTCAGGCCAAAATAATTTTTAAAAAAGCCAAAGAAAATGCCAAATTGATTTTTAACCCCAAATTAATCGAGCGTGTTTTCTGTTTTGACTTTTTTTCTTTGAGTAAATTTCATTTTGTGTTTGTTTTTATTTTAAATTTATTTTTATTCATTTTAAATTTGTTATTTTATTTCATTTTAAATTCATTTGTATTTTATTCAAATATATTTTTTGTACATTTATAAAAAAATGCTTACGCAACTATTTGAGTGGACAAAGGACTTCGATTCTTCTTATAATTTAAATTATTTCTTTAAATTATAAGAAGAATCAAATCCCTTGTCCACTCAAATAGTTGTGTAAGCATTTTTTATTATAAATGTACAAAAAATATTTGGATAAAATACAAATGAATTTAGAATGAAATAAAATAACAAATTTAGAATGAATAAAAATAGATTTAAATTGAATTAAAATAATAAATTTAGAATGAAATAAAATAAAATAAATAAAAGTATGAATGAAATTTACTCAAAGAAAAAAGTCAAAACGAAAAACACGCTCGATTAATTTGGAGTTTAAAATCAATTTGGCATTTTGGGGGGCTTTTAAAAAATTTATTTTGGCCTGAAAAAGTTTTCATGGCTAAATAGACAAATGCTTGCGCAGGGTCCACGCTCGTCATTAAGTACCCCCCCCCTTTTTTTTTATTTTTTAAATCAAAACATTGAAAAAGAAAAAAAGACCGCTGCGACGAATTTTTTTTTAATGTAACAAAGTTGATAACATCAATAATACAAAATGTACGCGACTAGAAAACCAACGATATTTTCATTGGATGAAAACATAAAAAAGCTGTGGCAAGATTTTTTTAATTAAAAAGTAAATGTTATGTAAAGTTTTAAAAAATAGTCTTTAACCATAAAAAATACAAAGAATGAAACTCTTTAATAAAACACGGGTATTGCTTTTAAAATTGGGCCCTTTTAAAGTTTGTCCCTTTTTACGCTCTTTCATTGAAAAAAGTATGGCGGCCAAAAACAGTCCATGAAAGAACGTAAAAAAAAGGCCAAATTTGGCCCAAAAGGCCAAATTTAAAAAAATAATATGGCGGCCTCAAGTGTCGTACATTTAGTCTAATAAAAATGATGAAAAAAAATATTTAAAATGAAATTTTTTTCTAGTTTTATTTCAGCCTTTGGGTCTAATAATGTGTTTTATATAAACATAAATAATTTTTATAATTTTTTTGTCCGTCAAATAATTTACGCCGCTAAACTACACATTGACCAACTTTGTTACATTAAAAAATTCGTCGCAGGTTTTTTTTTTTTTTTTTTTTTTTTAAAAATTTTGATTTAATAAAAAATATCGTTGAACAGTGATTGGGTATTATTGTAGATTAACACCCTACGCCTCATTCAAAAATTGAGATTCTACTTTTTTTTTGTTTGAATTTTTTTAGATGATTATGTGTGAATATCCTGAAAACTTGACAGAAAAAAAAAAAAAAAAAATTACTATCCGTTTAATACTAGCTTTTCTTCCTAAAAATTGAACCTTTTGCTAGGTATCATATTTAAACAAATTGTTGGTTTAAATAAACTTACTGATCCGCGCTATTTTTTTAAATCGTATTTCCAAGTTTAAAGTTTTATATGTTTTTTTTTATTCAATTGTAAGGTTAAAGTACAGAATAGGTAAAAAACACCCTCACCTCCCTATGTTAAGAATGGATTTTTAAATAATAACGTTATTATTTCAGCACGGATCAATAAGTGCATCGAGTACCAAATTGTTTTTTTCGGTGTAAAAAAAAAAAAAAAAAAAAAAAAAAACTAATTAAGTGACATTTTTTTTCTGAGAACTTCATTTCATAACGGATAAGTACAATTTAAACTTTTTTCGATAATTTTTATTTTTAACGTCTTGATCAAAGTACCGACCGAAGTAAGAAATAACAAAAATTACAAAACACCGAATATATGTCAAATGTCACGGTAACAAATATTGAGCGAGTTTCTAACAGTATTTTGTCTAGTTTTATATTTATAGCACCTTTTCCCAAACTTACCGTGTTACAGAGAGAGTCGGGCGCCATTTTGAATTTTCCAATACATCTACATCGGTAAACACTGCATGTTTTTCGAGCTGAATAAACATGTTACATCAAATAAAAACACTGAAAACATATCCAGTTAGGTAGAAAAGTAACTTTTCTTGCCTTTGCTAACATTTATTTGTTATATATTTGTTTTTTGACAACTTTTTCGAATCTATGTGTACAGTAATACAAACCCCAAAATCGTTTTATTAAAATTATATTTTCTTACGCAGACTTTTCAATAAATGTTTTTACAATTATATTTTATCAATTTATTTTTATACAATAAATGCTTTGGTTTTCAAACGGCGCTCGCCCAGTTTCAATTATTTTCATTTTCTGTTTTTAATAATAAAAATATGTTTCATGAAAAACTTTCCCGTTTTCATTAATTAAATCGAAACATTTCCAGTTAAACAATTACAGATATATGTTCTCTTTCACTTTCTTTATTTACTTTTCATAGTTCTTTCCGGAGTTTAATTTTTTTGTTATTTATTTCTAATTTCGGCCATAGTTTAAAATACTGATTTCTCCCTCTCATTCTAATAACAAGTGCCCGAAAAAAAAAATGGCGTCTCCATCCTCGGCGATAAACAGTAGAAGTATCTTGTTTTTAACAGAATAGTATTCGACTTTTTTTAGGCGATTAAATGTAGTTCTACGATCTTACCAGTCAGACTTTGGATTCCTATTGACTTTACCTCCCCACGAGACAGAGTTAGTCACCAGAGCGTTTTTTAACGTGGAGAAAAGGAACAAAAATAAAAGTTGTCTCAGTCGTGAAGGATTTCTCTTTTACTGACAGAACAAGAAATTGAAGTGCAGCAGCGGCGGCAGCGCAGCCAAGAACTTTGGGTTAGTGATAAAAATATGTTCCTCTAACAAAAAGTTAGGAGGATTCGGAAATGGAAAATTGTTAAACTTATATGCGTAATTTATCCCCCACCCTAAATTCTGAATTAATTGTTTTTTCTGTTTATCTTTCCAAGTTTTTTCAAGATATTTACACGTACCCCCCCCCCCAAAAAAAAAGTAGGATCTTTCTTAGGGGAAGTTATTAATCTAAAGTAATACCAAATTTGTTATCTTTGAGTTTAGTCACTCTGTGTTTACAAAGTTTTGGTGCAAACAGAAACTAGTTTTTTTGTTCAAATTGTATTTTTTTAAATAAGCAAATGAACATATTGATAACTCAATTTTTTGCTCGTTTGTTTATTTGAAAAACACAATAAAAAAACTGAGAACAGATAAAGATCAAAGCTTAGTATCTGTTCTTCACTTGCTACACTTCAATTTCTTGTTCTGTCAGCGGAGGAGAAATCCTCCGCGACAATTTTTATTTTTTTGTTCCTTTTCTCCACGTTAAAAAACGACCCTGATGCCTAACTCTGTCCCATGGGGAGGCATTGTAAATAGGAACTCGTTTCATTTTGTAGCCGAGAACTCAGCACACAACTTTTGTTAACACAGGGGCGACTAAACTTGAAGATAAACACATTTAGAAACCCCTTCTTAACACGAGGGACGATGTTTTGGAAGTATTCTGTACTTTTACCTAACAATTTAATAAAAAACACTGTAAAACTTGAAAATACTATTTAAAAACAATAGCACAGTATCTCCTCTCTCTGCAGATAAATACAATCAATGAAATATTTGTAAAATTACAGGTAAATTTTGTTGGTACTTACCTAAAAAAAGTTAACATAAACACCAATAAATGTTGAAACGTGTAGCCACGGCAGCAAGGCATCTTCGACAATTTTTTCCGATGTTTTCTCTATGGGATATTATTTTGTATAGATTTTTTTCCGTATTTTATATTTATACGATTTAAACAAAACAAACAAACACTAATATTACTATTATTATTTATTATTATTTTGTTTAGATCGCATAAAATGGTCGAGGAAAATAAACTCAGCTCGTAAAAATACGTAAAAAAAATATTTGTACAGTTGACAGGTTCTCGTTGCGTTTGTTGTTGTGGAGTTTCCGTTCGTTTTGTTCACGTGAGACTAGAAATTAAAAACAAATTTAAAAAAAATGGACCAAAGTCAGCTAATAATATTAGTAATACTAGTTTTTAGGTTTCTACTATCGATGGGAGCCATTATTATTACTTCTTGTTTCTATATGTATCACAGCTATATATCGATATACTTTTTTAACATTATACAGTGGATGAGCTTAAATAAAATTTACGACAAAAGAGAAGGAAGTCGCTAAGAATAAGGTAGGAAGCTGGCTTTGGATGTTCGTCAATGGTGAATCTTTACTAATTGTGAGTGCATCCCGGTGATCTATCTATCTATATATATATAGCTTAGATGATGACAACTTGTCCTGTGACCTCTGAACTGTTTTTCTTACGCTACTCCTACCCTCGCTCTCTTTCATTCCTCCCTCTCTCTCTCTCTCTCTCTCTCTCTCTCTCTGTCTCTATCTCCCCCTTTCTCTGTGTGTTTCGTTCTCGCCTTCTCTATTTCCTGATCCAAACCCCTCTCTTCCTTTCTCTGACTTATTGACCCAACAGTGCACATATTTTGATTTCACTAAAATTGATCAATTAAAATGTAACATCAGTAGTGATTGAATTCGAATGTGTGTGCGTGTGTGTGTGCGCGCGCGCAATGTGTTTGCTTATGAAAAAGAAAACATCAAAACAAGAGCGTAATATTTACTTATATATGTAGTTACTACAGAAGATCAGAAAAATATCGGTACTGTCGATTTCAAATCCCACCCTCCCAAGAAAAAAGAAGGTTATCCAGTCTCTGCTCGTTGTATTCTCTTCAGTCTCTGCAGGTCATCGTTGTTTTGGGTTTGAAACCGACGGTACCGATGTTTTCTGATTTTCTGTAACTAACACACACACACACACACACACACACACACACACACACACACACACACACACACACATCTATATATAGCATCTAAAATATTTTTCACATTATGCTTACCCAACCCAACTAATTATTTACCTAAAAGTCTTTATTATTATGTAATCACCAAAAATCCAATTATCCACTTTCAATTAAAAAAATTCAGCATTTCTATATAAATAAAGCAGTAGATGTATGTATGTGTGTGTATCTGTGCAAAAATATTTAACCGATAAACTACTGGTCACATAACACTGAAATTAACAGGAAAGAAGTTATGTGACCAGTAGTTTAAGAGTTTATCAGTTAAATATTTTCACACACACACACACATGGTGTGCACTTATTGTCTCTATAGACACACGACGGTCCTTATTCATGAAATTCTTTATTTGGCCAATCATCTCTCACAGACTCCTTGCCTTCCTTGAATCTCTTATGACACTCCAAAACTGATGATTGATGTATGCAAGACTAGCCTGGGTGCCCGGCGTTGCCCGAGTGTTTGGAGATGTGTGTTGAGCAAAAAAAAAAAAAAAAAAAAGTGGTAGCAGGCAGGCAGGCTCGAACCCTTTATGAAAAATTTCAAATGTTTAAACCAGAAATTGTCTGAGTAATTTGGTAGAGACCGCAGAGGTCAAATTTTTTAAAAACTTTGACCCCTATTATGACCCCTTAACATTTATTGTTTTGGGCTCAAATCAAGTTATTAAATTAGATCTATGTCCAAGGAACCTATATTTAAAATTTCAATTGTTTATATTCAAAATTGGCAGAGGAGTTTGGTAGAGTTCTCAAAGGTCAAATCGTTGAACTTTGACCCCTTAACAGCCAAATTTCTGGTCGAAAACAGATTACAAAGATTTTCCCAAATCTCCGTACCCTTTATATCAAATTTTGAGTCTGTCAACTGAAAATTGACTGAGTTATTGCGTAGGGAAATGTACAAAAGATCTAGCTAATTTGCATATTCTTTTAAACAGTACTTTAAATTAATTCCCTATTAGTTTTTCGGTTTTCTTATGGGGGTGATCATAGTTAACTATTACATGTAATTATATTCATGCAGATATTCTACATGATTTATACTTGCGTAATATTTGTGTAAAAAGGTTATAGTAAGCATAAACCTCTTTTTATATATATTTGTTTTAAAAAATGTTGCCTACTAAACTCCTCTGTCAGTTTTTGGCCTACAGACATGAAACTTAATAGGGTATTCGAACCAATATTTGGGTATTAGCTGAGGAAAATCGATGCAAAAGTGTGAAAATATTTAAAAAAGAAATGGCATTCGCCAGGTGAAGCATCGATCGACGACATCAAAAATATGCTTGCGTAACGTAATAGCTATTGCTTCATGTTTTAATTTTTAGTCTTGCAGCAAAAATATCTTCATAGCTCAGGCATTAACGTCAAAGGAAAAAGTAAATCGTAAGCTAAACAGTTTGGTTTCGATTCTCGTTGGTGGCGCACTGGCGCACAAGTCATTTTTTTTTTAAAATAATTTTTAAAATGATTGCTGCATTAATCAAAATATCATATTTAAGCGTATTTTACGGCCGGGAAATGCCTTGCTAATATATATATATATATATATATATATATATATATATATATATATATATATATATATATATATATATATATATATATATATATATAGCGTAATGTATGTAGGTCCGTAGGTAGTACTAACGCCAACGGTATTCATGTCAATTACTAATTATTTGTCCAGGTTTAAATTTGACCTAGATTCTAATACAGTTCAATAATAATAAATAATAAACTAAACATTTGTACAAAGCGAAACGTTATAATTGAAAGAGAGTTCAAGGTTCAAGGCCTAACAAAAACAAGACTTTATATTTGAAAAGGCTTGTTTACATTTGTTTTTTTGTTCTTGTATTATTTCTTCCTTTCTTTTTTTCGTATTATTTATTCATCTATTCAAAATAGTTTAATTATAAAGCCTTGTTCAAAGGTACACATTAGTGAGCCCGGTGTGTAACCACTTTTCTCAAAATTTAACTTCATTTATACAATAATAGTTTGTTCGTTATTGTTTGAAGATCATATTTTGTGACAGGAGTCAATCAATCGCAGAGTAGGACATTGAGAGTCGGCGCCTGCTCATCTCTGCGGACACACCATGCGTTATCACTCATGGTTTTCGCGTTGAAGGTGGTAGACATTATATGTAGGATAAGCTGTATGCAGTATTGCAGTTGTGTCCGATTTTGAGTCAGACGACTTTGTTGTTACTTTTGATTGATATTATTAACAAAATTGTTTTTTCATAAAGGTACAGCCGTTCTCCCACATATAACGCCAGCCAGCGATTCTCAAAAAGTCACCACTCTGACCAAGTTGAACACAACTTATCTTCGGTGATCTAACGAGAGCCGGTTTAGACATAATTTAATTGTTAATAAGAATAGAGATTATTAGGGTCGTCAGCTGATAAACAAACAAAAAAGTTGGCTAATTTTTATTTTGAAAAATATCTTTATTTATTAGATATATTTTTTTACTTTCTTTCCCCCTCAACACTAACTTTTAAAATGGCCACTTTTCAGATATGCTGAAAACGAATATCACATTTAAATTTCGCGCAGATAAGTAGTTTTCTGGATATTAAAACCTTTATTATCCACTAATCCCACTGGTGGCCATGCTTTTTTCCAACTGAAAAGTACCAATGCGCATGCATGTTACAAAACACCCCCTCCTCCTCATGTTAAGAATGGCAAACACCACTGACATTTATTCAGTAATACATTGGGGGAAAAATGTCTTAATATCCAGAAAGCTATTCGTCTGTACAAAATTTAAATGTGATATTCGTTTTCAGCAAACCCGAAAACTTATAAAAGTCGTCATTTTAAAGGTGAAGAGAACGTCTGAATGTACAATTTATTTTACTTTATTTTTATAAAAATCGCAAAAAAAAGAAAGAAAGAAAGAAAGAAAGAAGAAAACTGTTTCAGGAACGATCTACAAGTTTGGCTAGGAGCAAAGTGTGGTATTTGTTCTGATTGCCCTTCAACTTTTCTGTTCTCGACCAGTAAAGGAAGAAAATATAGCTCTAAACATTTTTCTTCTTCCCAAATCCAGAATGCTTCTTTAGGGGGTAGTTGGATTTTTCCACCACATTAAAACAGATCTTGTGTTTCCTCTGGCCTAGTGGGAGGTGGGGAGGGGAGGCATGTAAATAAGAATAAAGTCCAAGCAAAGTAACACTGCTACACGTATCTGATGGATGAGCCCACATACCACATCCACATCTGCTGGAGGTCTCCCTCCGTCGAGATATTTTCGGAAGTGCTACTTTTTTTTAAAAACTTATTTTTAACCGTTTAATAAAAATGTAGCCTGGAAGAGAGGGAGAGACCCTCTCCGAAAATGGCAAAATTTCGCGGAATTTTTGTTAAAAAACAAAACAAATACACTAAAGTAAAAAAAAAAACAAAAAGAAAAAAAAAAGCATTAAATATCTGAACATTTATTGAATTAAAATAAAATTAAGGAAAGATAAAATGAAATTAAAAAAAAAGAAGAAGGTTAGTCCCAAACAGTTAATACTCGATAACTCGTATACCTCTAAAAAAAAAAAAACCAAAACAACAACAAAAAAACAAAACATTATATCAAATTCACTAGATCATATTTCTCAACCATACGAGCCAAGCGTTAAGTTTTATAACATTTTTGTCACGCTTAAAAAATATATAAACTCTTAATTTTGAAATCACATGTTGACAAAAAGAAAAAACAAAAAAAAAACAATTTTAAAAATAACTTGAAATGAAACACAGAGTAGATATCGAAATTCTTTGTTAAAATTATTGTTGAAAGTTAAATCTAAAAATCTTGACATAAGTTATCTCCCTTGACATATATATATATATATATATATATATATATATATATATATATATATATATAAATATATATATATAAATAAATAAATATATATATATATAAATAAATATATATATAGCAAGGGAGATAACTTATACTTATATATATATAAATAAATATATATATATATATACATATATATATATATATATATATATATATATATATATATATATAGAGAGAGAGAGAGAGAGAGACAGAAAGAGATAGATAGATAGATGCACACATATATAGAGATATATAGATATATACACATATATATTTTACACACACACGCACTCAGTTACAGATACTATCACATTGATATGTATAAAATTATATATATATATATATATATATATTATATACATATGTACATATATTTACACACATGCACATATGTGTGAGTGTGTACGCATGCGTGTGTATTATATATATATACATATATATACATATATATATATTATATATAATTATGTGTGTGTATTTTTCCATATATATGTTTTTACACACACGCACACACACATATATATTTACAAAATTATATATGTAAAATACACATATATTCACATATGTGTGCATATATGTATGCACACATGTATATATGCACATAAGTGTACATACATAAATCTAAACACACACACGCACACACACATATATACATGCATGCATGCATATGCATATATACGAATGTATTCACATGAATATATACATATATACATATACACATACTTACATAGGTCTATACATATATATATATATATATATATATATATATATATATATATATATATATATATATATATATACATGCATATATCTACATATGAGTACATAGATGTGTTTAAATATAGGTACACCTCCGCAGACATGAAAAGATCTTTTTTTTTCTTGGCCTTTGTTTTTTACATATCTGAAGAAGGTCATACCGAAACTTTATATGGAAAGAACCTTTTTGAAAAGTAAAAAAGATTTTCTAGTCATACTATACTGTCAGATAACACATTTCTCCGTCTCCCTTCCCCCTCTTTCTCTCTCTCTGATATATATATATATATATATATATATATATATATATATATATATGTATATATATATATGCATACATATATATATTTGTATATATATATATGTATGTATGTATCTATATATATACATACATATATATATTTGTATATATATGTATATATATATGTATGTATATATATATATATACATACATATATATATATATTTGTATATATATGCATATATATATGTATATATATATACATACATATATATCTGTATATATATGCATATATATATGTATGTATATATATATACATACATATATATATTTGTATATATATGCATATATATATATATATGTATATATATATGTGTGTGTGTGTGTGTGTGTATGCATGCACACACGCGTGTTTGTGTGTGGAAGTTTTGCTTTTTCTTGTAGAAGATTTTGTTCTTGGAGCATTTCGACAGGAACGGCCGGTACCTCTGTGTTCTGGGTCTTGTCTTGCTTTCATCATCGATGGGTCGCATTAGAAGTGTCTTTGGTTTTAACGAACATTTTTATATTTGCGACAATTGTGACCTTTATTCTCTCCCCATACCCCTCAGCCCCTTCCTATCAATCTCTCTCGACCTCTCCCCCTCTTTCTCTCTTCTTTATATTCTCATATAATCATTTTTGCGTTTTTATTTACCCCCCCCCCCCCGAAGTCTTGAAACAATGCAGTATTAAATTGTTTTGTATATATCCGTGTTATTTATTCTTGTTTGCATATTATATTTCAAACAAAGTCAATGTTCAGTCTAAAAAAAAAACCCCCAAAAACATGAAAACAGCCTATATTTTCAGCACAGCAGATGTGCGAACTGAAGATTATTTTTTTTTTCTTTAAACAAATCATTTCAAACAGATTTATTTGTTATAATATATATATATAAAACAGATGTTATCATAAAGTAACTTGAGAGATGTTCCTCTGATCTTTATTTATCAAATTATTCAGGTTGGCAACCATCACACACACACACACGCACACATATACACTTATATATACACTCATGAGCAAAAAAAAAAAAAATGGGCAAAGAGTGAAAGAAGGAAGAAATCGATTTTTCAATATTTTTCCATGAAGTTTGTTAATTTTAAATGAAAATTTCTATTTTACAGATCATTATTATTATAGCATATAATAATAAGTGAAAACATTAATCTTAAAAATGTTAAGACCGCATCTTAGCGAGGACATAAAAAACCGAATTGCAGGATTAAGGCAGTCCAAAATGACTTACAAACAGATTTTTGATATTTTAAGAAAAGAAAATGTGAAAACATCTCTTTCTGTAGTGAAGTGAATTGGTCAAAGGTTCAAAGTCAAACGCTTGGTAAAAGAGAAATGTGGATCTGGTCGCCCTAGAGCATCCACTTTGAAGGACGACCACAGGCTTAAATTAACTGTTTTGAAGGATTGAAAGAAAACTTACGTTAACCATAGCAAATAATTCAAAACGGGGGCTGGAAATTCTCTTTCTAGATATACAATATATAGACGAATGAAAGAAATAGGATTTTCTTCTAAAAAGTTTGCAAAAAAGCCATTTTTATCTAAGAAGAACATCAATGATAGAAAGAGATTTTTCTCGTGTTATGGCAAGAAAGATACAGACTGGTTCAGGAATGTTTTCTGGTCAGATGACTCAAGATTTTGTCTTGTTAGTGATGCTCCTGATGCTCCCAAATGGTGCAATCGAAGAACTGAAGAAAGATTTTCACCAAGTTGCATAAAATCGACAGTTAAACACAGGAATGAAGGGATAATGGTATGGGGAACTTTTACTGCAGCAGGAGTTGGGGAACTCATTAGATGTGAGAAGTCAATCAATGCAAAGGAATACATTCGAATATTAGACTGTTACTAAGTATCCAGAAGCTAGGAATATCCCAGAACATTATTTTTCAACATGATAATGCCCCCTGTACACACTGCTAAAGTAAAAAAAAATGGTTTTCTGATAATTCAATTGATGTGATATTTTGGCCAAGTGAAAGCCCCGATTTAAACCCAATCGAGAATATTTGGTCCACAATATCTCGTGCATTGGCTGGAAGAACTTTTTCGAACAATGACAAACTGTGGAAAGCTGTGCAAAGCGAATGGAATAGCATCTCCTCTTCACAGTGTTCCACTTTGGTTGAGAGCATGTCTAAAAGGATTGATCTTTTAAAGAAATCAAAAGGGAAATGCGATCCCATACAAAGCATTTATTAAAATAAATATCTTGTTCTGTGTTATTAGTCTCATTTAAGTTTCCTTGTTCAATTGTTCTTTGTTCAATATAGCTTTTAGTGCAATAAAATGTATTAAATTTGTTTGGCCCCCACTTTTTTTTTGCTCACAAGTGTATAGATAGACTAGAACCCTGGGATACAGCATTAAAAATTATTAACAAAATACAGTACAGTATATAATACACATGTATTTAATCAAATAACATTATAAATAATACCGTAAAGCTAGGCAAATACCATAACCAAGGACCGGAAAAACATCGTATATCACATCGTAACCTAAAAAAAAAACTATCCTAAGGCCACCGTATCCCGGAGTTCTATTATATATATATATATATATATATATACATATACTACCATATATATATATATATATATATATATATATATATATACATATATATATATATGTATATACATATATATATATATACATATATATATGTAGATACATATATATATATACATACATACATATATATATATATATATATATATATATTAGTGTCTGTAGGTATTTAATTATTATAGTAAAAAAATAATTATGACAGCCCTTTTAAGAAACTCGTTTCTTATCGTTGAGCACTTTCAGTTGAATTAAAGTCGGTCAATTTAGCTCTTATGCATAGATCATCGTATAACGATTAGATCACTGTCTGACTGACGTAAAGAACATTTTAAATTAAAATGTTAAATTCAACGTTATTTCACGTGGTTAATGGTAGCCGAATGGATGTGGTCTTTGCTAATCGAGCCACAGATGTCTCTTGTTGCCAAGTTTGAATCTGTCGACTGGTGTTAATCGTGACACCCTGCACTGAAGATTCACGAAAGGATGAAACACTAGTGTCTGTAGGTATTTAATTATTACAGTAAAAAAAATTATATATATATATATATATATATATATATATATATATATATATATATATATATATATATACTAGCTGTACCCAGCCACGCGTTGCTGTGGCTTAGTTTGTTAAAATGGAACACATTCCTCAAGAAAAATTGCATTTTGTTCGTTTATTTACTTTTATTGTTATTTGCAATTTTTTTATCAATAAAAGTTATTTTTTCCCCCCAAAAAAGATTAATTTTTTACCATAAATTGTTAGGTAAAAGTTTTTTTTTCAGGAAAACTTGCACTTTTTTTTTAAAGAAAATTGGCAGTAAACTTTTCTCTTTGAAAACGGAATTTTTATCATAAAAAGAACAGATGAATGCTTTACATGAACACTGTAAATAGTTAGGTGAAAGTAGAGAAAAGTTTGATTCTTTTTTTTCAAGAGAATGTACAAATTATTTTTTTTTAACAGATAATACACAGAAAAAATACTTCCATCATTAATTATGCAAAAAAATAAATAAAATGTTAATTTAGTGTTTCAACATTATGCTTACAACTTGCTGAGTATGCGCTGTTTTACGGTTGTTGTAAAAATGGAATGGAAACTTAAATTTCGCTCCGTTTTAATCTTTCTTAATTTTTTAATTGTGCCCCCCAAACGAATATAATCAAAACAGTAACTTTCAACAATTGTACTTTATGTATATATATATATATATATATATATATATATATATATATATATATATATATATATATATATATATAAAGTTAATAATGAAAGGGAAATAATTCCATTTTTAAACGAAAACGTCAGTTTGGTATATCTTTTTGTTATTTTTTACATAAGTCCAACTTACCATTCACATTGGAAATGTCGGCATTTATAGGCTGTCGGGTACATTTACAACGAATAAACACTCCAATCTACCTATGTTAAGAACGGCTTTTGGAAAAGACACCCCTAACCTTGTCAGCATACCCGAAAAGCTATAAAATTGATGTGTCGAATGTGAACGATGCGTTGGATGTAATGTAAAAATGTACCGAATTTAAAAGGGAACGAAATTCAAATTTCCGTTCTATTTTTACAACAACCGTAAAGCAGAGCATTCTATGCAAATTTTACCTAACTTACTGTATTAATGCTATTTTTTTTAAGCAAAAAAAAAATATTTAGGTTTGGCTATAAATTCCTAAACTCATTTCACCCTAAATAAAAATACATACATACATACATGTATATATATATATATATATATATATATATATATATATATATATATATATATATATATATACACTTGTGCCCGATATTATTCATACCCCCCCTTAAAAATTGAGTTTATTAGGTGTAACTTTGTAAGAATTTATTGTTTACGTCCATATTGATACATATTCTTAATAAACCTCTTCTGATCATTTTCGTCATTTTAACATCTTGGGATACTTTTAATTAAAGAAATATACAGCAATTTATAAAATCTGCAATGTTCAAAAATAATCATACCCCCTTATTTTTTCAGTATTAATCGAGTTTCTTACTGTTTGTTTCCTGTTTGATTCTTATTTTGAATGCTTTTATACAACCTTTGATTAATTTCATTTCGTTTTTTGCATTTTTCAGAAATTAAAATGATATCAACTGAAAACCAATAAAAGAATAAAAATTATTAGAATGGGGAAGAAAAAAGAGCTTAGTAATGACCTTAGGACAAAAATTGTGAATTCACATAAGGATGGTTTAGGTTACAAGTCAATTTCCAAGAAATTTGAGGTCCCTACAGCAACAGTACAGAGCATCATCAAAAAATTCCAGAGCCACCACACAACAAACAACTTGATTGGTAGAGGAAGGAAAAGGAAACTGTCTGCTAGAGCCACCAGGAATATTGTAAGAAGTGTTAATGCAAATCCAACCACCACTACTAAGGACATTTTAGAAAATCTGGAGTCTTCTGGCATAAAAATATCAAGGAAAACATTGCAAAAGACTCTGCATGAAAATGGTCTGAAAGGAAGAAGACCAAGAAGGACTCCATTGCACACCGGAAAACACATTGCAGCACGTTTAAAGTTTGCTAGGACCCATGTGAATTCTCCAGAGTCCATTTTCTCAAGTATTTTGTGGACTGACGAAACAAAAATTGAATTGTTTGGCCATATGGATGCTTCTTACGTTTGGAGGAAGAAAGGAGAAGCTTACAACCCAAAGAACACCATACCCACGGTGAAACATGGTGGTGGTAGCCTAATGTTTTGGGGCTCCTTTTCGGCTAGTGGTCCAGGTAGTTTGGTCAAGATAGATGGAACCATGAAGAAGGAGCAATATTTGGAGATACTCCAGAAAAACATTAGACCGGATGCGGAGAAGCTTCATTTAGGACCAAACTGGGTCCTTCAACAGGATAATGACCCAAAACATACTGCCAAAATAGTCCAGAAATGGTTTGAGGATAATCAAATTAATGTTTTGGAATGGCCTAGCCAGAGTCCCGACCTGAACCCTATCGAAATTCTCTGGCACATATTGAAAACTGAGGTTAAAAAGCGGAAACCTAGAAATTTGAGGGATTTGGAGAACTACTGCATTGAAGAATGGTCAAAAATCAGTGTTGATACTTGTAAAAACCTTGTTGATAAATATCCAAAACGGTTACAGGCAGTTATTAAGAATAAAGGGCATGCTATTGACTATTAGTAAGAAAGGTATGAATAATTTTGAACTAGTGCCATTATTGTTTTTCTTTGTATAATGTTTCAAACTTGCATAATTTATTTATTTGTTGAGTTTAAATTAAATGCTTATGCTTGATTTATTGTTTGAAATCCCTTTAACATTGTCTACCTTCTGGTTTTAGCAATATTCTTATAGAAATCTCAAAGATCCAAGGGGTATGAATAATATCGGGCACAAGTGTATATGCCTTCTGTTTCCCTTACCTCACCCTTTTTTTTAACCAAGTAAGATCTGTGACTTACTTGTAGTTTCATTAAATACTTTTATATGCAAAATCCGATCCTGCATTTTGCTAATTCCTGCCCTCTGATGAGAAGGAGAGTATTTCTTCGAAACTCCGCGGATTAAGGACTATCCACTTATCTTGTGTTTCCTTTTTTAAAATTAAATGTTTTTAACTCTTTTTCAAGATGTCTTTTAACATGTTTTATTAATCATTTGTTCATATATATATATATATATATATATATATATATATATATATATATATATATATATATATATATATATATATATATATATATATGTGTGTGTGTGTGTATATATATATGTGTGTGTGTATTTGTGTGTGTTGTGTATCTATATCTGTATTTGTATATATCTTTATATATGTGTATGTATATATATATGTATAAATATATGTATATATATGTGTATATATGCATTTGTGTATGTATGTCTGTATTTTTGTACGTATTTGTATATATGGAAACTTGTGATTATCTGTGTATCTATACATATAGTTTTATATTTACGTATGAGTATGTTCTTTTATGTATATATTTACATGTGCATGTGTGCATCGCTTTCGCACATGTATGTATGCATTTGTATAATTGGTTTTGATGTATATATATACAGATATATGTCTCAACCCCCCCCCCCCACCTCATCTTAGTATTTTAGTATGTTTCAATTCTTGAATAACTAAATTTTACTACGTATAATTTAGATGAAGGAAAGCAATGACGTTTCACAAATGACCATATATTTATTTAACCCTTCTTTACCCCCTTATAATATACCTGTACATGCATAAATGTGTATTGTTTTGTATGCGTACTTTATGTCCGTACCTATTTGTAGTTGCATCTCTGTATTTATACATCTTTTATTATTCTTCTTACTATTCGTATAGGATTCCCAATTCCATGGTACCACCTACAATTACATGTACCACCTAACTCCAATCTACTCATACGAAAAAAAAATATTAAAAAAAAAATATTATAAACTTTAATTTAATAACTAGTAAAATGAATACTTTACATAATATATAATAATATGGTGGAATTTAACACCTTTTATAACTCATTATAATCGTAATACTAATAACTGCTCATTATTATTAATATGCATATATTTTCATATTTATATTTAATTTTCTAAATAATTTCTTTATAATTCCATAATAGTTTTTAATCGAAAATTGTATCTTAAATATAATCCATTTTAATTTTTAATATCCTGATACTATTTAACTAAATATATACTTATGTCTGTATAACAGTACCTCTGTACGTAGGTTTATTTCGCTAGACGCCCGTCTGTGTATATTTATTGTGTACATACGTATATATGTAGATGTTCATATCGATGTTTTTGCTGATGTATATATATGTATATATATGTATTTATGTGTGTGTGTTTGTGTATATATATGTGTGTGTGTACGTGTGTTTGTGTATCTATATCTGTATTTGTATATGTCTATATGTGTATGTGTATGCATGTCTGTATATTTGTATACCTGTGATTATCTGTGTATCTATACATATAGCTGTAGTATTGCGTGTGCGTATGTTCTTTTATGTATATATTTACGTGTGTATGTTTGTGTTGCTTTCGCACATATATGTATGTATGTATTTGTATATTTAGTACGTATGTATGTATGCGAATACATGCCTCAGCATGAATATGTCTGAATTAGCCAATCCCCCCACCCCTAAGTTAACGCATAACGACATATAACTCTCATAGTAAAATAACACACGTGCAAAGTCCTTTTTTTTTCTGTGACACGTTCAATATAAGTAGAACCCCTCCACACACCCTCCTATACAACCCACAGCTACAGTAAAATTATGACCATTTTTATTTCTAATTTACATTCTGTTGTTAAAAGTTTTGAATAATCTTCCAATAGGTCCTAATGTTATCTTTCCCCTATTTTTTTTCTATCCTCTTTTTTTTTTAGATAGCTCGCAATTTTTTATAAACTCCTTATGAACTTTTAATACTTTTTTTTTTTTGAAGAGCTCCATTTTTCTTTTTTAATTTCTCTCTAATCTATCCCATTTTTCACTTTTCTTTTTTTTTGGCGTCGAGAGGTTCCAGGTCGCCTGATGAAGTCTCTTTGACTAAAACAGATGGCTATTTGTAGCGACTATATGTAACTGTTTACCCCCAAATAATAATAATAATAATAATAATAATAATAATAATAATAATGATAATGATGATAATAATAATAATAATAATAATAATAATATATATATATATATATATATATATATATATATATATATATATATATATATATATATATATATATTTACACGCAAAATCCGATCCCGCATTTTGCTAATTCCTGCCCTCTGATGAGAAGGAGAGTATTTCTTCAAAACTCCGCGGATTAAGGACTATCCACTTATCTTGTGCTTCCTTTTTTAAAATTAAATATGTTTTTAACTCTTTTTCAAGATGTCTTTTAACATGTTTTATTAATCATTTGTTCATATTATAAGCTCTATTTCCTTTTCGGTTTTATTGAGCTTTTACATCTGGTTGAGATTACTTTACTTGTAAATATTAACTCTTTGATATTTATAATATATTTTAAGTTTACCATTTTGATTACCTTGGTAAACTTATTGTAATTTATATATATATATATATATATATATATATATATATATATATATATATATATATATATATATATATATATAATGGTTGTATAGTTTGGTTTTCTAGATGTAGATCCACTGAAATCCGTACGACTATTAAAGAGTTCTCACTGGAGGACAGATCAAATATCTAGCATGTTTATTATCCAAACATTATTGGTTACATATGTGCATACTTTTTTCAGTGTAATCTTAATGTAGAGAGACCCACCTCGTCAGACAGAAAAAAAGTAGAAAAAAAATGTTTCAGTGTCGCCTCTTTTTTTTCGGTCTGATGAAGTTGGTCTCTCTGAAGTGAGATTCCACTGAAACATGTATGCACATATGTAACCAATAATGTTTGCATAATAAACATACTATATATATAAACATACTATGTATATATATATATATATTAAAATTAAGCCGCTCCCCATTAAGGCGGTACCAGATTGGTCAATGGGAAAATTATTCCCAACAAGCATTTAGGTAAAAATGCACTTTCGTATAAATACTTGAATTCATTCAAGAAAGTATCGCTAACAAAAACAAATAAAAACATCTACATAAAAGTGATACATTTAGTAGTCCTGCGAGGTTAGCCGCGTGGTAGAGGTTTAAGCTTCTTATCACGAGTTGCCGATTTCGAATCTCGCTAGATTCGGCCACTCTGATGAATCGTAGACGACGAATCACGTGTCAGTGGATAACTATATTTAAATATATATATATATATATATATATATATATATATATATATATAATAAAAGTTACAATAAGTTTACCAAGGTAATCAAAATGGTAAACTTAAAATATATTATAAATATTAATGAGTTAATATTTACAAGTAAAATAAACTCAGCCAGATGTAAAAAGCTCAATAAAACCGAAAAGGAAATAGAGCTTATAATATGCACAAATGATTAATAAAACATGTTAAAAGACATCTTGAAAAAGAGTTAAAAACATATTTAATTTAAAAAAAAAGGAAGCACAAGATAAGCGGATAGTCCTTAATCCGCGGAGTAAGGACTATCCACTTATCTTGTGCTTCCTTTTTTTAAAATTAAATATGTTTTTAACTCTTTTTCAAGATGTCTTTTAACATGTTTTATTCATCATTTGTTCATATATATATATATATATATATATATATATATATATATATATATATATATATAAAATAGTTATACAGAAACACGAATACAAATCTTTTAAGTCCTGCCAAACTCTGGCATTCTTTGGCACACATTGTGCAGACATGTGTGCCACTAGCAGCACGTTCTTGATGGACACTTCTATGTATAATCAAATGCTGCTTCAAACCACCTTCTGTTTTGCACGTCTGCCCACAGTTGACACAGGTTAGATCTGGCAATATAAGACTGCTTTATGGCCCATTGCGCTGATGAGTAGTCTGGTGGTTTATCTGCCCAGCTCTGCTCAGACATAATCTTCCACACACCTCACACGCCAGACCAATTTGGCGCCCCAGCTTATCCACTGCTCCTTTCACCCCCCCTTTCTGGATATCACATTTCAGTCGCTCATACTGGGTTCGATCAGCCTCAAACTTGCCCACACCTCCCTGCAAGGTCCTTCTCCACTCTCCACGATCCAAAGCATCTATATAACATACTATATAAACATACTATATATATATATATATATATATATATATATATATATATATATATGACTACTTCATTTAATCACGTAAATATATATATATGACTACTTCATTTAATCACGTAAATTTATTTATAGCTACACATATTTATAGCTACACAGAATATTCCATGTTTCATCCACGCTAGGATTCATGATGAATCCTAGCATGGATGAAATGCGGAATATTCTGTGTAGCTTAATTGCCATATATATTTTATAACATTATATATATATATATATATATATATATATATATAATATTTTCACCAAGTCAAGACAGTAAAGATCGAAATGAGAGCATCAAGTTGTGTATTTTCATATTCATTACAATTGTTTCGTGACCATTCGGGCAATTTCAAACATTATGTCATTCGAAAATATTCTCACCAAGGGCCTTTCTTCAGACGGTGAAAAACACTATTTAATATTCATAAAAGAACACATTTCGAATCCCTATTTAAGCTACCAACACCCCTTTCTTCCAAGTTTTCTTTGTTTTTTTTATTTATTTATTTATTTTTTTTTTTATTCAATTTTCACCCCAAACAAGGCACAGTGCCACTTTGAAGCAGGGGGCTTACTATTAGGGACTTAATTAGCGGGGTCATTATGAAGGGAGAAGAGTAGAAAGATGTTTGTTAACATTACACTTGAACTTCTGCATATCATTGCAGTTGGGAAAGCAGAATCCCGGAAGGGAGTTCCAAAGACCTGCAGTTCTGGGGAAGAAACTATTGGAGTAAAAGGCTTTCTTGCACCTAGGGATCTCTACTGTAAAGGGATGAGACTTAGTAGCTTGTCGGGTTTGTCGAGGGTAGTTACGTCGGGGAGGTACAAGTGTTTGCAGTTCGTCAGAGCATTCACCATTAAAGTATTTGTAGAACAGGCAGAGGGATGCAACATCTCGTCGATGGGACAGAGGTTGAAGCCTAGATGACAGTTCAGGACCTATCAGGTTGGCGACTCTTTTTTGAACCCTGTCCAGGAGTGAGAGACAAGCAGCAGATGCACCAGCCCAGATGTGACAACAGTACTCCATACATGGGTGAATGGTTGCCTTATAGAGGTATAGGATACTGTCAGGCGTAAGTAGTTTTCTAGCACGGTAGAGGGAGCCAACCTTCCTTGTAGCAGCCTTGGCAATGCTCTCAATGTATCTATTCCAGTTTATATTCCCTGTAAACGTTAGGCCGAGGAGTTTAAAAGAATTACTTTCAGGCAATGTGTTCTTAGCCATTGCTATTGGTGGTAGAGAAGGTTTCTTGTAGTTATTGAAGGAAACAAGCTTAGTCTTAGCAGCATTGAATGTGACCAACCATTTTTGTCCCCATTCCATTACGGATTGGAGGTCATCCTCTAGTGTTTCTGCCATTTCCTTGGATATGTGTTCATTTGTTTTCCCCTCATATCTGTTATAGAGAGTGGTGTCATCGGCAAATATACCCATCTCCGAAACAATATTATCAGGAAGGTCGTTTATGAATATCAGGAATAATAGAGGTCCAAGGATAGACCCCTGAGGTACTCCCGCATTTATGTCATATTGTTTGGATGTACATCCGTCGAGGACAACTTTGATTTTTCTATTACTTAAGAAGGATTTAATTACATTATGAATTCTTCCAGTGATTCCATATGATCTAATTTTCCCTAGAAGACCATCGTGCCATACCCTGTCAAAAGCCTTAGATATATCAAGGGCCACCGCTCTACTCTCCCCTGTTTTATCCAATGAACGGTATATACGTTCAGAAACTACAGTTAAGATATCTGCTGTTGAACGGGCTTGCCTGAATCCATATTGTTTGTCAGTCAGGAGTTTAGCAGCTGTTAGGTGCTGGACTAGGGCTTGATTAACTAAGGACTCAAATATTTTGGCGAAAAGCGGGAGGAGGCTAATGGGGCGATAATTTAGTGGGTCAGTTCTTTCACCAGAATTCTTGAAGACTGGTACCACAGAGGCGGTTTTCCAGCAGTCGGGAAAACAAGATTCGTTAAGGCATTTATTGTAAAGTTTGGACAGAACTGGAGCAACCTCGGCAGAGCATTTTTTTAATAGCACAGCCGGTATGAGATCTGGTCCACATGCTTTTGAGGTGTCTAGGTTTTTTATAATAGCATGTACCTGAGAAGGGGTGATTTTCAAATCGTCAAGTGTGGCGTCTGTTCGCAGAGGAAAATCAGGGAGTGAGTGGTGTACCGAGTTCAGTGTGGAGTTTGAGGCAAACCGACTGGCAAACAGATTAGCCTTGTCAGTTGCTGTGCAAGCAACCTCATGATTGTTTGTTAGTGGGGGAATAATTGACTGTCCATTATTTACTACGCTGTTGTAGATTTTCCAAAAATCCCGGGTTCCTAATTTCTGTGCTTCGATGCGCTTTCTGGTGGTTTCAGAGTAATCTGTCTTAGCTGTCTCTATCACTCTCTTACAATTATTTCTAGCTTCTATAAACTTCTGTTTATTTGAGCTGGACTTATGTCGGTTGAATCTGCGGAACGCATGCTGCCTTTGACAAATGGCAGCTGCACAAGCAGAAGTAAACCATTGGGGAGAGTAGGGCTTGCTATAGTATTTCTGTGCGGGAACATGTGCTTCAATAGCAGTTTTGAACCATTCAGTTGTCTCATTTGCACACTGTTCCGCTGGAAGAGTAAAGATATTTTGCCATGGGGCATCTCTGATGAGCTCACTGATGGCTTCTCAATCAGCCTTTTTGTAATACCTCGTTGTTTTGAGTAGTGGGTCTTCAGTTTTAGGGCGAGAATTTAGGCTGATTTCTACCATTATCACAGCGTGTGCAGCATTCCCGAGTGGGCTGTGGGCATTTGTTGTACAGTCATTGGGAACCGTTGTCAGAAAGAGATCTAGAAGTGAGGCATGTTGATCGTGCTGGTCTGGGAAACGTGTCGGAAATGTAACCAACTGAGATAGGGAATGGGATATAGAGAAGCTATGTGTTGCGCTACCAGCTACGTCTGTGTGATTAGAGAATCCTAGCCAGTTACTGTGGTGGACATTGAAGTCACCAAATACATGTATTTGTGCGCTAGTATCGAGGGAGAGTGCTATATCTATGCTGTCTGAGACTTTGTTTATTAGGGTACAGTCTTGGTTTGAGGGAGAGCGGTAGAGAAAATACAAGTAGCTAATATTGTGTTGCATATTTAGTTTAATTATTTTCCGTTTGTCATGGATCTCAATTCAGGCATTAGGAATGAAAAGTTTACCGGATAAAAGTGTAAATCTAAAACTAATATAAATATTAATATTTATCTCTTAATCCCAACCAAATGAAAAAAAGCAAAGATTTCTTCTGAGGAGTTAAGGGCAGAATAAATTCACTGATTGATATAATAATTAAATGAATATTTTTGTGCTACAAAACAGGTACTATCAAGAATTGTGCATGACAACATACTTAAAGGAATAAATTGTAAGATGGTCAACATCTTGAAATTTGAAATATAGACTTTTGTCATTTATTTGTTATATATATATATATATATATATATATACTACTACTTTCCATTGTGTCGCTTTCAGACATGATAGAAGGCTCCTTGAAATTAATTTTTTTAAATTGATGTGAACATTAAGATACTTAAATTAATTAAAAGTCAAATATAAACAGGTAAAATTATAGAGGAATAAAAGGCGAATCAAATGAGGTATTTGTTGTTTAAACAGTTATTTTCAATTTAGTTTAAATTTGCGGTTTTTGAAAATATGACAAGTGCAGACTTTCTTTTTGGCGCTAATGTATCTCTCTCTCTCTCTCTCTCTCTCTCTCTCTCTCTCTCTCTCTCTATATATATATATATATATATATATATATATATATATATATATATAGTATAGTATAGTATAATAATACTTCCAATTCCAAATATCAAGTTTTCTCAGTTGGCCATTTATTAAATTTCGAAAGGTATCCATTACAATATTATTTCATATTGCGACTAACAAGACTGCAAAATTATGTTATTGCTGCATATTTAGTCACGTACTCATCAGATGTTTACCTTAAAAAAAACAAAAAACACCATTTTGGACAAGTTACATGTTTGCATGTTTGATCAATACTAGTCTGAATATACAACTATAGAATTAAACGCAACTAGAATAAATACTCATTAACCAATGAGAAAACGTTACGATTTATCATACGAATTGTTAAGTAATCATGAATCGGTATAAATTAAGGTGAAAAAACACAGACACATAAGAATGTTTATTGATGGGAAGATTGAACTTATAGAAAATCCAAGAGTGGTGGTGGCATGAGTGGAGTTGAGCAGAGGGAATGACAAGTTGGCATGAAGAATGGAATTAAGATATAGTAGTATCAACAAATGTAAATAAATTTATTAGGCTGGCTTAAAATATCAAAACTCATTAAATTTAGTAGATGAAAGGATATTTAATGGTAAAGAGATCCAGTTAGTGTAAAATTAATGTTTATTAAAGATGTTAGTCAATAAGTATTAATAATATAACACAACGTAAAAAGAAAATATCTGTTGAAGAAAAAAAACAAAAAAAAAAAACTTTCATAACTTGCTGGAAGGGATTAAACACTAAAGTTCAATAATCCAACCACTATTTGGACAACGAGTTTTGCATAGCTAAATAAATTAAATAGATTAGGAGGAGAAAAGATGGGAAAAAATGGACGTGATTATAAATATATAGATAATATTCAACTTAAAACAGTAAAGAACGCACAAAATGTAAAATTAATAAGAATGAGTTAGCAAAATAGGATAACCTAAGGAAAGAATAAAACAAAAGTAAAGAACTGAAATTCCGTTTAAGTAGAACACCAGGTGAATAAGATTCTGAGATATTGAGTTCACAAGAATTATCTCCCTTTGAATGCCAATAAAATTAGGATAGAAAGAAAGAATAATTTTACTAATAATAATCCAAATTTAAAAAACTTATCACACACAACGAAAATAAATATAAGAAAATTATAATTTCAATACATATACGTATAACAAATCACATTATAACTAGTGGCGATGCTAATATAACGTGTGGAATTCATTTAAATTCAACTATCAAATAAACCTTCAAAAAATGTAAACAAAAGAAAGGAAAAAAAAAAGAAAAGAAAAACAAACAGCATTAAGTTTCATATTTAAGGCAAATCATTTACTAAGAACACTCTAACTGGAAAATTAACTATGTGCTACGCTCCATCATTTAATAATCAATAAAGCGTTTTGATCAACATTATCTATTAGGTATAGTAATCTATATACCTAAAAAGGTGAGTTTTTTTTGGCTCTCTGACATTGATATTAAAAGCCTACTTTTTTTATTACTATTTACTTGCTTCCCCACAAGAGCAATTTGTAACACAAGGTCATTTTTAATGTGAGGGCAAACCAGCTGCCCAAAAAGGGGCTCTCTGGAAGTAGTCAAAGATAAAAATTACATTAGTAGAGAAGGGTTTCCTCCCCATTAACTAAGGACAAATTAATTTGAGCTACGCACTCTGAAAAAAAATTATTTCTGAAAAATACAAAAATAAATTAGGCACTAGATCACTGTACCTTATATATAATCTATCATTTTCTTAACTAGAATCTTCAATCACCATGGTACTACATTTACTCTAGGGTAGTCCTACTTAAGATTCTCAAATCGATTTTTAAAAAATAAATACTGCACTCTGATCTTAGCCTAAAGGCCGGATCAACTTTTCGTATTTAAAAATTATTAGATCAAACTTTTTAATATACTCAGTCATGGATATGCAAGTAAGTACATGAAGGTCAAATAATTTGCATATTCCATACAAAAAAAAACGGCATTAATTACTTATTCATTTTTGTAGGTTCTTATTAAATGATTGGTTTCATTTCACTATTACACTGAATTCCATTTATGCATAGTTTCTACATTCTGCATAATTGCAGAAAATTTAAGATGAAAACGATCCAGCACAAGGAAATATTTTATATATATCTATATATGTATATAAAAGTGACTATATCAGTTTCTGTGTAAAAAGTCTCTACCAAATTTGTCTCTGGATATTTGGTTTACAGTGTTGAAATTTGATATATTGGGTATTTGGACTTGTAGCACACCTTCGAATTTGTTTTCAGCCGGCAAAACTTGCTGCTAAGGGATCAAAATTGAAAACAGTTGACTTTGGTAGAGTAAGTCGAATAAAGCATTACGCCTGCTGTTTCTTTTACGCAAGGTCAAAGTTAAACATTCATAACTCAAAGTTGCTTAATTTTCAACCTTTCATATCCATCTGCCAGTAGCTCAGACAGTAATGATGCTGAAGAGATAAGTAACGACTATAGCTAGAGCGCTAAACGTTCTGGTTTTTATCTAAGTCGTAATTTTTATAACTTATGAAACCTCCACTATATATTAGATTTAATCAATAGAGAATTGGCTTTATCTATATATCTATAAAAGTGAACGTGTCTGTCTGTGTGTCTGTGTACATTTCCCTACGCAATAACTCTGTCAATTTTCAGTCTACAGATTCGAAATTTGATATACAGAGTACTGAGATTTGGGAAAATCTTTGTAATCCGTTTTCGGCCAGAAATTTGGCTGTTAAGGGGTCAAACTTCAACGATTTGAGCACAGAACAGTAAATGTTAAGGGGTCATAATAGGGGTCAAAATTAGAAAAAAAATTGACCTCTGCGGTCCCTACCAAATTACTCAGACAATTTCTGGTCTAAACATGTGAAATTTTACATAAAGGGTATTCAGAGATAGGGCAAGCTTTTTCATCGGTTTGGGTTGAAAATTTTTAGTTACCAATATATAAATGTATGTGTATATGTATGTATGTTTGCATGTCTGCCTAAAACTTTTGACAGAGGCGACGGATTTTTACAAGATCAGTATCGTTTTGAAGGGCGACCTTTCAGATGACAAATATCGAAAAATTGGCTAAAAACAGTAATATCTTCACCTTCAACTGAGCACTTATCTACAGGGTGGGGGGCGTCGATTTCTTTCGCCGATATTTTTCGAAAGTCATCCTCTCCTTTTGATTGTCTAGCCTTGATTTAAACCTACGTCACTTCCGGTTTGACGGTGGTCGTAACAGTAAAGACGTCAGGTTTTTTTCCCGTTCTTTTCCTCCTTTGTGGTACTGGTTCGAGCCTGCCTTCCTAGTACCACTTTTTTTTTTTTTGCTCAACACACACCTCGAAACACTCGGGCAACACCGGGCTGAAATCCTAGTACTAATAAATAAGAAATCTGCATGAACTAAAATATAATATTTATGTGCATTTTACGACCAGGCAATGCTGGGCAGCTTTCTAGTAAATAAATAAAAATATCATAAAAATAATGAAAAATAAATTTCAGATTTAAAATATAAACAAAATTTCGATATGAGAGTGAATGGAAACGATGTATCTATGACTTAATTATAAATATATGTTTTAGTCAAAAATATTTATTAATTTAAATTATATACTCAACAATTGATCTAATATATGTGCCAATTCACTCAACTGTCCAAATGGTCCAATTCTATATGTATTTGTGAGGTCTAAAATATGAGAGTTTATATCTACATCGATGCTAACAATTATACAAAATTTCTTGTTTCTTATTAATTAAATTTTCCTTGTAAGTTATCATATGGTAATATCAATGCTACATAGATTAACCTTATCACTTGTTTATTTATTCACTTTAATTATTATAGATTATTTTAATTAAATTTGTACGCTATTTTTCTGTAATTATCCTGACCAGTATGTATCTTTCTTGCCATAACACAAGAAAAATCTCTTTCTATCATTGATGTTCTTCTTAGATAAAAATGGCTTCCTGCACACCTTTTAGAAGAAAATCCCATTTCTTTCATTCGTCTAGATATTGTATATCTAGAAAGAGAATTTCCAGCTCCCGTTTTGAATTCTTTGCTATGGTCAACATAAGTTTTCTTTCGATCCTTCAAAACAGTTAATTTAAGCCTGTGGTTGTCCTTCAAAGTGGATGCTCTAGGCCAACCAGATCCAGATTTCCCTTTTACCAAGCGTTCGACTTCGAACCTTTGACCAATTCACTTCACTACAGAAAGAGATGTTTTCACATTTTCTTTTCTTAAAATATCAAAAATCTGTTTGTAAGTCATTTTGAACTGCCTTAATCCTGCAATTCGGTTTTTTATATCCTCGCCAAGATGCGGTGTTAACATTTTTAGGATTAATTTTTTCACTTATTATTATATGCTATAATAAAAATGATCTGCAAAATAGAAATTTTCATTTAAAATTAACAAAAATACATGGAAAAATATTGAAAAATCGATTTCTTCCTTCTTTTACTCTTGGCCCATTTTTCTTGCTCATAAGTCCTAGAGTCGATGAAACGCGGAATTTTCAGTGTAGCTTAATCGCCATATATATTTTATAAATTACTAACTAGCTCTACCTACGTATTGAGCACTTTTGAAGTAAATACTTAAAGTTTTCACATAAATCTATACTTTTGTATATTAATTTTATGTGAGTAAATTAAGTAGTTATATATATGGGACAATTCCAAATTAAGTAGTTATATATATGGGACAATTCCAAAATTTTTCCCAATCCGGATCTAATTACAGATTCCGTTCTAAATTTCCAATTCCGATTCAATTCCCGATTCTTTTTAATATTCATACATATTCAATAAGAGATTTGCTTTTGTTATTTTTTTGTTTTATTTTTTGTTTTCGTAAAGTTTCAAATTATTACATAAATCTCCGGGTAATTGCCGGCTATATTTTTTCTCAAATGTTTTCCTTGTAATGTATTGCAAATTGAAAGACAGGAAAAGGTTTATTTTGATTTTAAACAGAGCAAAAATTGTATTAGTTCGTTTTTAGTGTACAACATGCTACTTGAAAGTTTTCATAAACAGTTGAAAATAGTCGGCGATTGGTAGGTGAAATGAGAAAACAAAGTAAGAACAAAATATTAACAACGCCCCCCCCATTGTTACAAACAAATTTTTAAATAATAATGTTATTATTTAGAAAACCATTTTTAACATGGAGAGGGCGTTGGGCTTCGTTAACTATTATGTGGCTTCCTTCTATGAATGTGTAAATTTTATTTTAATTATATAAATTTGGTGGGTTATTAAATTGATTTGCTTTGCTGTAAAAAAAAACAAAACAAAAACAAAATGCAAATAATAACTAGCGGAACCTGTGGAAATTCCACAGGGGACTCATTCATATGTAATATATTGATTTTGGTATTCATGGTGTAAATAGAGATGCTCTTGAAACAAAAATGTAGTAGGCAAAAAAAATAAATGAATAAATAAATGTTCTGTCAGCAACAGTACAACTTCAAAATAGTCAATATCGCCCACCTCCAGAAGAGAGGGAATTCCTGTCCGTGATAACCGTGGTAAAAGAAGACACACTCCAATCGCCAGAAACACCCACACACACAGTTTGCAGGACACTGCCGACTCGTCTCTAGCCTCCTGCTTTATAGTGGCCGGGAATTATCCATTTGCATAATCACATGAGACAGAAACGTGATTTTCCGAGAGTTGCATGGGGTAAATGCTAATAAAAACCCCCGGACGCCATCTTGGAATTCTCTTTTTCCCCCCAACTGGTGACACAACAGACGTACCCGAGGTAAGCTCTTTTTCCCCTCATTTTAGTTATTGCTACTTCTGCTACACTCCCCCCTGATCTCATGATCACAAATGGGGCAGGGGGGCAGTCGTCTCTGTCTGGTACTTCTCCGAAGAACCGGAGGCAGCACTTCCTCCCTGCCATCCTCCTCATCGCCATTATTGCCACCAGTCTGCTCCATAGGCGGTGTTTCACAATCAGGGCAGGGGGGCAGTATTCGTTTCTTCATAGAGGCAAGACGGGTGGTCCTTCCTCCGCTTCTTCAGTATGTACATTATATGGCTCAAAATCCTCTTCGTCGTCCTGCATCATACTCTCTGTCTTTTCAGAAGACATCATACTGTCTGAGTCTCCTTCTTCCTCCGATGTAACAACATAATGGCGAGCGCGCAAATCCTTCACGTGACGAGGCACACCGTCCACCAAAATCGACTGAGGGCTGATCACCTTGGTCACCTCACCCTTGCCGAACCTCGTGGTTCATCGATTTTGCGGTCTTCTGACCCATACGCGATCTCCAACCTGGTAAAAGCTGTTCTTGGGACCTGGGGACGCAGTTGCGAGATTGGTCTCCTTTACTCGAACTTCGTATTGATAAATCCTGTTGGCAGGCGCAGTGGAGGGAGATGTGTCGTCTCTTGGTGTGATGGTATACCAGTAGACAGCCTCCTGTATGGGACAACACATTCTAGCCGCTATTCGTTTCACTACGATGACATCGCTCCGCTATGCCATTCCCGGCTGGAGCGTATGCACAACGGAATCGCAAGTGAACTCCCCATTTACATGCAAATGCTTGGAACATATTGCTGCAGAAAGCTGTGTCATTGTCTAAAAGGAGTTCATGCGGCGCGCCACGCTCGAGGAACACTGCCTCCAACTGATGAATCACGCTTGCCGAGTCCTGCCTTGCCAATTTCCTCCAAATGGAGAAACGCGATGGACCACAGTCTGTTCAAGTTAAAAAATGGAAGATGCCATAATGCGTGATATCCATTCCAATTCTCTGCCAATTCTCGTTAACTTCTAGCTTTCCCTTTTCCCACCTGACTGGCGCTGGGTCAATGGACTGACATTCCTCGCATTTCTGTATGACCGTTCTGACAGTTGCTTTTGTCGTGGTTGGACATCTTCTCCTGACAAAGTAGGTAGTGCGTCGCACCCCCGGATGTCCACTATCTTTGTGAATAGCCATGATTTGACTCTCATCCAGCTCGTCTGTGTGGACCGCGCCTATCACTGGGTCAAGACCGTTTTTCTTTTTCATTGCCTCAAACCACCGCTGTGGCACTCGTGTCAGTCGGTCAGCAATGTTTCGTGCTGATGGAACCAGCGTCACATCCACTGTCAGCCCGTACTCTTTCACGAGCTCCTTAAGAGTGCTTAATCGCCTCCTAATAAGCATCTCGCTTGCTGCTTTGGTGCGTACTCGCGCCTTTCCAGTTAGCGTGTCCGAGACCCAATGGTATACGCAAACAGAATCTGTCTTTATGTGTAGCACCTTGCTCTACCACTGGAGAGCCAAATTGATGCCTTTCAATACGGCATCCAGTTCAGCCAAGTTGATATGTTGAGAGTCATCTTCAGGTCGCAGCCAACATGCATCTTCCAGCACAGTTTCACACATCTCCAAGGCTGCCCCAATTGCTAGGGAGCTAGCATCGACCCATACATTCAGCTCTTTGCCGTCCACACACCAATTTCCCTGTGCCGGATCGTTCTGCTGTGCAGATTTTAAGGTTTCGAACATCATACGATGTAGTACGGCGTCCCTTGCTTCATCATCCCAGCCCTTCGTTACCGAACTTACTCTCCTTCTGAGTATTCCGCAAGCCACACGAAGCCAACCGCACACCGGAAAGTGCCCGACAAGTCGACCACACAGGGAAAAGATTGTTCGTCGCGTAACAATACTGGGAGCCTCCGGAATTGCATTTCTTCGCTTCCACCGCAGTTCATTGCGTTCCATCCTGACTGCCAATCCCAGCACCCGTGCACCGTCCTTCAACTGCTCCGGGTTCTTGCACTCCAACCCGAACTGCGCGAGGTATTCTCTCACACGGGTCGCGGGCACCACGTCTTCATTGACAAAAATGTCATCAATGTAAGCAGATGCTGCGCGGCTTATAACTTCTTCCTGAGATAGTACTTCGCTGACAATTGCTCTCATTATCAAGGGAGCCACATTCAAACCAAACCCCAGACGGGTCAGACAGTATTTTTTCCCATCGATTTCCACAGTCTGGTATGGCCACAGTGTCTCATGGACCCGGACTTGTAGGTATGCTCTTCTGAGGTCCAGTAGAGACACGTTAGCACCTTTTTGTCTCCACTCACGCAGCTTAGCCGCACAAACATCTGCGTTGGCCATAAATGCGTCTACGTAATGATTTAGCTCCCGGTAGTCCATTACCGGGCGCACTTTGGCTTTGTTCTGCTGTATCACAGCCATCAGGGGAATTAGACCTTTGGGGGGTCCCAATTTATCCTCTGGGTATGGCACGAGCCAACCATTATCTATCCAGGTGTGGAGCTCCTGCGTGTATTCTTCACGAATTTCTGCTGGCACTGGGTACTCTGACACTCGATTATGCAGCCTTTCAGGGGGGTGGTCCACAGACCATTTCCACGATGCGGTCCACGTTCGGTTTTGATGGTCAAAGGTAGCAGTGAAATCTGGTTCATCGATAGAAATGGCTGCGCATTTAATACTTTTCCTGGCGCCCAGCCGCACTGATCCTGTAGGCTTGACAACGACACCTCCTAGAGCTTTTATGGCGTCGATCCCTAGAAGCAAGTCAAATCCCAGTGGCTTGCCATGCACCACCAACACATCGACTCTGGCAGACACACCTTCATCAGTGGATACAGAGACCGTTCCAACACCGCAGCACGCATGGGACATTCCACCAATTGTGTTGACATTTACATTTGTTTTTCTCCAAGACCGGCACCGGTCTGCATGTAAAATTGTCCTGGAGCATCCTGTATCAATAAGCGCCAAACATCGCGTCCCGTCAACATGGATGCTTATCACCGGGAGCGTCGTGTTCACATCTTGGTTGGGAAGGAGACTGGTGCTTATGCGTCCTCCCCTTGCTCGTTTCCCGAGCAGTTCCGAGCCCAGTGTCCACTCTCACCGCAACGGTAACACCGTGTTCCACGTTTTCGACAGTCCCTTGCAAGGTGGCCTTTAACATTGCATTTGAAACAGGTCACGTTAACAGGATTATTCTGGGCCCTGTTGTTGGGTGAGCGTGTGGCCGCAACCACATCCTGATTTTGTTCGCCAGTCGTCGTCAAAATTCTCGCTCTCAACATTAGCTCCCCCATGGTCAGGGCTTTGATGTTCGGCACCTGTTGAAGAGCAATTGAGATGGTGTCATGGAATCCAGTGACAAAGATTAATTTTGTGAGTCTCTCTGAGCTTTCTCCTGTGAATCCGGCCAATCCAACCAACTGCCTGATCTTGTTGGCGTACACATCCACACGTTCACCAGCCCATCTAACCATAGTTATTTTTCTATATGCTGCAAATGCGTCATCAGTAAATGCCTCCTTTAATTGAGCCTCAATCTGGTCTATTTTCTTTTGATCGTCCTCCTCCATTTCCATGTAGAGGGCCAGCGCATCGCCTTCCAGGTATAAAGGTAGCAGACTCGCTACGTCATCCACCTGCTGAAGTTGTGCGACAAGTCTCACTTTTTTCAGCCACGCTACAACGTCTCCCTCGCCAGAGAACGGCTTGATAATATCACTGCTTATCCGCACCTTTGCCATATTCGGGCCGAAATAGCTTGAAACAAAAATGTAGTAGGCAAAAAAATAAATGAATAAATAAATGTTCTGTCAGCAACAGTACAACTTCAAAATAGTCAATATCGCCCACCTCCAGAAGAGAGGGAATTCCTGTCCGTGATAACCGTGGTAAAAGAAGACACACTCCAATCGCCAGAAACACCCACACACACAGTTTGCAGGACACTGCCGACTCGTCTCTAGCCTCCTGCTTTATAGTGGCCGGGAATTATCCATTTGCATAATCACATGAGACAGAAACGTGATTTTCCGAGAGTTGCATGGGGTAAATGCTAATAAAAACCCCCGGACGCCATCTTGGAATTCTCTTTTTCCCCCCAACTGGTGACACAACAGACGTACCCGAGGTAAGCTCTTTTTCCCCTCATTTTAGTTATTGCTACTTCTGCTACAGCTCTGACATTATTGTAACTCTTGTTAAAACTGAAAAAGTATTTATCTAAGCTAGCAAGGACGCCCAACTTTGCTAGGTCGTTAAGTACGCTTAAATATGATACTTTAATTCTTGCAGATTCCGTATATATTATTATAGAGTTAATGTTTTATCGATTTTTATATATTATAAAGTATAAAAAATATTAAAAAAAAATATCCATATGACTTTGGTGCATCAGCTTGAGTTCCTTCAGCTATAAGCGAAACCGAAACCAAAATTTATAAAGAATTTTTGATAAAATTATTTATTTAAAAAAAAAAAAAATGGATCACTGGAGTTCCATCAGCTATAATCGAAATCGAAACCCAAACTTATGAAGAATTCTTGGTAAAATTATTTATAAAAAAATAGATGACTTAAGTACCGTCAGCTATAATTGAAACCAAAACCCAAACTTATGAAGAATTCTTGGTAAAATTATTTATTATAAGAAATGGGAATCCATAATTAAACAACAGCCACTTGGATGAAATCATGACGCACAAAATAAATAACACACATGATATCGTATTAATATATAGTATTGTTAAACATCATAAAAAACACGCTCCTTTCCTACTACTAACCCTAAGTACGGGTGGCAATACGAAAAATATAGCAATTACATGTGATTTTATGATTTTGCTGATCGGCCTTAGAATTAGTTGTAAAAATTACTTAACTACTTAAAAAGTACTTAACTGCTTAAAAATGTACCGAAATTGGATCAGTTTACATTATATTTATATGCACAACTGAACCCCCATTCTAAATTCTAAAATAACGTTTCAGTCTGCTCACACATAATCGTCTAAAAATGTAGAATCTCATATGTTTTTGGTATTTTAAATGTAAATGAAAATTGTTTTTTTTTTAAATTAACAAACTTCCCAGTGTTTGCTCTTCCAAAGTTTTGATAAACTTGTGAGATTTTCATCTATATTTTCACTTGTGCCAAAACCAAACAAAATATAAGGAAACATGAAATATTTCAAAGGATGTGGTGATCAGACAAAACCAGCACCAGAAAAAAAAATCCAAGCATGTTAAATCTTTGATATTAAAGTCTGAAGTCTCTAATAGGCCATTTATCAAATAGGTGTGAAAAGCTTTTTTAAAATCTGTGATATTGAATAGGCAAGTGAACTCTAGGATATTTACTTTGTTTACAATAAAAACAAATTAAATTAGGTTGGAGAGTCTGAGTATTTTCTTGTGTCTAAAAAGGTGCCATAAAACTTTAATTATTTCAAAAGAAGCCAATGACAAACACCCCAATGTACAGCTGACTCAAACGAAATTCACTCCCCCCCCCCCGCTTAAAACATTTAAAACTTATTAATAGTCATATGAACTCCTTCAGATGATGGCACATAGACATTTTAGCGAATAGATGCAAAACGATTACAAAGGCAATAGGTAAGTTATAAATGACCAATAAATAAATAAAATAAATTTAACTCTGCTAGTCAATGTTAAATCTGTAAGTGAGATTTATAACCCATTCTGTGGCCCTTCTCAGTCTTATGTTGTAAAGGAACAACTTCTAATTAAAAAAAAAAACAATTTGTGCTTGTTTCATTTTTTTATTTAAAAATTTTAAAGAATCAGTTTGGAATCGGAAATTAGACTATAATTTTTCCGATTCCGATACCCCCAAAAGTTCTGATTTTTCTGATTCCCGATTCCAATTCTGATTAATTGTCCCAACACTAATATATATATGTGTGTGTGTGTGTGTGTGTGTGTGTGTGTGTGTGTGTGTGTGTCTGTGTGTGTCTGTGTGTGTGTATTTTTTTTTTATTGATATAGACAAATTTATAAAGTTATGACACTGGACATGCTAATGGTTAAACCTTGTCAGCTGACTTAAAAAATTTTGAGAACTATTTTTCTTCTGTGGAAGACAAACTTCTTTTTTTAAGTCGACTAATAAGGACTTATGGTTTAAACAACCATCTGTCTAAAACAGTAGCATATCCAGTGTCACAATTTTATAAATTTGTCTATATCAATAAAAATATATCTTTGTCTTCTTTTATTGAGCACTCTTGAAAACCTCGTTAAATCCATGAGTTTTCCTTCTTGAATAACTATAACTTGGTGCACACACACACACACACACACACACACACACACACACACACACACACACACACACACACACACACGCACGCACGCACGCACGCACGCGCGCACACACACACACACACACACACACACACACACACACAAGTGTGTGTAAGTTTAGCTCGATAAGTATAACATTAGTTGCATCACAAAGAGATTGTAAACACTGAATATTTCAAATAGATAAATAAAGTGCACTAAGATACTGCAGGTAAAATTGAGTTCAATGCTTCACCCTTAAAATCAAACACCTCATATATTGTAATTCAGTATAATATAAAATTTATGACATATTCATTATTTTGTAGCAGCCATATTTGAAAAATTCAACAAGGTTGAAATGTTGGCTATATTTAGTTGAATTTATTTTGATGCAAAGGAGGCTAAAGTTTTTCATGAATCCAAATATTGCTGATGTTTGTGAAATTGTGATACTTCCGATTTAAAAAAAATATTGTACAATTGCTATTGGACATTAATCAATAAATATTCCTCAAATTTAAGTTTTTTTTAGTATTTTAAAAGGAATTTTGGGCACATTATATAAGCAATACCTTTGATATATCTGATTGACATCGAACTTGACTCCTATAACTTTTATTTTATCAACAACAGAATAGAGTTTTCTGAAATATTTATTATTACAATAAAACAATTTTAAATATTTGCTAATTTAATGATTAAATTATCAACCAAAATTGGCTTGGAAAACGTGGATCTCCAACTCTATGAGAACGAAATTACAGTGTATTCCATTTGCAAGGACCCTGGTCTCATCAGCCTGCCATTTGGTTCTTCAATTACAATGACAACAAGTGCAGGTTTGCGACTGCGCATACATGTTTACTAATTAGTAATACATTTCTTCAGATCTAATCAAATGAGTCATGCATGTTTAATGTTGAAATTTATCTCCCCCCCCCAATATTGAACTATAAAATCGGTATTTGTACAGTTTAATCAAAACATTAAAAAATAAAAATATCGAAACAAAAGGTTATATTGTACGTATCTGTTTTGGACTGAAGATCTCTGAAAATAAATTTCACTTAATTTGATCAAGTAGTTTTGTTTTTTTTTACAGTGGAAAAACATGTTTTTATGAGAGCGCGTTGAAGTCAGCCATCTTAGAATTCTTTGAACACGCCACAGGGATATAACTCAATTTAAAGCGCCGACACTCCCTCCCCATCTTTAATACTAGCTTTTCTTCCTAAAAATCAAACCTTTTGCTTGGTATCATAAAAAATTGTTTTTTTCGCTGTAAAAAAAAAAAAACTACTTGATGAAATTAAGTAAAAAGTTTTTTCGGAGAACTTTGTTCCGTAACGAATACATACAATATAAACTTTTTTCGATATTTTCATTTGTTAATGTCCTGATTAAACTGTACAAGAATCAAAAAATCAAATGTTATGGAATCCATGACATGAATAGTGCAATTAATGCGGGAAAGCATTGCGTGCGATGGAGTTCAAAGAGTTATCAATGACATAGATCAAATGCATTCACTTCCCTTGATAGTATGTACACCTTCATGCAGCAAGGGGTCATGCCATAGGCCAGTGAGTGTATTTTGAATGCAATACGGTTATCGGGGTTTAAAGTAAATACGGGCACATATACATCTTGAGACAGTTCAGTTCGAGTTTGAGAGTCTGATGGTCGTCGATTATTCTGAGAAGATAGAAGACCTCGTGTGGGAGTGACGAGAGAGATATCGATGTATGGCTGATAAATCACTAGAAAAATTCCCACCCTCCTTCTAAGGATGAGCAGAATAGGGACGCTACATTCGGCCATGAAACTGAATAAATTTCCAATTGTCCAGAGAAATGAGACTTGTGTCAGTTCTATGCATGAGCTTTTGCTCCAGATGCACCGACATCAGAACACAAACCACAGCAAGAGATGTGAAGAAGATATAAGAAGGTACGTTTTTTTGCTTCGTTTTTATAAACCCTTCAAAAGGGCTGATATGCCGTAAAAGGAACATTGATGCAATATAAACAAACACCCCTTCTCCCACCACACAACACTAATAAAAGTTTTTAAGTATGTAAATGTCATAGATTAAGGGAAGTTAATGAAAAGGATATAAAAATTCACATCCTAATTGCATGGTAAAAATCTGAAGTGAATGTCTTTGATAGCAGGGTGATAAAATGATCCAAATTGTATTTTGAGTAATCCACATCACAAGGTAATGGTCCGAAGTAGGTATTTTCCTGGAGCAATTTTCTTTGTTTTTATAATTTTTTTTTCTTACGTAGGCATCACCACTTATCAAGGCCAAGAGGCGACTCGAGGATAAGGGTTAAAGAGTGTACAGTAGAAATTGGACAATATAGTAACCGTTAGTAATGGAGATTCGGTAAATTTGTTAACTTATATGGAACGGCTCATCAAAAACTTGTTTACGTTACACTTGAAGACAGCCATATTGTAGTTAACTGGAAAGCAGAAAAATGGAAGAAAATTCCATAGGCATGTAGTTCTAAGAAAAAAGCTTTGCTCATGGAATCTACGTTTAGGTTTAGGCACAGATAAAGAGTAGGGGAAATTAGTGATAGTGTTTTCTGCGAGACGGGTGTTTCTCGTGAAAGTTTGGCGAGGGGGGACCATAGAATGGAGCTCAGCCGAACACTTGCCATGAAAATAATGATAAAGCAGAGACAAACTCGCAACATCTCTTCTGTGAGAAAAAGATTGCAAGGAAGAGCAAAGGACATCCCCTACAAAGCTACGAAGTCTATTTTGAACTCTATCAAGGCAGGATAAGTCCTTTCAAGCAGCTCCTGCCCAGATGTGGCAACAGTACTCCATTCTTGGACGTACCTGGCTCTTATATAGATAGAGAATTGCATCAGCAGTGAGATATCTACTGGATCGATAGAAGGACCCTCCATTTTTCCAGCGGCCTTGGCAATGGATTTAATGTATGTGTTCCAGGAGTAAAGGTCAAGCCTAGAAACTTGTCAAAACATGAGGCCTCCCCAAGACGAGAGCCATTCATTCCAAATGATGCCAGATGGAAATCAGAGTGTTGATGATGTAAAGATAAAAGCTTGGTTTTAGATGCATTAAGAGTAACAAGCCACCTCTTTCCCCATTGTACCACTTGCTCAAGATCAGAGGAGAGAGAATCAGAGAGAACTTAGTCGTTTATGGTCTTAGATGTGCTACCATAGATGGTAGTGTCATCAGCATAAATGTCTACAAATGATGTAAGGATGTGATTTGAAAGATCATTAATATAGATCAGGAAGAGAGTTGGACCCAGGATGGACCCTTGAGGGACTCCAGCATTAATACTAAGAGCTTCTGATTTCTGCCCATCAACAACTACTCTTATGAACCTATCAGAGAGAAATGATTTTATAATTGAGAAGACATTTCCAGCTATACCTAGTAACTGGAGATCTTGTGAAGTAAACCTTTATGCCATACCCTATCAAAGGCCTTCGATATGTCAAGAGCAATTGCCCTAGAAAGGTAGTTTCCATCGAGAGATTTCCTAATCCTATGAGATATAACTGTAAGCACATCTGCTGTAGATCTAGCAGAACGGAAACCATATTGCGTGTCACTAAGAAGGTTATTTTTGCTGAGATGGTTGATTACTTCTTTGTTTAACACAGATTCCAGCAACTTACTCATGACGCACAGGAGACTTATTGGCCTGTACTGTGAGGGAGATGAGCGATCACCTGAATTCTTAAATACGGAAAATACTGATGAGATTCCAGACAATGTTTAAACAGTTTTGTAAGGATGAGTACTATTATTGGAATACTGTCAGAGCCGGTTGCTTTACTGGAATCAAGGTTTTTGATTAGCTTGGCAACATCACGTACATATATTTGTATATCACATAGCATGTTTTATGATACAGGAGGAAATATCGGAGGTTGGCAGCATTGGTCGCAAAAGTTAGAATTAGCTGCAAAGTTCTTGGCAAAGAGTTTGACTTTGTCTGATGCTGACGAGATTACCTCAGGTCCATTTATGAGAGTTGGGATAGAGCACACCCTTCTGTTCAGGATTCTATTTGCTATTTGGCAAAACTGGTGGGAACCAAGCCGCTGCTCAGCTACTTTGGACTTGACGGACTGAGTATACAACTCTCTTGCTTTCTTTATTACTTTTTTACAGTGGTTGCTGGCAGTTCTGAAAGCGGCTTCAGTCTCAGTACATCTATTACGTTGGAAGCAATGGAAAAAGTGATTTCTATGTGCAATGGCAGCAGCACATTCCGGAGAGAACCACTTCTGCTGGTCGTGTGTCATGCGTTGATTCTCTGCCCTGTCAGCTCCTAGGCTGATGAGGCAACGCCAGGCCGAATGTTTAGCAACACGACTCTCCCAAGACTGGGGGCTGATGTCAAAGTCTTTTAGGGACGTTCTCAGACAGTCTTTATATCGTTTCTTTTGGCCCCCTGCATTCCGCTTTCCCTGGCTGAGTTCCCCATAGAAAAGTTGTTTGGGGATTCGGCTGTCGTGCATGCGATAGACATGGCTTGCCCACCGGAGCTGGGTTTTGCGGATTATGGTGGTGATGGTATGGAGCCCCGCGCGCTTCAAGACTTCTGTGTCAGGAATTCTGTCTTGCCAGCGGATGTTTAGAAGATTACGGAGGCATCTGAGGTGGAAGCCATTCAACTGTTTTTCATGTCTTTTATATGGCGTCCAAGTTTCGCAGGCGTAGAGTAGGGTTGTCAGGACGACCGCTCGGTATACTTTCAGTTTGGTTGCGAGTGTAATGCTTCTCCTCTTCCACACATTGTCTCTAAGTCTTCCAAATGCACTGCTCGCTGTGGAGATCCTATAGTTAACCTCAATGTCAATGTTGGCGGTGCGGGAGAGGGTGCTGCCAAATTGCTCCACAGCATGGATCTTCTGCCCTTTGACAGTGATGCTGGGTTCATGGTATGCATCTCCTGGGGCGGGTTGGTACATAACTTCTGTCTTCTTTGTACTGATGGTGAGACCAAAGTTATCACAACTGGTGGAGAATCCGTCCACTTGACGTTGCATCTCTATCTCATTTGGGGCATTAAGGGCACAGTCATCGGCAAATAGAAGGTCTCTGATGATGGTTTCCCTCACTTTCGTGACTGCCTGCATTCGCCTGATGTTAAACAATTTCCCGTCACATCTGTACTTGATGACAATGCCAGAGTGACTGTCTTTGAAAGCGTCCTGGAGCATGGCAGAGAAAACCATGCTGAAGAGCGTCGGGGCTAAGACACAGCCTTGCTTGACCCCGTTGGTCACAGGGAAGGGCTCTGAGGGGTCGCCGTCATCCAGGACACGAGCGGTCATGCCCTCATGGAACTGCCTGACAATGGCGATGAACCTGTCTAGACAACCAAATTTTTCCATGATCCGCCAGAGGCCATTTCGGCAAACAGTGTCGAAGGCCTTGGTCAGGTCGACGAACGTGGTGTAGAGGCCCCGGTGCTGCTCGACACACTTCTCCTGTAGTTGGCGTGCAGCAAAGATCATATCAGTCGTCCCGCAGCCCGCTTGAAAGCCACACTGGCTCTTGGGAAGACGACCATCTTCAAGGTGCACCAGCAGGCGGTTGAGAAGGACGCGGGCCAGGATTTTCCCGGCGATGGAAAGAAGGGATATCCTGCGGTGGTTGTCACATGACTGACGATTTCCCTTGTGTTTGTAAATGTGAACGATAGTAGCATCACGAAAATCTTGGGGTAATTCTTCACTCTCCCACATGGATTGGAAGAGTTCTGTCAGTCTTAAAAGCAGTGTAGGTCCACCAGCTTTGTATACTTCTGCTGGAATTGAGTCGGGGCCAGGGGCCTTCCCAGAGGAAAGTTGCTTGATGGCTTTGCTTACTTCCTCTGACGAGGGTGGGATGTCGAGCTCCTCGTTGATAGGCTCCTGGCGTAGTCGGTCGATGGCTTCATCGTTGATGGAAGATGGTCGGTTTAGCACGCATTTAAAGTGCTCTGCCCATCTATCAAGGATCTGCTTCTTGTCATTCAAGACAGTTGTTCCATCGGAGCTAAGCAGGGGGGAGGAGCTAGAGGACTGGGGACCGTAGACAGCCCTCAGCGCATCGTAAAACTTCCTCATATCATGGCTATCGGCATGCTCCTGGATCTCATCTGCTTTGGCGCTGAGCCAGGCATCCTGCATGGAGCGGAGTCTGGCCTGCACCTTGCTGCGGATGTTGATGAAGGCAGCTTTCTTTGCGAAACACTTGGGGTCACTCTGATGTGCACGGAGAAGTAGGCGTTTCTCCTCCAGGAGGGGCTGAATCTCAGAGTCATTTTCATCAAACCAGTCCTGGTGCTTCTTTTGCTTGGGTCCAATGATTTCGAGAGCGATGGAGTAGGTGGAGTCTCTGAGGTGTGCCCACTGATCTTCAATAGTGTCTGAGATGGTGAGGGTGACAGATAGCTTGTCGTTGATTGCTTCCTGTAGCTCATGGATGACATCTGAACTTTTAAGTTTTTCCAGGTCAAGGCGCTTTGTGACTTTCTGGCCCTGAGGCTGCCTCTTGGGTTGGATGTAGAGGCACATTTTGGATATGATCAGGCGGTGGTCTGTCCAACAGTCGGCACCACACACAGCCTTGGTCAATCTTACGTCTCTCCTGTCCCTTGCCCTAATGATGACGTAGTCAATCAGATGCCAGTGGTGGGAGTGTGGGTGCATCCACGACGTCTTGCTATGGGTGGGTAGGCGGAACATGGTGTTGGTGATGGAAAGGTCGTGTGCAGCGCGAAGGCTGAGCTGCCGTAGGCCGTTGCTATTGCACTTGCTCACTCCATGGTGGCCAAGGACCCGGTCCCAAGTGGAATGGTCCGTGCCAACGCGGGCATTGAAATCGCCGAGGACGATGAGCTTCTCTCTCTGTGGAGCAGCAGAGATGAGGCTTTCCAGATCTTCATAGAACTGGTCCTTGGTATCTTTGGGGTTAGTCATGGTTGGTGCGTAGGCGCTGATCAGTGTGGCGGTTCTTGCCTTGCTGAGTGGGAGTTGCATCTTCATCAGCCGGTCATTGATGCCATCCGGGATGCTGACCAGCTTCCTCACGTGCTCAGTCTTGATGGCGAAGCCCACGCCAGCCTCTCTGCGCTCCTTGCTGCTGCGTCCACTCCAAAAAAAGGTGTAGCCGCCACCTGACTCTGTCAGTTGACCCTTGTCTGAGAGGCGAGTTTCACTGAGGGCTGCGATGTCTACCTTATAACGGGCAAGCTCCCTTGCTACAAGAGCAGTTCTTCTCTCGGGTCGGGCAGCTCTGGTGTTGTCGAGCAATGTACGAACATTCCATGATGCTAAGGTAAGCACCAACCCTTTCTTTCTCATGTGACCGCTGTGAGGGAAACCCTGTCAGCCGCGGTATGCTGGCCAGGAGTGATGGTGAAGCAGCTATGTTTAGGGCTCCTTTTATCACCCCGTCCTCATGCCATGGAGGCGAGCAGAGTGATCCTGAAAAGGACTGCTCGGTCGGCCAGCCAGTTGCCTGCACCCCCTCGCTGCTTCGGTCGAATGGAGTACGACCAGTTTCTGGGCCGCCTGTGTGCAGGTTTGCAGCTACAGCTCCCAGTGATTTCCACACCTGCTGCTTTGCCGCTCGCCCATCGCCACAGGGCTTGGTGTTGACGCAATGTTTGACACCCTGACTTGCGCTGGATTTGGATTATAGTGAGGGGGACTTGCGCTGCATCGGCCTCACTCTCTCGTCCTGGCCTGCCCAATTCCAACGGCAAGACATAGTCGAGACGGCTGGGGACGAACAAGGGTGCAGGAGCTGCCGGAGGGAGGCAAGTATGCCATCCAACCGCCTAAGGGGCTCCACTCCGTCGTTTCTGTCTGTGTTGCTCCCCTAGCCTTATCCATTTCCATGGCTCTCACAAGGCAGTGAGGCCATTTGACCCATGGCTGGGATAGGGATTGGTAATGTGTCAGGGCATGTCCACACGTCAGTGGGCCATAGCACAGTCCCTCTGGGACTCCCTACTGTTCCGAGATCCTCTACTGATTCAGCCTGGAGTCGCATGACAACCAGTTACCGTGTGTGACCACGAGGAGGCACAGCAGAGATCTTGATGATGGAGAGGCTGTGTACTGACAGGAGAAGACTTACGCACTCGGCTTCTCGTTTCGTGCAAGGCTAGCCAGTGGTGGTTGCTGAGAGCGAGATGGTGCATAAGCCAAGACGCTACCTTATAGCTAACACACTTGCGCATCACATCACCCTGTGTGCATTGCACACACACACACTACACATATACACACACACAAATATACACGGTGCTAGTTGGCCGTTGACCCAGAAAAAGAGTTCATTCGCCCTTTAAATATATACACATATAAGTACGCACATACACACATGAACACAGTACATATACACATATAAACGAAAAATTAAAAATTAAACAATAAATAAAAATGCAGAAACACGCCTTTAAGTGTCCAATCTTTTGAATTCTAACGATATTATTTATTCCAAGAGAGAATAAGAATTCAAAGAATAAAGACGTTATGAGGAGAAACGCTATGATGCTCATTTGTAAATCAACGGCTATTTCTCGTTCGGAAAAGAACGAAAACGTCGTTTCCAAATTCAACCGTGTAAAGACAGAAACGAAACGCTCCTTTTTATTAATTTATATATTAATATGCACACACACGCACACACACATGCACACGCACACGCACACGCACACACACACACACATACACACACACACACACACATATATATATATATATATATATATATATATATATAGAGAGAGAGAGAGAGAAAAGGGACAAACCAAGTTATATATTCGCCATTGTTTCACCTTTATTTCAAGATTTTAATATATATATAATAAGTCCATAAATAAACATACAAGGTGCCTTCAATTTCCTCGGTATGATTAAATTGAAAAAAAAAAAAAAAATACCAGCACAATGTTTGAAAATATACTTTTTGTGAAAAGGATGTCTTTGCTTTATTTCTGGCATTTTAAAAAGTTGTGGAGAGAGTGAGATTAAAAAAAAAAAAATTAATGTCATACAGCAGTTTAAATATTTAAAAAAGATATGATGCAATGTTCTTTTTGTGATAAATGAAACTGTTATGATTCAAATTTGGATGTGTAATTGAAATTAAATGAGTGTACGAGGTGCCTCCCATAAGTCACCAGACTTTTTTTTTTTTTTTGTATGCGCCCTTTTATTGATAGTACCTGCATGAAAGTCCAGTCCCATTCAAAGAATTTCCCTCCAGCTACAACGCACTTGTTTTACCATTTTAACAACTTCTGGAAGGTTCCATGACAGTCCTCTTGTGTGAGTGTGTCAATGAGCCTCGTCACAGCCTCTTCCATCTCCTCAATTATCTCATGACGACAGCCTCTAAGGTTTTCCTTGAGCTTAGGTAATAACCAAAAGTCACAGGGAGCACGGTTTAGACGATAGTGAAGGTGAGGGACTGTCTTGATGCTCATCTTGGTCAAAAAGTCTATGACAAGGATGAAGCACCCTTGGGACAAACTTTGCACAAATCTTCTGAATCTTCAGTTTCTCGCAAATAATTATGTGTACAGTTCCCACACTGGCATCAAACTGTGCATTTATTGTCTCTATAGTAACAGGACAATCCTTATTCATGACCATCTTTATTTGGCCAATTATCTTTGGTGTTCTGACTTCTTTACTCCTCCCACACCTCTTATTATTCCTCACGAACTCCCTGCCTTTCTTGAATTTCTTATGCCACTCAAAAATTGATGCTCGATTCATGCAAGATAGTCCAAATCAGTCTGAAGCATTCCATACGTTTCTGTAACATTTTTCCCAAGTTTTAAACAGAATTTTATTGCGTATCGTTCTTCTAAAGTGTCCTCACGTCCAGATTGCATTTTTGAAATTCACCAGCTGTGATAATCAATTCCTGCTGTAGCTGTTCATTTGAACCTGAAATCATAAAAATTGGTTAGTTATCTCATAAGATGTATAGCAATAACATACGGAATTTTCAAGTGTCTACGATAATTTTAAATGCCTGTACAAAAAGTCTGGAAACAAATTGAAGGCACCTTGTATGTTTATTTTGTAATATAGGGACTGATTATATACATATTAATTATTATGGGTAATATTTTTCATGGTGTATGTGAATTAACCTGTCTAAATTGAAATTTTGTTCTATTAATATGAGTTGACTTATTAAACGCGATAATCTTCACGCTGTTTAATTGCGTTTATGTTTGCGATAAGTCCTGATTCAAGAAGTCTTTGTTGAGATTCATTTGAAATAAATTCAATGATTTTTGTTTGTTTGAAGTTAAAATATCGATCATGCTGTAATGAGCGAGAGAATAATGCATTCAGAGATTTGCTATTTGTTTTTTTTATATCTCTTTTGTGTTCCTTGAGCATTTTCATGAGCATATGTTATGGCGTGAGACAGTATATATGCCTGCATTGGATATGGGTCGGTTTTGGAAATGCTTTTTTGATTTTAATGTTTGTTTTATAGTTTGTGATGTGGTTTGCATTATGGGAATTCCTAGTTTGTTTAGTGTGTTGCAAATTATTTTATTATTGGTGGGAGTGGGTAAAAGAAATAAAGATGAAATGCTGATGAACATATAACTTGGTTTGTTCTTTTTCATCTCTCCATCTCGACACAATATTATTTCCTTAATTCTTATCATACCATTCAAACACTACCCTGTTTTATTACTCATCTGTCATTTAATATATATATATATATATATATATATATATATATATATATATATATATATATATATATATATATATATATATATATTTATATTAAATGACAGATGAGGAATAAAACTTTATTATATCATCAGAAGAATAAGGAAGAGTTAGGGGGAAATTAACAAAAAATACCTCTTTAGGCCATGGCATTTCGAAGCTAAATGCTTCTCATCAGAAGAGGAGAAGGGCCAAAATGCGAATATAGAAAAAACTGGCTTAATGACAATTAGAAATAAAATGCGAGTTAAGGAACAGGATAAAATGGTAAATAGTAACTAAAAGTAAGTCTGATTATATAATAAAATTACATATAACTTTATTGCTCATCTTTTATTTAATATTATTGTTTTTGCTCCCTTTGATAGTGTTGAACTTTTCTTATCTTGATAAGTTTTTCTTTGATAATATATATATATATATATATATATTACAATTAAAGAAATGCGAGAATGAAAAGTAATATGGTTAAGTTTAAACATGGAAAAGTAAAGGACTAGTTGTTAAAACTGAAAAAGAAAAGAAGAAGATATTCTAGTAAAACATATAATAAATTTATAACTTATTGCAGCATTAAGAATTGATTATATAATGTTAAATTGAATTAAAAAAAAATCTTGATGCTGCAATATTTTAAGTTATAAATTTATTATAGTTTTTTACTAGAATATCTTGTCCTTTTCTTATCCAGTTTTAACAACTAGTCCTTTACTTTTTCATGTTTAAGTATAACCATCTTACTTTTCATGCTTGCATTTTTCTATCGTAATGTATATATATATATATATATATATATATATATATATATATATATATTCTTTCTTTTCATGCTCGCATTTTTCTATTGTAATCCATGATTTTTCCAGGCTTCCAGTAAATTCACTTGTTCTTTGTTTAATTTCAGTCTTATTTTTTTTTGCACCCATAAACAAAACATACACATATGTAACAACAATCTATGGTAATCGTCTGCTTTCAATAAAATCTCCCCGATTATCCCCCTTTCATTCTTTTATTCTGTTACTTCTCTTTTCGCAAGAGTGGTGAATTGGTAGCAACAGTAGTCGCTGAAGCGACGTGGTTGCTATGGAAATCAGTCATAAAAACGTCACTCACCTCCTAACATGTTTTTACGATTTTGAACACCAGAAAATTCATCATAACTTTTGTTTTACTGAAGGAAAATTGAAAATTTTCTTTCACAATATAGCTGAGAAAGTGATCTATAAACTGTAATAATTGTTTGAAATTTGGTCCAAAAATGAGTGGTAGTATTTGAATTATATATATATATATATATATATATATATATATACCTAAGTTCCAGACTTTTACTTTGGATTTCTTACCATTCAATACCTTACAATTGACTACATCCTCTGCATTGTTTTTTCATCAGACTCTATTTCACCAACTCCTAAAGTTTGGATTATTTTTTTTATATATTTTTTCTCTGCTGATTATATTACATGCATTTGTATATTTCTCTGTTATCCTCCCCTTTCTCCAATCTTATTTCTACCTGCACTTTCTATTTAGGCATGATTACAAAATCCGAAAATTGGGAGAAAACTTGTAATTACCTTTTATTTTATTATTTATTATGCCATTTTATTTTATAATTTAATAACATAATAAAAGATACAATAAAAGTTAATTGCAACTTCTCTTCCAATTTTTGGATTTTGTAATCATGCCCAAATACATTTTCTTTTCTTTTCATGGATTGATAGTAACTTTTTCTTCTGAGGAGTTAAGGGCAGAATAGCTTCATTGATTGATATCATAATTAAATGAATGATTTTGCGCTATGAAACAGTTGCTGTCAAGAATTGTGAATGTCAATGTAATTAAAGGAATAAATTGTAAAATGGTCAACATCATGAAATTTGAAATATAGACTTTTGTCATTTGCTGGTTATACAAATACTAGGTGAAATATAATTGAAAAATTATATTTCCACAATATATGCAGGGTGATTCAAAAGTCTCCATACAATGTTTTTTGGTGATTCAAAAGTCTCCATACAAATAAATAAATTATTTATTGTTTAGTTATGTTTTTTATTTCTATTATTTTTTGTTTTTAGGTATTATTATTGATCAAACAACAAAGAATTGAAATCATATTGATGTCTGGAAGTAGGTGCAAGATTGCCACTCTTTATCTGTGCCTAAATCAAAACATGGATTCCATGAACAAAGCTTCTTTCTTAGAACTGCACGCCTGTGGAACTCTGTTCCGTCTGCCTGCTTCCCACCTGACTACAACTTGGATGTCTTCAAGTCCAACGTTAACAAATTCCTAATGAACCGCCCCCTTAAGTAAACACTTCATCAAATCTCCACACTAACGTAATGTACTTGCAATAACCCTTATCCCTGAGTGGCTTCCGGGCCTTGATAAGTGGTGACCACTGTGTAAAAAAAAAAAAGATCAAAGAAGTAGTAGACCATGTACAACAACGGATGAAAACACAACAGCTAGAGTTTTAGAAGCATTAACAAAAAGCCCCCAAGAAAGTACACGAAGGGTGTCTGTTAAAATTGGAGTTAGTCAACCAAGTATCACTCGCATTTTAAAAACAAGTAAGTGGCATCCTTACAAATGCTGCACCACGTGAGTGAAGATGATGCAAATAAGCAAATTGAGTGATGATGAAGACTTTTCAAAAAAGATAATGTTTACCAACGAAGCTAACTTTTACGTCAATGGTGAAGTTAATCGCCAAAATATGCGTTATTGGAGTAAAGTTAACCCTCATTGAATAAGTTCAACAAAAATGCAAGGTGCTGGTAAAGTGATGGTTTGGGCTGGAATTTGGGGGTGACAAAATCATTGGACCAATTTTCATTGATGGAAATCTTAATGCCAATAAGTATTTGATCATGTTACAAGAAGAATTTTTTTCATCACTGTTAAGCAAAAAAGGTAAACTTCCAAAATATTTCCAACTCGATGGTGCCCCACCCCATTATGGTATTCAAGTAAGACAATACTTGAATCAAATACTTCCAGATGCATGGATTAGTAGACGTGAGTCAGTTGAGTGGCCTCCTAGATCCCCTGATTTAACCCCTCTTGATTTCTATCTTTGGAGTCATTTGAAAGCTATGGTGTATCAAGAAAGTATGAGCAACATAAACCATTTGAAGGACTGCATTATCAATTCATGTGCACAAATATTGCCAGAAGTACTATTGCGAGTTCACAGTGAGAGAGTTAAACAGATTATGATGTGTATTCGAAACAATGGTGGCCACATAGAGTTTGTCATTTAATAAAATTATTTTATACTAAAAAAAACAACATTTTCTTTCTTTATTTTTTTGAGACTTTTGAATCACCAAAACATTTGTATGGACATTTTTGAATCACCCTGTAGTAATGTCCCCCTCCTGACATGATCCAATCGTAAAATATGCTTAAATATATTTTAATTCAAGCAGAGTTCGCATTTATTATTATGGAATCAATACTCTACTGATTATTATATTGTACCCAATATATATAGTATAGTGATTTCAAAAGTTTGAAAAAATATGACTTGGGTGTCATCAGCTAGCGTTCCAGCCTTAGCCATTAAGTTTGAAAAGTTTGTTAGAAATTACATTATGACATAAATATTTGGGATGGTGACAAACAAATTCAGAGTTCTAGTATAATCATAGATCGAAGCTCAGACGAGCACTTACCATGAAAATAATGATAGAGCAGAAACAGGCTTGCAATGTCTCTTCTGTGGGAAAGAGATTGTAGAGAAGATAGAAAAGGGCATCGCCTACTAGATTACGAAGTCGGTTTTGAACTTTGTCAAGGCAGGATAGGTGCTCCGAGCAGCCCCCACCCATATATGGCAACGTTACTTTATTTTAGTTGTAGTTGGCTCTTGTACAGGTAGAGGAGTGAGATATTTTCTGAAGCGACTTTGGCAATAGATTTGATGCAAGTCTTGTATATCAAGTCAGGAGTGAAGGTCAGTCCTAGAAGCTTGTTAAAGCAGGGAAATTCTTTGAGATGAGATCCATTCATATCAATTGGGGCCAAGTGGAGATCAGAGCATTGGTGGTAAAAATATAGAACTTAGTTTTGGATGTGTTAAAATTAACCAAACACTTTTTGCCCAATTGCATCCTGTGCTTAAGGTCGGAAGAGAGAGATTCAGATATATCTTGATCGTTGCTGGCCTTACTGAAGTGTTTCCATAGATAGTAGTGTCATCTGTATATATGTCTACGAAAACTTGGAATGTGATTTGGGAGATCACTGCTGAAAATAAGGAAAAGAATTAGGTCTAGGATAGATCCTTAAGACGCACAAACTTTGAGCTTCAAACTTCTACCCATCGACGACTACTTGTATAAACCTATTAGAGAGAAAGGGTTCATTAGTTGAGAAAACATTTCCAGATATTCCATAGTTGGAAATTTTGTGAAGTAGACGTTTATGCGCAAATGCCTTTGATATGTCAAGAGTTATTGCTGTAGTAAAGAAACCTCTGTTGGTAGATTCACTGATCTTATGTGGAATTACAGTCAGTATATAGCTGTAGATCTTGCAGGGTGGAAACCATATTGCTTGTCACTGAGTAAGTTGTTTTTGCTGGGGTGGCTGAAAATTTCTCTATTTAACACAGATTCAAGCAACTTACTCAAAACATTAATTGGTCTGTACTGAGCTGCAGAAGACCAGTATTTTTAAATATTTGACAGACTAATGAGGTTTTCCATATATATTTCGCCTTAATAATATCAGTACGGTTAGAAAAGGCTATACCTTACGAGATGAAAATGAAATATACCTCTTAATGCTTAAAATTATATTCAGTGTTCATTCTTTCTGATAAGGGTGAGGGACGATCAACGAAATATCTTTTAATTCAGAAATTTTTCATGTTTCCCTAAGGAGTGCTTAACTTTTGAAGATAGCAATTAAACACTTTTATAAATTCAAACAACCTGGGACATTTTAAGTAAGATGGGCTTTAGAATAAATGCGGCATTGTGTTTATGGTTAAAAATAGGAAAGATAGATGATCAACAAAGTTCCCCATACTTTTGAGGGCCTTGTGCCTAACTTGTTAAACATGTATGATAATATTTTGTTGGCAAATAAATAATTAAAAAATGTAGTATCTGTTCTGTCCTAGGTCAAATAGTGGTATAGTACTTTAGGTTCATCCTACCAAATGCAGGCGGCTCAGCAAAAAAGACAATAAATTTATTATCCGCCCCCAGAAAGGAGGCAGTAATGCTGAATATTGTATCTATTTACTTGCCTCCCCACAAGGGAAAATTAGGTTACAAACTCAGTTTGTGATGTGGGGAAATCCAGTTCCTCAAAAAGAGGCAAATCTAAAAAAAATGATAGGAACACAAATACTTGCATAGTCCCTCAGTACTCCCTCAAAAATGAGGGCATATCAAGCGACAGGCAATTACAATCAAATATATTATATATGAAAATAAAATAATCTATTTTTAAGAATTAGCCATGATGCCCCCATTCAGTCTCGAAAGACAATAGATAACCTTTGTAAGGGTAGCTGCACGTGAAATTGTGAGGAAAGGTTGCACAATCTCAACCACACCACTCCTGAATTGGTAATGATTGAGTCCAGTAGCAAGGAGAAGTGCTAGATGACTGAAAACAATGCCGAGATAAGCAGAGAGAGCATATACAGTACATGGAATTCCCAAATGGTCACCGATTTTTGTACTGATCAGGATCAACGTTGCTTAACTTTGGTGATCTGACGAGAACCGGTGTGTCAGCGTGATTAAGCCGTACAATTAGTTATAGAGTGCTTCTAATCTAATATGCTTTCTGATTATATTTCGTTATCATTAAGATGACTTAACAGTTATCAAATTTATTACGTTATATATATCTTTATCTATATAAAATTAACTTTTTCATCGCACTTACATTGAAAAATTTATTTATTTATTTATTTACGAAAATCATACAAAAGTCATAAATAAATTAGGTGCAAGGCCATTCAAAAGCGGGGAGAGGGAAGGGGTCTATGGTTCATTAACCTTGATATCAAAAGTCTATTTTTTCTATTTAAAAATTATTAAAACGAACTTCTTAATATACTCAGTCATAGATATGCTAGTTACTAAATAAAGGTTAAGTAATTTGGATATTGTTTGAAAATCGAAATTTAATTAATTACTCATTTTTTTTGCTTTCTTATTTGGTGATTCATTTAACTATTACTGTCAGTTCTATCTATGTATATTTTTAATTGCATAGCATTTAGGATGAAAAAGTTCTAGCACACACATGTTGTACCTACTTTTAATTACTTTTTACCATGTTATCATGTTCTTTCATCCTTATTTCTTATCTAAATGTTATTAGGCAGTTTTTCTTTATTTGCATCTTGTATAATTCTGGCCCTTCTCGTCTACTGATGAGAAGCATTTGGCTTCGAAATGCCATGGCCTTAATAGTTTTTTCTGAATTTTCCCCTTTACTTTTCCTTATCGTTATGATAAAGTTATGTATAACTTTTATTCCTTGTCTTCAATTTAATATCATTGATTTTTTGCTCCCCTTCAGAGTGTTGAGCTTTTCTTATCTTGATATGTTTTGCTTTGTTAAGATTTACTCTTTGATAACATAATTATATACATGTATGCGTGTGTCTGTATATATATATATATATATATATATATATATATATATATATATATATATATATATATATGCTTCACTTTTTTGTTTTCAAGTAAGATCTTTGACTTACTTGTTGTTTCATCAAATACTTTTGTATGCAAAATCCGATCCTGCATTTTGCTAATTCCTACCCTCTGATGAGAAGGAAAGTATTTCTTTGAAACTCCACGGATTAAGGACTATTCACTTATCAAGTGTTTCCTTTTCAGATTAAATGTTTTTAACTCTTTTTCAAAGTGTTTTTTAACATGTTTTATTAACTGTTTGCTCCTATATATATATATATATATATATATATATATATATGCATATATATATATATATATGCATATATATATATATATGCATATATATATATATGCATATATATATATATGCATATATATATATATGCATATATATATATGCATATACATATATATATATATATATATATATATATATGCATATATATATATATATGCATGCGTGTGTATTTGAAGGATTGAGGATTATCGTCTTATTTTAATATAAATATCTATATAATATCCTATTTGTTCTTTCCTTAGTTCGTACGTTATGCTTTAAAAAGTACCAAATACAATTTTTGAAGGCCAAACTGCTTAAAAAAAGGCCAAATTATGAAAATTTGGCTCTAAAAAGGATAATCTGGCAACTCGGCACAAGAAGATGAGAGTGACCTCCTTTTCATGTTGCCTCGTTTTCGAATAGCATTATAGAAAAATGAAGAAAAATGTCAGCGATACTTTATGTAAAAAAAAAAAACATTTGAAAGAAACAGGGCAAAATAAAAAGAAAGAACATTGTCTGCAAAAAGGTGCTGGACTCAAGGAGCAAATTAAAGATTGTCTCTTATAATGTTATTCTATTATTTGTATTGAACTATGTAGCACAATATTACTTTTTGGGTATTTATTAGAACATTAATTTACCTCATTTAGATCAATTCTATATTTAAAATAAAATTCATAAAAATGTTATTAAACTCATATTTCCTGCTAATTACTGGTTTTTATGTCCAAAAATGTAAATATCAGCTTCATCAAAGCATATTTTTTTATTAAATATATTTGTCATTGCGTTGAATTTCCACGGGTCTTGCTTGTTTCATAATATTTTACTTTATTCCGTTTCAGTATTACTAAAAATAGTTTGAATTAATTCCTAAATTAAAGATATAAACAATTCTAGATATTATGAACATATAAGTGCTTTAGGGATTGCGGAGTTTAGCTAAATAAACCATTATGTCTTTTCTCTAGACTTATAATCATGAGATCCCTAATAAATCCACGGGAAGTAATAGACCTGCCCTCGCCCCAATTTATCTGTGTACTTTATTAAAAATCTTTGAGTTTAGCTAAATAAACCAATTATGTCTATTCCTAAACTCATACATTTACAAATGAAATCCCTAAAAAATCCATAGGAAATAATAGATCCCCTCCAATTTATCCGTGTACTTTATTGAAAATTATAGACAGTTTTAACCCCTAATAAAAGGTTAATAAATACAAAACGCACAGAATAATTAAACAACACCTCTTTTTTTATAATAAAACAATAGAAAGGTTTATTTCGCATTCGAAGTACTGTGTCCAAGTTGAAAGAAAAAAGAAAAGAAAAAGAGGAACAAAGTTCTCGGGTGTTCTACCACCCGGAAGCAGAAAACTTGAAGTGTCCCCAGGCTGTCCAATGGAATCTTCAGTGGGATAGTCACAGTCTGAGAGAATTCAGTGGACAGAGAGCAAGAGAAGAGAGGTCCGTATTCTTTGGTGGTCGGGGCTTTTCTGCTGACTGCTGGATCGTTCCAGAGAGGAGTAAATAGTCCATTAAGGGATATATAGGATTAATACGCCCTGGTAGGTGACTGGTCAGTGTGTGGTCGAATCAGTCAGCGAGGGGGCATTAATCTATGAGAAAATAGTCTGTTAAATGTTAAATCTTCTATTGATTCACAGTTTACATCCCAAAATCACCACACTCACCTTTCTCCACCCCAGCAATCAGTTATTACTCATAATTAACAATAAGAATAGTTCAAATTCATTTACATAGTAATTAATTTAATCAATTAAATAAAGAAATTAATTACTTAACTAAGACTCATTTACTTTGAATAACTAAATGAAAAATCTAAATTAATAATAGACTAATCCATAACTATACAGCTTTATCAAAACATATTTGTGGAATTTTCATGGGTTCTACTAGTTTAAATTATCGATGTAAACACCATGTCAGAGTATATTCAAATCAGATTCTTGCATTAATATCATTATATCATTTTTTGAATAATTTAAACATCATATGTAATAATAATATGTAAACACCATGTCAGGGTATATTCAAATCAGGTTCTTGCATTAATATCATTATATCATTTTTTGAATAATTTAAACATCATATGTAATAATGATATGTAAACACTATGTCAGAGTATATTCAAATCAGGTTCTTGCATTAATATTATTATATAATTTTTTGAATAATTTAAACATCATATGTAATAATAATATGTAAACACCATGTCAGGGTATATTCAAATCAGGTTCTTGCATTAATATTATTATATAATTTTTTGAATAATTTAATTCATTCAAAAGTATCACAAACAGAATTAATTAAATAAATAAGACCTACATAAAACGCAGTACGTTCAAGCACTAACAGGAGTTAGCTCAGTGGTAGCGTTTCAGGCTCCCAACTCTGAGGTCTTTGTTTCGAATCTCATAAAATTCAGCCACTGGTAACGTCGAAACGTGTCCATGTATAATTAAATTTTCTAAATATATATATTGCTCCTCATCTGGGGGCATCACATTAGAGAAAGGAAAGTGTCCATCCGACTGGGATCGCTTTCTTAATATGAAAATGGAGAAGAAAATACTCATCAGGTTATAGTATTACTACCAGCATCTTTTCTATATTTTATATTAACTTCATGTAACAATTTCATCAAGGCAGGAACACAAGGCAGCCATATATTATTGGAGGGATAAAATTGATTACCCGAAGTCCTGCAAAACCATTATGAGAGACAAGAAGAAAAATAAACATCTGGTCGCAGTGGCTTATCTTAAAGAACCTATTTGTAGACAGCTACCAAAATGTTCCAGAGTCTTGTGTATCACTATACAAGTCTCGACATACCTGTGTTAGCTAACCGAACCATATACCAATCACTATGCAAGAGATTACAAGTTAGTACAAAAGAAAATGGATTTTCATCATGGGGGTAAAGACAATGGATTAAAATTATAGGTGACTTTCGCTCAGCATTCAAACCTGTTGACTGGTTCTATAGCCTTATCTAGCCACACTACTGAGTCTTATTATGATGAAACATATATGTATGTGGATGAATAAATAAAGAATTTATAAAAGCATTTAATTGCAACCTTCAAAGGTAACATACTCTGTATGGAAACATGAAGAGCTTATGACTGAAGAATTTTACATTATTCGCTCCCCTTACTAGGAACTATGAACACTGTATAGCATTGTAAATGGTGGTTTTTCTTTTACAAGGGAGTCACCACTTATCAAGGCCTGAAGGCTACTTGAGGATAAGGGTTAACAAGTGTACTACGGTCACTGAGACAAGAGTGTAGTGATCGTTAGTGGTAGGAGTTGGGTAGGATGTGATTATTTAAGGGGACGGTTCTACAAGAACTTGTTTACATTGGATTTAAAGATGACCATGCTGTAGTCAACAAGGAAGCAGACCAGCAAAACAGTTCCACTGGCGGGTAGTTCTAGGAAGGAAGTTTTGTTCATGGAATTTGTGTTTAGAGTTAAGCATAGATAGAGTTGGAGAAATTGTTGATAGTTGTTGTAGGTAGACAAGTACTGTTTGTGAACATTTGGCAGGATAGGATGTGGTATATTTCTCCTCTATTTAATAAGGTTTTCTCAGCGGCTGAGGGAGCAAAAATGTGGTATAGACGTCAAAGATGATTTTAGTCCAAAGTTCAAACCCACTGACCAGTGGTATAGACTTATATAGCCACACCAATGAGATTTATTAAGACAAAAACATATATGTATGTGGATAAATAAATAAAATATGCCTATATATATATATATATATATATATATATATATATATATATATATATATATATATATATATATACAGGTAAAAAATGGCACGGGTGAAAATGATACTTTTAAAAATGTCACAAGTGGATAAATAGGAAAAAAATGCATGAAAGCAACATATAGATGAAAAACTCGAAAAGAGGTCATCCAAATAAATAGAAAACATTAAAAAGTTTGTCAAATTAAAAATAAAACTATGTTTATTACTAGCATTGCCCGGTCGTAAAATACAGTTAAATATGATATTTTGATTAATGCTGCAAGGCTAAAAATTAAAACGAACCAATAGCTATTATGTTACGCATGCATATTTGTAATGTGCCCTGTCGGGTCGGCTCCAATTGGCTGGTGACCATTTGGGACCTGTATTGAAAAGGTGGAGTTACAACCAACTGATTCCAATATAACGGAGACATCTGAAGCAGAAAATATACACACTGCCACGCGTCTTTGGCGACCCCTTCCTCCCATTGCAACCTGGTTGAGACGTGCCTCTGTTTTCTTTTCTAAAGTGTAAACTGACGATAACAAATGAAGAACTTTGTAAACGAACGAATGCCAGCCCCCTAGAATTTGTACGAGCGACTAACGCTTTGTGTACTACTTGTAACGTTTAATGCAATAATTATTTTATGTTATGAAAAAAGTTAATCTTTGACTTCTTTTGTCTTGTTTGGGAAACGCCATTGCTTGGAAGTGGAGTCTATTTTCAGATCGGCCCTCTTGACAGTTTGGAAACCGGACCAAGATTGGAGACAAGTAAGCAAATCATGGCGACGGGGACAAATCCTACCACTGGACGAAATAAAAATTATGCCATGGGGATAGGAGCCAGTTACACCCTTCTTTAATGCCTGTACATCTGTTCCGGTCCTGTAGGAGTTACTGTAATACTGTCGTTCAACTGTCACCTAGCAAATTCGATTTTTTTAAATTTTCACACTTTTGCGCCGATTTTCCCTGGCTAAAACTCAAATATAAAGTTTTGCATGGTTTTGAATACCCTATAAATAAAGTTTCATGTTTGTAGGCCAAAACCTGACAGAGGAGTTTGGTAGGCAAAATTTATTAAACAAATATATATATATATATATATATATATATATATACACATACATAAATATATATATAGAAAGACATTTGTGTTTACTTTAACCTTTTTACACAAATATTATGCAAGTATAAATCATGTAGAATAACTGCATAAATATATAATTACACATAATAGTTAACTAAAGATGATCATCCCTTAAGAAAACCGAAAAAAAAACTAATAAGGAATTAATTAAAATAAATGCTTAAAAGAATATGCAAATTAGCTAGATCTTTTGCAGATGAATACAATTCCACAACCCATATATAACAAAGTTGTATTTTCTTTTTAAATAGATAGAAACACGGGTTTTAATATGAATATCAAGACACACACAAGAAAAAATTATAGTAGTATAGATTTAAAGATGAGGACCCTCAGCTGACCCCCACTTCCCCTTCAAAAAATATATTAGATTTTATATTTTAGCAAATGACACTCTGAAAAACTTGGAGATAAAAACAGAAAAAACAAAAAAAAAAAAGCAATGAATTAATTTAGAATTTTATGGGGCGATTTGTTTTGCATAGAAAATTAATGTGTTTAACCATTTCTAGACCAGTGTCTAACCAGACAGCGTTTGAAGGTCACGTAACCAGAAAGTTTTTTAACGAGAGATAAATTATAAATGTGTTTTTTCCAAGGAAACGAAATTTAAAAACAACCCTAGCCTCCCATCTCCAAAAAATCTTAATCCTATCACTAATCCTAAGTCTGAGTGACAACAGCCCTCTCTCAACTTGTTCCTTAATTGTACCACTTACTCTAGGGCTGAGTGCCAACAGTCACACCTCTCCCCTAAAAAAAATTAATCTCTTAAACCTACCAGTAATCTTAAATTGGTCGCCCGGCCTACCCACACTCCTGAACCCCCAAAAATTAAGAACCCTTGTTTCCAACAGCTAAGCAAAAAAAAAAAAAAAAAAAAAATTACTGAGCATTCCTTTTCACATTAATTTCATTACAAAATGAAATTACAGCATAATGCATTTCGTTTCATTTGTACACAAATCAGCCATTTTATTCTTTTGTATAGGGAAAATGGCACAGGTAAAAATAGCACAAGTAAATAAATAGTAAAAAATGACACAAAACAGTAACTGTTTGGTAGAGGAAAATTGTGATGAAAACCAGTGTGTTTTATCGAACCCTCCACCCGTGGCTAATCAAAAATGTTGCTGAGTATCTGCCCAACCCCCAAAACATATTTTGCTACAAAATTTAATTCTACCATAACGCATTTCTATTACTCCATACATAAGTCAGTCATTTTATTCTTTTGTTCGATTCTAAATCCTGATGGCACTTAAGCAAAAAAAAAAAAAAATCAATATCTCTTCCACACCCAAAATTTATTTTAACACTAAAATCAATTCCACTCTAATATATTTCGGTTCATTCTTACTACTGGGATGGTACCCCTATAGATTCTGACGATGGACTATTTCTGACATCATTTCCGGTAAGCTGTCCAGTCATTCTGGACCAAAGACTCAGCTGTTAAGCGGAGTTCCCACTCAAATAACATACTTGTCTATATTTCTGTTAATATATTATTAATTTCACTGTTTTTGGGTCTTCTTGTTATGACTATTAACATTTACACTACAACACATACAAAATTCAGCCATTTTATTCTTTTGTATACAACAATTTGGACAGGTAAAAATGGCACAAGTGAGTAAAATAGCAAAAAATGACACAAGACAGAAACAATTTGGTAGAGGTAAATTATGATGGGGACCAGTATTTTTACCGAGACATTATCTCTTTACCTGGTGTTATGTTTCAGCAATTTAACTTTGCATTTATTGGATATCGGCTTTTTGTTTATGAGTAATACCTACATAGCAACCATATTTTCCTCTTATGCATCATCTGGTGTAATTTATAAATCGAGAGGACAAAAGAACTGGACAATTTTGTTTTAGGTCAACCATGTGTAATAATGGTCAAGCTCTTTTTTCTTCTTGTTTCTTCAAAGTGGCATTCACCCTAGGCAGGTTGAACAAGTTTTCTCTAAAGGATGAAGTGTCATGGAAAAATTCATAAGCAGTCCCTAGTCGCATATATATATATATCCCAGACAGAGGAGATGACGACATTTGTAATTCTTGCAGAGAGATGTCGAGGTCTCCCTACATACAGCATGTGGTATTTTCAAATGATCACCCATCTGGTATTAACTAGGCTCAACTTTATTTATCTTCAGTGATCTAATGGGAATCAGTGTGTCAAGATGATTATGTGGTGATTCAGTGAATCAGTGTGTCAAGATGATTATGTGGTGATTCAGTGAATCAGTGTGTCAAGATGATTATGTGGTGATTCAGTGAATTAGTGTGTCAAGATGATTATGTAGTGATTCAGTGAATCAGTGTGTCAAGATGATTATGTGGTGATTCAGTGAATCAGTGTGTCAAGATGATTATGTAGTGATTCAGTGAATCAGTGTGTCAAGATGATTATGTGGTGATTCAGTGAATCAATGTGTCAAGATGATTATGTGGTGATTCAGTGAATCAGTGTGTCAAGATGATTATGTGGTGATTCAGTGAATCAGCTGACAGTAAATCAAGCATATCTTCATAAATCATGATTTTCATACCAAACGTGCAGCCTACTCTAACAAAAAAAGTGTAAGACTGCAAGCAATTTGACATGTAAAAAAATAGGATTCTGTAAGATGTGATGACCCTTGTTTAACTATTTATGACCCTTTAACAGCCAAATTTCTGTCTGAAAACCGACCACAAAGATTTTCCCAAATCTCAGTACCCTGTATATCAAATTTCGCGTCCTTAGACTTAAAATTGACAGAGTTATTGAGTAGGGAAATGTACACAGACACACAGGCACACACACAGACACACACACAGACAAACAAACAGAATAGAAATAGCACGATGTCTAGCTGTTGAAGATCGGCCCAGACTGGTAAAAATTAGTATGAATAAAGCCTTCAAGGTGCTTGTTTCAAAAGTCAACGATGCCCTGGAAAGACTCACTCCGATTAACGCACTATTGAGTGAAATAAATCATACAACATACGGGGCAGCATGGTTTATCCATTTAAAACTCTTACCCAAACCCCAGGAGAGTAAAAGAGAAAACATGAAGGCTAAATCATATAACCAAGGCTGGAAACGTAAACTCCAACAGAAAATAGACAGACTCCGAAAGGAAACTGCCCAAATATATTCATTCCTATCCTGTGAAACCCCAGGCAAAAAAATTAGTAAGAAGGTGAATAAGTTGAAAACTTATTATTCCCTCCAAGACCAAGCACAGCTAAGAGCTAAGTTGGCAGAACACCAGGCTGAGATAAAAGCCTTAGCTGCACAAATAAAAAATAAAACCAAAAACTTTGAAGCAAAAAGGATAAATAAACTTTTTGTGACAAACCCAAGAATTGTCTATAGGAGCCTCATTAAAGATGAAATAAAGGTGAGCTTCCCACCAACACAAGAAGTTGAAAACTTCTGGAGGCCACTCTATGAGGACACTAAAGTACATAAAGAAAACAACTGGATAAATACCATCAAAGAGGAGAACAAGGAGAAAGAAAAGATGGCAGCTCTAAAAATTACCAAGGAGGCTGTCTGCAGGAAGGTAGCTCAATGCAGCAACTTCAAGACCCCAGGAATATACCAAATACCAAATTTCTGGCTGAAAAAACTGAGCGCACTTCATCATTACTATGCCAAGGCATTCAATAGAATCATCAGTGGAGATGAAGAGCCGCCTGAGTGACTTACTGTAGGCAGTACATCACTTATTCCTAAAAATGAAGACACCCCCATGGCTAGCAAATATAGACCAATCTGCTGCCTCACAACAACCTACAAGCTCCTTACAGGGATAATCGCCGATGCAACATACGACCATCTCATTGCTGGTGATTACCTTGAAAGTGAGCAGAGGGGGTGTACGAGGAAAAAGCTAGGCACAAAAGACCAACTCCTTGTAAACAGAACCATATTGGAAGACTGCAGGAGATGACAAAGAAATCTGTCAATGGCATGGATTGATTACAAAAAGGCCTTTGACAGTATACCTCATTCCTGGATACTTCGCTGTTTGGAGTTGTACAATGTGCACACTGGTATTACATCGTTCTTTCAAAAACAAATGGCAAGATGGTGCACATAAATTACATTACAGCACACGGGAGGAAGGATACAGACCCCAAACATAAAGATCAAGCGAGGAATATTCCAGGGAGACAGTCTCTCATCGCTTCTTTTCTGCCTCACAATGGATCCATTAAGTAAGATACTTAAACGATCCGATGCTGGATACAATCTCAGCATGGGCAGAAAGAAGGAAGAAAATAAAAGAGTAAACCATCTACTCTTTATGGACGATTTGAAACTCTATGCAGAATCCGAGAAATAACTTGTCTCTCTGATAGGCATTGTTAAAAATTATACAGAGGACATCTGCACGGAGTTTGGATTCGACAAATGCGCTAAGTGCACCATAAAGAAAGGGAGAAAGATACCATCAGAACATCTTAATCTTGACAATGGCTCTATTGAAGACCTTGAAGAGGATGCTGTCTATAAATACCTGGGAGTGGAGGAGAATGAGACACTTGAACATGGAAAGATGAAAGAAAAAGTACAGGGAGAATACTTCAAGCGACTTAAAAAAATTCTCTCATCAGAACTATCAGCAAAAAACAAAATTACTGCCATCAATCAATTGGCAATTCCTGTTGTCTCGTATGGATTTGGCATAATTAATTGGCCACAAAACTGTATCAATAGCCTTGACGTAAAAACTCGGAAAATGCTGGCCCTTCATAAAGTCATTTACAAACATCAGTGCATGGACAGGCAGTACTTACCACGGAGAGAAGGTGGTTTAGGCCTCACTGAAATAAACCATGCATACCGAGCTTCAGTGGTAAGCATAGGCCAATACATCAAATGTTCTTCTGACCCCAAAATAAAAATGGTGAATGAACATCACACCAAATGTTTGCCCCAGCAGGCGTCAACTACAAAGCTCGGTGAAAATTTCAGTGGTAACACACTGGACAACATGATAGAAGAATATGATAACCCAGCAACCCTAATCGCCCGAAAGAAGAGAAAGGAGTATACAAAAAGGGAACTGAAGACAAGACAAGAAGGATGGCAACAACATAAGAGAGCAGGCAGGTTCATGGAAGAACTGAACCAGAGCTACATTGACAAGGAAGCCTCACTACAATGGCTTAAAAGTGACAAATTTCCATTTGATAAAGAACGATTAATTATAGCTGCACAAGACCAAGGCTTACTCACAAATGGATTTAAGAAAATGGCTGGTCTGCAAAAAACCGACCAATGCAGATTCTGTCACTCAGCTGTTGAAAGCCCAAGCCACCTAATGTCTCGATGCAAGATCCTTCTAGCTGATGGTCATTACACTGCTCGCCATAACAAAGTATGTAGATACTTACATTGGAAGATCTGTGGAGAGATACAACTAGATAGGTCGTCGAACATCTGCGAACATGAACCACCACCGATAACATCAAATGGAAAAGTGACAGTGTTCTACGACAAAGACATACAGGCAGGCAGACACATAAAAGACAAGACCATCAAGCCAGATATAGTAATATGGAACAAGCCCGAAAGGACTGCACTCATTATCGATGTCATAGTTCCAAACGACTTTAGTCTTAATAGAGCAGAACGGGAAAAAATAACGAAATATCAGGACCTAAAAAATGATCTAAAAACAACATGGTCTCTGAAAGAAATAAACATCATACCAGTTGTGACAGGAGCAACTGGCCTAAATAAAAAAGAACTTTCAAAAATACTTAGAAGCAATCCCTGGAAAACCAAGCTGTAAGGAAATACAGATAGCAGCCATAAAGGGAACAGTGTCTATTCTTAAAAGAGCCCTCGGATATAAATTTAAATTATAATAGAATCAAGTGTTAGCCCCAGGAAGGAGCCCCTTGATCTATTCAAACTAACAAAAGTAAAATAAAATAAAAAAACAGACACATTCACTTTTATATATATACTAGCATTTCAGCCCGGCGTTGCCCAGTGGTCAATTTTTTAAACTTTGACCCCTATTATGACCCCTTAAAATTTATTGTTTTGGGCTCACATCAAGTTATTAAGTTAGATCCATGTTCCAGAAACTTATATCTAAAAATTCAAGTGTTCAAACTCAAAATTATTGGAGGAGTTTGGTAGAGTTCTCAAAGGTCAAATCGTTGATCTTTGACCCCTTAACAGCAAAATTTCTGGCCAAAAGCGGATTACAAATATTTTTCCAAATCTCAGTACCCTGTATATCATATTTCGAGTCTGTAGACTTAAAATTGACAGGGTTATTATGTAGGGAAATATACGCAGACACACATGCAGACACACAGACACACAGACACACACACAGACTAGTTCACTTTTATATATATACTAGCATTTCAGCCGGTGTTGCCCGGGTATTTGGAGGTGTATGTTGAGCAAAAAAAAAAAAAGCAGTCAATTTTTTTAACTTTGACCCCGATTATGACTCCTTAAAATTATTGTTTTGGGTTCAAATCAGGTTATTAAGTTAGATCCATGTCCAAGGAGCCTATATCTAAAATTTCAAGTGTTTAGACCCCAGGAGGAGTCTGGTAGAGTTCTCAAAGGTCAAATCATTGAACTTTGACCCCTTAACAGCCAAATGTCTGGCCGAAAACGGATCACAAATATTTTTCCAAATCTCAGTACCCTATATATCAAATTTCGAGTCTGTAGACTTAAAATTGACAAGTTATTGTGTAGGGAAATGTAGACAGTCACACACACACACACAGACACGTTCACTTTTATATATATACTAGCAGTTCCGTCCGGCTTTGCTTGGGCCCTATGTACTGTTCATTAGGTTATGTGCATATGTATATATTAAAAAGTGTGAATATGTAAAGAATTGCCTTTCTATATAATAGTCTTCCTTATGTACCATAGAGAAAAGACAGAGGGCCATTTTAATTTTTATAAATATACTAGTATTTCAGCCCAGTGTTGCCCGGGTGTTTGGATGTGTATGTTGAGCAAATTAAAAAAAAAAATGGTAATAGAAAGGCAGGCTCGAACCCGTACCGCAAAGGAGGAAAGAACAGGAAAAAAAAACCCTGATGTCTTTGCGGTTACGACCACCGCCAAACCTGAAGTGACTCATGTTTAAATTAAGGCTAGACAATTGAAGGAGAGAATAACTTAAAAAAATATCGGCGAAAAAAGCGCCCCCCCCCCTTAGGAAAGTACTTGGTTGAAGGTGAAGATATTAATGTTGTAAGCCAATTTTTCGATATTTGTCGTCTGAAAGGTCGACCTTCAAAACGATACTGATCTTGAGAAAATCCGTCGCCTCTGTTAAAGTTTTAGGCAGATATGCAAACATACATACATTCATACATACATTTATCTATTGGTAACTAAAAATTTTCGACACAAATTGATTAAAAAGCTTGCCCTATCTCTGAATACCCTTTATGTAACATTTCAAATGTTAAGACCAGAAATTGTCTGAGTAATTTGGTAGAGACCGCAGAGGTCAAATGTTTTTAAACTTTGACCCCTATTATGACTCCTTAACATTTATTGTTTTGACTCAAATCAAGTTATTAAGTAAGATCAATGTCCAAGGAGCCTATATCTAAAATTTCAAGTGTTTAGACCCAAAATTGTCGGAGGAGTTTGGTAGAGTTCTTAAAGGTCAAATCGTTGAACTTTGACCCCTTACCAGCGAAGTTTCTGGCCGAAAACCGATCACATCGATTTTCCCAAATCTCAGTACCTGTATATCAAATTTCGAGTCTGTAGACTTAAAATGGACAGAGTTATTGCGTAGGGAAATGTACACACACAGACAGACAGATACACAGGCACGTTCACTTTTATAGACATATAAACAAGCATTTCATCCCGGCGTTGCCCGGGTGTTTGGATGTGTCTGTTGAGCAAAAAAAAAAAAAAAAATGGTAGTAGGAAGGCAGGCTCGAACCCGTACCGAGAAGGAGGAAAAGAACGGGCAAAAAACCTGACGTCTATGCTTTTAAGACCACTGCCAAACTGGAAGTGATTTTTTTTTAAATTAAGGCTAAGCAATCGAAAGGAGAGGATGACTTTAAAAAATATTGGCGAAAAAAGCGACCCCCCCTGTAGAAAAGTGCCCAGTTTAAGGTGAAGATATTAATGTTTTTAGCCAATTTTTCGATATTTGTCGTCTGAAACGTCAACCTTCTAAACGATACTGATGTTGAGAAAATCCGTTACCTCTGTTAAAGTTTTAGGCAGATATGCAAACATACATACATACATACATTTATATATTGTTGACTAAAAATTTTCGACACAAATTGATTAAAAAGCTTGCCCTATCTCTGAATACCCTTTATGTAAAATTTCAAATGTTTAGACCAGAAATTGCCTGAGTAATTTGGTAGAGACCGCAGAGGTCAAATTTTTAAAAACTTTGACCCCTATTATGATCCCTTAACATTTATTGTTTTAGACTCAAATCAAGTTATTAAGTTAGATCCATGTCTAAGAAGCCTATATCTAAAATTTCAAGTGTTTAGCCCCAAAAGTATGGGAGGAGTTTGGTAGAGTTCTTAAAGGTCAAATCGTTGAACTTTGACCCCTTAACAGCTAAACTTCTGGCCGAAAACGGATTACAAAAATTTTCCTCAATCTCCATACCCTGTATATCAAATTTCGCGTCCATAGACTGAAAATTGACAGAGTTATTGCGTAGGGAAATGTACACAGACAGACAGACACGTTCACTTTTATATATATACTAGCAATTCCGCCCGGCTTTGCTCGGGCACTATGTACTGTTCATAAGGTTATGTGCATATGCATATATTAAAAAGTGTGAATATGTAAAGTAATGCCTTTCTGTATAATAGTCTTCCTTAACTCCCATAGAGAAAAGAAAGACAGACATTTTCACTTTTATAGATATACAAGAGATTTGGTGAGTAATTTCGTAGAGACCGCAGAGATAATTTTTTTTAACTTTGACCCAATTTTGAACCCTTAACATTTAATATTTTGGTCCCACATCAAAATACAAAGTTTTACCCATATCCAAGTTACCTACATGCAAAATTTCCAGTATTTAAACCCAAAATTGGCGGAGGAATTTGGTAGAATCTGTAAAAGTCAACTCTTTCAACTTTGACCTTTTCGCAGCCAAATGCTCGCCCCAAAACTGATTAAAATGCTTGCAGCATGCCTGAATACTCGTTATGTACAAATTTCAAACGTTTAGACACCAAATTGGCCGAGTAATTTGTTAGACACGGCAAATATCAAATCTTTTGAACTTTGACCCCTTGACAACTCAAAATTTCGACTCAAACCGATTAAAAAGCTTGCCCTATCTCTGAATACACTTTATGTAAAATTTCAAATGTTTAGACCAGAAATTGTCTGAGTAATTTGGTATAGACCGCAGACGTCAATTTTTTAAAAATTTGACCCCTATTATGACCCCTTAAAATTTATAGTTTCGGGCTCAAATCACTTTATTAAGTTAGATCCAGGTTCAAGGAACCTATATCTAAAATTTCAAGTGTCTAGACCCAAAATTGTCGGAGGAGTTTGGTAGAGTTCTCAAAGGTCAAATCGTTGAAATTTGACCCCTTAACAGCCAAATTTCTGGCTGACACCCGTCACATCGATTTTCCCAAATCTCAGTACCCGGTATTTCAAATTTCGAGTCTATAGACTAAAAATTAACAGAGTTATTGCGTAGGGAAATGTACACAGACAGACAGACACACAGACATACAGACAGACAGACAGACACGTTCACTTTTATAAATATATATATATATATATATATATATATATATATATATATATATATGTATATATATAAAATATATATGGCGATTAATCTACACAGAATATTCCGCATTTCATCCAAGCTCGGATTCCTCATTTTATTTTATAACTTACTACATAGCTCTACATACGTATTGGGCACTGTTGAAGTAAATACTTAAAGTTTACGCATAAATTTATATTTTCGTGTAATAATTTATGTGACTAAACGAAGTATATATATATATATATATATATATATATATATATATATGTAAGATTCTGTTTTTTTTTCGACATTCGTCATTTCTACTGTACAATCTTTTCGATTTAAGAACCTGTAAACAAGCAAGATAACATTGCATATACCCCTTCTCCAAAATACAAAAAAAACCCTAAAAAACAGAACAAAAAAAAACAAAAACAAACTCTACTTCGTCGGTCATTCGTCTATACTGCAAGGTGTTCCTGAAAATAAACAAGAGATGTATCACAGTTTACACGTATATGTGTTATCATTGGAAATCGAAAACAGATGTTCATAAAAAGACGCTGTTTTTGTGTGTCTTTTTTTCATAATTATGCCATCATGAAATTGTCTGATGATTGAGATGAATTTATCAGGATTTCTGAATTTGGCCATGATCTTCCATAGTCCCATATGGCATATACAATGTCGAAGGCCTTTGTCAGATTAACGAATGTTGTGTAGAGGCTCTGCTATTGTTTATGAAATTTTTTTTTAGTTGATAAGCAGCAAACACCATGTAACTGCATCACACCATGCATAAAAACCACAGCGACTTCCTGTCTTTCTGTACTTAATCAAACGATTGAACAGTCTTACAAGAATTTTACCAGATATGCTTAGAAGAAAGATTCCTCTGTGGTTGTCACAGCTCTCTTTGCTTCACTTCCTCTTGTGGGTATGCACTAGATGCATTATTGAATTCCTGTTGTAGAATGGGTGTATGTATATTATATAACTCTTGTAGAATGGGTGCATGTATATTATATGACTGTTGTAGAATGGGTGTATATATATTATATAACTGTTGTATAATGGGTGTATGTATATTATATAACTGTTGTAGAATGGGTGTATGTATATTATATAACTGTTGTATAATGGGTGTATGTATATTATATAACTGTTGTAGAATGGGTGTATGTATATTATATAACTGTTGTAGAATGGGTGTATGTATTTTATATAACTGTTGTATAATGGGTGTATGTATATTATATAACTGTTGTAGAATGGGTGTATATATATTATATAACTGTTGTAGAATGGGTGAATGTATATTATATAACTGTTGTAGAATGGGTGTATGTATATTATATAACTGTTGTAGAATGGGTGTATGTATATTATATAACTGTTGTAGAATGGGTGTATGTATTTTATATAACTGTTGTAGAATGGGCGTATGTATTTTATATAACTGTTGTAGAATGGGTGTATGTATATTATATGACTGTTGTAGAATGGGTGTATATATATTATATAACTGTTGTATAATGGGTGTATGTATTTTATATAACTGTTGTAGAATGAGTGTATCTGTATTTTATATCTGTTGTAGAATGGATGCATGTATTTTATATGACTGTTGTAGAATGGATGTATGTGTATTTCATATTTGTTATAGACTGGGTGTATATATATTATATAACTGTTGTATAATGGGTGTATGTATTTTATATAACTGTTGTAGAATGAGTGTATCTGTATTTTATATCTGTTGTAGAATGGATGCATGTATTTTATATGACTGTTGCAGAATGGATGTATGTGTATTTCATATTTGTTATAGACTGGGTGTATGTATATTATATAACTGTTGTAGAATGGGTGTATTTATACTATATATAACAGTTGTAGAATGGGTGTATTTATACTGTATATAACTGTTGTAGAATGGGTGTATGTATATTATATAACTGTTGTAGAATAGGTGTATGTATATTATATAACTGTTGTAGAATGGGTGTATGTATTTTATATAACTGTTGTAGAATGGGTGTATGTATATTATGTAACACCAAACTTTGTGGATATGACAAGTGTATACATGACCTCACACTGTCTCTTAAAATGTATATGTGGTATGTATGTATCTTACGACAGTATCGTCTTGGGGTGTACATACAGTTCTTACAATGTATGTACAAAATATGCCGCCGTTGTCTTTGTGTGTATAGACAGTGATAACAGTCGTGTCTCGTAAATGTATATATATTCGTGCCTCTTGAATGTATGTATATTCCTGTCTCTTGAATGTATGTATAATCGTGTCTCTTGAATGCATATATAATCGTGTCTCTTAAATATATACATATTCGTGTCTTTTAAATGTATATACAATCGTGTCTCTTGCATGTATATATAATCGTGTCTCTTGAATGTATAATTGTGTCTCTTGAATGTATATATAATCGTGTCTCTTAAATGTATATATATTAGTGTCTCTTGAATGTATGTATAATCGTGTCTCTAAAATGTATATATAATCGTGTCTCTTGAATGTATGTATAATCGTGTCTCTTAAATGTATATATTTGTGTCTCTTAGATGTATGTATATTCGTGTCTCTTGAATGTATGTATAATCGTGCCCCTTAAATGTATATATAATCGTGTCTCTTTAACTGTATGTGCTGGTGCACGTATGCGTGTGAGTTTAACACCCTTGTAATAGTTTATAAAACGGAACGAATAAACATATCCGTGTCTGGCTGGCGAACAGACAAAAGAGGCATATTTTCTCTTACCGTTCCTCTGTTTTGCAGCAAAGGTTCTGTAAAAGAAGATATTGCTGCATGTGAAGGAAAGTCAGAGACCAACTTTAATTATTTGCTTTATTTCCATTGGTTGTATTTGTTTTAAGTTGCTCTGCCCGATGGTTTCCCGAAGTACTTAGTCTACCACTGCCATCGATTACATCATTAGATCAACCGTCCGTCTCACTTCCTAGGACGTAAAAATAACTACGGATCACAGAGTCCAATATCTCGGTAAATGACTTCTCATCTCGATTAGAAAAACTCTAGATGTAAAAACGTTGTTCTTGTTTACGTTATCTTTATGTTTTAAACTTTTGTTATTGTGCCATACTTTACTTTTCCTTAATTTCGAACTCACTTTTGTTTTGTGGCACTATATCTTAGTGCCCCGTTTGTGGTGGTTGTTAACATCCTCTCCCTGCATGCCAGGAGGTGATTTGACTGTAGGTGAAGGAATACATTTCGCTCTGTTTTTCGTCCAGATAGTATGGGGTGAGATGCATATTTTTGTCTCTCTGTAAATGAGAGGGGGGGCATTCCCTCTCTCTCAACATTAGTTAAGGTTAGTTAGTTTTAATGAAGTAATGGTAAAAATCAATTGTATGACCTGTAAATTGTATGTTAATATTGTAATATATGTATTGTATAAATTTTATAAAATAAATAGTTAATTATATTTCTCATGTATTACGTGCGTTTTTTGTGTCTGCCATAAATGTCTGCCTTAAAGAATGAAGCAGCCCTAAGTACAAGGAAGGTTCCAACAAGAATGCCACCAGAGTGAAGACATCTTGAGAGAATGAAGGAGCCACACGCAGGCATGGGGCAAACCCTTTCGGTGCTGATGGACCTGCAGATCTTCCCAGGTCATCCGTCTAGGAGAAGGAAAACTCTGAAGCTAAACCTAGGGGAGGGAGGCCTCTTCACTCCCGGACTACAACCTGACTATAGCTGGTGACTGCTTAAGAAGGAGGAAATAGGCTCTGTCTATCGCCTGGCTTTGCTACCCCTTCTTTGCTTATTAGCCAGGCATAGAGGTGTTATCACAGGGACTCGACAGAATCACCCAGTGGTCGACCTTGTTTCCTGAGAAATGAAAGCCGTTTTGCCCGCTCCAGCCACATCCCATCCCCCTAAACTAAACACTGTTGGTTGCTTCAGGACCATATATGCTGGTACAGTTGGACTGGCCTGACTTTTGTCTGATGGGTTGAGGGTACTGATTGACAGTTCCTGGCTGCAGATTTCGACTAATAGTACAGGAGCCCTAACTCTTTGGTAGTGCTTAAAGCAGCTGCTCCGTCAGCAGTTGTATAATATTGGGATGTTTATAGTGCCATGTCGTGCATGGAACGGGAATCTGCACTTATCTCCGCTGGGCTTTCCTGAGACCACAATCCTGTAGGTGAGGAGACAGCTGATGGCCTACTTGTATTGTATGTCTGATATTCTGCACAACCACTTGTCCAGCATCCCTCACTCACCCTAATTGAAACTTTTAAATTAAATAAAATGAAATGACAGTTCAAGCAAAAATTACGTTTAAACCAGGACCAAACAAAGTAAACCAACCTGCTTCCTCCTTTGAGGCTTGCATTTATGAATATCCACAGGCTTAGAACTAACTTAGATGACATCGAATGATTTCTTCTGGTAAACACCCCGGATATCTTAGCATTAAGTGAAACTAACCTACACTCCCCTATTTCCTCTAACCACTTTAACTTACCTGGTTATCTCCCACTCTGCTGTAAGGACTCAGACAGACATATGCACAGGCTTGGAGTCTATATTCATAACACCCTCCCCCTGACTAGAGAAACAAAACTAGAATCAGATTACCAGGCCTTTATGTGCTTTAGACTAAACATGCAGCATAATATTAGTTACTTTTATTTTCTCTACCGCTCTCCCTCAACCCAGGAATGTACCCTAATAAACAAAGTCTCTGACAGCATGGATATAGCACTCTCCCTCGATACTAGCACACAAGTACATGTATTTGGTGACTTCAATGTCCACCACAGTAACTGGCTTGGATTCTCTACTTACACATTACTTCTAATTCCCTATCACAGACAGTTACATTTCCGACATGTTTTCCAGACCAGCAAGATCAACATGCCTCACTTCGAGATCTATTTCTGACCACAGTTCCCGATGATTGTATAATGAATGTCCACAGCTCACTTGGGAATGCTGATCATGCTGTGTTAATATTGAAACTGAAGATCTATTACTCAAAACAATGAGGTATCTTTTCTCTTCCAGCAGAACAGTGCGCAAATAGAACTGCTGAATGGTTCGAAACTGCAATTGAAGCACGTTTCCACACGGCAATTCTATAGCAAGACTCACTCTCTCCAATGGTTTACTTCTACTTGCTATTACTCAAAGGAAGCATGTGTACCACACGTTCAACTGATATAAGTCCAGTTCAAACCGACAGAAGTATATAGAAGCTAAAAGTAATTGTAAGAGAGAAATAGCGACAGCTAAGACAGAATACACTGAAACCACAAGAAAACGCATTGAAGCACAGAGATTAGGAACCCATGATTTTTTGGAAAATCTGCAACAATGTAGTAAATAATGGGCAGTCAACGATCCCCCGACTATCAAACAATCATGAGGTTGTTTGCACGGCAACTGAGAAGGCTAACCTGCTTGCCAGTCAGTTTGCTTCAAACTCCACATTTGACCTGGCACACCACTCCCTCCCTGATTTTCCTTTACGGACAGATGCCACACTAGATGATTTCACCCTTTCTCAGGTACATGGTATCATAAAAAACCTAGACACCGCAAAAGCATGTGGCTCCGATCTAATCCTGGCTGTGCTATTAAAAAAATGCTCTGCTGAGGTTGTTCCAGTTCTCTCCAAACTTTACAATAAATGCCATAACGAATCTTGCTTTCCTCACTGCTGGAAAACCGCTTCTGTGGTACCAGTTTTCAAGAATTCTGGTGAAAGAACTGACCCATTAAATTATTGCCCCATTGGCCTTCTCCCACTTTTTGCCAAAATATTTGAGTCATTAATTAATCAAGCTCTAGTCCATCACCTTACACAGCTGCTAAACTCCTGACCGACAATCAATATGGATTTAGGCAAGCCCGTTCCATAGCAGATATCCTAACTGTAATTTTGAACGTATATACCATTCACTGGACAAAACAAGGGAGGGTAGAGCGGTAGCGCTCGATATCTCTAAGGCCTTTAACAGGGTATGGCATGATGGTCTTCTAAGGAAAATTATATCATATGGTATCACTGGAAGAATACATAATGTAATTAAATCCTTCTTAAGTAAGAGAAAAAATCCAAGTTGTCCTCGACGGTCGTACATCTAAACAATATGATATAAATGCGGTAGTACCTCAGGGGCCTATTCTTGGACCTTTTTTATTCCTGATATTCAGAAATGACCTCCCTGATAAAATTGTTTTGGAGATGGGTATATTTGCTGATGGCACCACTCTCTATAGCAGGCACGAGGGGAAAACAAATGAACACATATCTAAGGAAATGGTATAAACACTAGAAGATGACATCCAATCTGTAGTGGAATGGGGACAAAAATGGATGGTCACATTCAATGCTGCCAAGACTAAGCTTGTTTCCTTCAATAATTACAAGAAACCTTCTCTACCACAAATAGCAATGGCCAAGAACACATTACCAGAAAGTACTTCCTTTAAACTCCTCGGCCTAACATTTACAGAGAACATGAAGTGGAATAGATACATTGAGAGTATTGCCAAGGCTGCTGTGAAGAAGGTGGGCTATCTCTATCGTGCTAGAAAACTCTTTACGCCTGAAAGTATCCTGTACCTCTATAAGGCCATCATTTGTCCATGTATGAAGTGCTGTTGTCACATTTGGGCTGTTGCATCTGCTATTTGTCTCTCACTCCTGGACAGGGTTCAAAAGAGAACTGATAGGTCCTAAATTGTCATCTAGGCTTCAGCCTCTGTCCCATCGACGAAATGTTGCATCCCTCTGCCTGTTCTACAAGTACTTTAATGGTGAATGCTCTGACAAACTACAAGCACTTGTAACCCCTCGACGTGAATACTCCCAACAAACCTGACAAGCAGCTTAATCCCACCCCTTCGCAGGAGAGATCCCTAGGTGTAAGAAAGCCTTCTATTCCAATAGTTTCTTCACCAGAACTGCTAGACTTTGGAACTCTCTTCCGGGATTCTGCTTTCCCAACTGTACTGACATGCAGAAGTTCAAGTGTAATGCGAACAGACATCTTGCCACTCATCTCCCTTCATAATACCCCTGCAACTTATGTCCCCGATAGTAGCCCCCTACTTCATGGTGGCACTGTGTCTTGTTTGGGGTGAAAATTGAATAATAAAAAAAAGTATATAACGTCATAGTACATGAGGTCATACATGACGTAATAGAAAGTAGGCGATTTCGATGACAATAAAATCATTGGGAGTGTGATCCTCATTCAATCCCGGGCAACGCGTACGGTTTCATTGCTAAATTGAGTCGGTCATAAATGAATACCACGTGCGTTGGTTTGTTTTCACTCATTCAAGCCAAAGTCCAACACCCGAAAAAAAAAATCAAATTGTTCCATCTAAAATTCAAATGAAATACATTTCGACACAAGAAAGTTTAATTATTATTTCAAATAAACATACTGGTTTCGTTTTACATTTTCTTAGAGATTACAATTTTATTGCGTTCTATTGTTTCCTATTTCTACCTCTTTTTCTTTCTTTTTAAACTGATCGTCACCGTTCTAGAACACTCTTTCGTTTTTATATACTTCTTCCGTGTTTCTTTTTTGTAGTTTTACTTATTTTTGCATAAAAATATCATCTCTACTATTACATAATAGGAACTGTGTATGTGTGTGCGTGAGTGTGTGTGTGTGTGTGAGTGTGTGTGTACGTGTGAGTGAGTGAGGGAGTGTGTGTGTGTGTGTGAGTGTGTGTGTATGTGTGAGTGAGTGGGTGAGTGAGTGCGTGTGTGTATGTATGTGTGTATGTGTGTCAGAGAGAGGGTTTGTTTCTTATGAACTTCTAAACGGTTGGGCCAAATTTTTTAAAATTTCACACAAATATACCTCATGTGTCTAGTAGTGTTTTTAGATGGGTTTTGTATCGGAATGTGTTCAATAAGTATAGTATAGAATGTGTTCAATAAGTATTGTATAGAATGTGTTCAATAAGTATTGTATAGAATGTGTTCAATAAGTATTGTATAGAATGTGTTCAATAAGTATTGTATAGAATGTGTTCAATAAGTATTGTATAGAATGTGTTCAATAAGTATTGTATAGAATGTGTTCAATAAGTATAGTATAGAATGTGTTCAATAAGTATTGTATAGAATGTGTTCAATAAGTATAGTATAGAATGTGTTCAATAAGTATAGTATAGAATGTGTTCAATAAGTATAGTATAGAATGTGTTCAATAAGTATAGTATAGAATGTGTTCAATAAGTATTGTATAGAATGTGTTCAATAAGTATAGTAAAGAAAAAATTCGATGAAAGGAAGAACACGCGATTTTTTTTACTAAAGTTAACGCCCTATATAGCCTAACATCACAAGTGCATTTCAAGGCCCGGCATACAAAATCAACAGTATGCTCAGGGGCCAGTTTGAAATGAATGTTTCTGTTCAGAGCACAATTTAACAATAATACTTGATATTTTCATTTTAAACTTAAATTCAAGCCATTATATAAAATAACTTTATAAAACCAACAGTAGGTTCTCTACAGTGAAATGTAGACTACAATTGTAGACTAAGCGACTGAAAGGAGGATTAAAAATGGGCGATTTTAATGATTTCAATGACAATAAAGTGTAAATATAGGAGGGAGAAACATTTATTGATCCTTATTCGTTTGTGGGAAATGTCGGGTTTCTTTACCTGCTAGTATGAAAAAAATTCTGTCTATATTCAAGCAAACCAAAAGAGTAAACAACTCAAAGTCAGCAACAAACGATGTTGTCAGATTCGGTTCCTGATGTCTCACTGTCCTATTTATAGGACACCAAATCTAATATATAAACGGTTATATGTCTGTCTGTCCATATCTCTGTCGCTCTGTCTGTCTGCCTCCATATTTTCAACCTCTATCTCCTCCGAAACTAAAAATCACAGAGCGATACTATGGATCTCAAATCATTGGATATTTACGGACCGTTCTTTTATGGGTCTTTAGCCTGTTAAAATTGTTTTTAAGGAGTCAAAAATAGATCAAAATTGAAAAAATCGTTAAACATTTTGTACATTTTATTTATTTTTATTTTAAAATTATAATTCGGTTTATCTGCGTCGAACGTTGGTACAGTGGTAACGTCACCAGCTTGAATGCTACAGTTTCGGTTTCGATTCTAGCCGATGGAACCTAAATACTTTTTTTTTACTTTTGAAATCACGACTCGAAATTTACGAAATCTGGAAAAATGAAAGCATATTTTACGCTGGGGCAAAATCGTGCGCCCTCCCTCTCCTAGTAATTTTTAAATTTTTGTAAAGCTTTTCAAACATTAACAAAATAATACAATCACAAATGTTCAACATGTTGTGCGCGCAATGCTAGATAAATAAAAATAAAAATTTAAACAATAAAATTTATATTGTTTTCCTAGCGCCACCCCTATATATATATATATATATATATATATATATATATATATATATATGTAAGATACACTAAATACCCTAAGTTGTTCATTTTTCCTGAAAGTTGACCATATTTTAGATATTTGGAAGCATAAAACATAGCCATCTTCATCTCTGAAATTCGAAAAGAGAAATAAAATCTCAGAGCTTAAAAGAAAATAACTCATAAGTTAAATGGAAACTTTTTAAACGCAGCTGACGTTGGTTGCACTAATAATTAAAAATAAATTAAATTAAATGTAAATATAATTAAAAGTAATTATAAATTAAATGTAAATATAAATTAAATGTAAATTAAATTAAAAATAAATAAAATAAATCAACTTAATATGATATTTTAAAGTAGAAGTTAAGTTTAGGATTTTTGGGAGATATGGTTAGAGTTCCAGACTCGGCAACCACAAATTTTCAAAATCATCTTAGAGATGTGTTTTGCTTGCTTTTTGTGCTGTGTTGTGATCTGAGATGTAGATCGCACGGGGAATTGTATAACAACATAGATTCATGATATGAAGGTAACACGGTAAACTGTCACTGATTATTGTTATCAACTCTTTCCCCGACCAAGATTGATACTTCAGCTAGTTTTGACAACTCGTCAGTTGAGCCTGCCTCCCAACCCACAACCCGCATCAAATTATTCTTGTTGTTGGATCTGTTTTAAGCTGATTAAACTTTGCTCTTATGTTATTAATTTTAATTTTCTTTTGACAACGACCCATTCCATGGGTCACAAGTGTAAAAAAAAGTGATCATAAGACCATCATGTGGCAACAAGCGTTTATTTATGAAACATTACATTTTTCTTAGTTTCAATTAAGCCCTGAAATTAGAGCTAATGTGGCCGATCGGTTCCGGGTTCTATCCTGCCACATGGCATCCTTGTCAAATGCCTGAAAACAATAGCACACGGATCAACCCAAGCCTCGAGAATGAATTTGTGCGTGACGAAATTGTCCAGAAACCATATTTCCGCCAGATAAAAAATACTGTGTCTAACTTTATCCTCGTTTGAAGGCAGATAAAAAGAAAGCAGTTGTATCTGTTCTGATACTGCACTATCTTTTCTTGTCGTTGATCACCGGACTAAATCAATTTAAATTGTTGTTTAAATTTGGAGTTCCCCTTTTGGAGAAGCTGAATTTCCAGCACATTAAACACCGGGGAGGCAAGTAACTAGAGAATACTTGACCTCTTGACCTCTTGGCTAAGAACAAAATATATTTGTTCTGATACTAGATACTCGATATTGTATGAAGCATTCCCGAAGTTATGCTATGACAACGTTTATCATGTATAACTCAAAATCTATTTATCTGAGTTGGCCGCCATTTTGCATGGTGGTTACTGCTATCAAAGAGCATCTGATTCATACATCAAATTTGGAAAAATTAGAAGTTAGAAATTCTGTGACAATTTTAACCATGACCAAAGTTTTCCTTGTCCAGGTTATATAAGATGTTGGAATTTATTGGCTACAATATGAACCTCTACGATGACTAGAACCGAAATTATGGTTAGCAATGTGACGTTCACTTTTTTCAGTATCTTGGAAATTGACCTAGGTATTCCCAAATTAAATAATTTCTAAGTTAGACTAAGTTTAGTGACGATTGGCCAAGCGATGTGAACACTACAAATAAACAACCAAAGAAAAAAAAACTAATATAAAAATGGCTGTTCCAGTGATTACGAGAAGAATCCAAACCGAATTTGAATTCGTTAAATTGTTTTCTGACAAGATATGTAAATGAGATACTTAAATAAATAGGGCTGGCCTCCAGCAAGGGGTGTCACTGTAATCACAAGACTGGATATGTGATTAACTTGCACAACAATGGCATCGCCAATAGGACGCAGGAACACACTTGACGATCCAGACTATGTAGAAACTTGGATAGGATGTTTTGCTAAGCTAAGCAACCATTGTAAGAATGGAAAACCCTAAGAACAAAAAATAATCAGAATCACTCATGAGATGAATTAATTTCTATAGCAGATAGCATCCTAGATTTAATGAACTAACTCAATCATTTGCTGAAATGCATAAAAACTGAAGAATTTACACGGATGCAAAAACAAGATAATGTTTTTGAAGAAGTAAAAGGCCTTGACAAGGAAATCGGTAATAAAATTTTTCCACGCTAAGACAGAGATTACTTTAACAACAAATGAAAATGAATGTCAGACAGCAGCTGTTGTATCTCATGGAGGACACTCAATCATGCACCTGTTCAGAAAGCTCTCATTACTAGAATGCAATTATTTTAACATAGAAAAGGAAGCATTCGCCATAGTTTGGAGCATGATACACAGATTTATTTTGTTAAGCAAAAATTTCGTCATAAAACCAAACAAAAAACCCTTGAATTCTTATTGAGTCCGAGAAAAGAAGTTATCCAGAGTAGCATCAAGAATTTCAAGGTGGGCCATTAAAATCATGGCCTTTGATTTTGACATTATGCATGCCATGGAAAACACCCTCTCGTATGAGGGTCCTGGATATGACATTAAAATATATCCGATGGTGAGGCCCCAGCTTGTGGGCTCTGGGGAGGGTGGAACAACCCTTTAATTGCCATTACTCCCAGGTCCACTCTGGCCCGGAGTGGTAGTACCTGTTAGGGTCCCAAATATGGGTTAAATAGAAACCGACTTGCAAAAAACAAATATATTCTATTAAAAAGATTTTCTTCAAAATCACCGGATTCGGCATTAAATAACATGAAAAGGGTTGATATGCCGTAAAACAACCAACCAACCAACCAACCAACCAACCAACCAACCAACCAATCCTCTCGCATGAAGAATGAAGATGCATTATACAGATTAAGATTTCAGAGTGAAAATGCAGAAGAACATGTATATTCGGAGAATAGAATTATACGGTGGGTGGAGTGCGATCTCGTAAAACACTTGGTAGAGAAACCCAGCAAGACCCAATACTAAGCGGTATATTTGGACGCATAAGAAAAAATGTTTGAAGTAATTGTACTATAGCGGATAAACCTTTTAAGGAAACTCAACATAATGGGCTTAAAAATAAAGAGGGCATGAATGAGAATTCATATGGACCATGCGCATATCCAAGACCGGTTTATTTTTGATCTTAGTAGATTACTTGTCGGGTTGGCCAGAAGTAATACAGGTGGGAAATAGGAAAACTATTGCTGTAAGATAAATACTGAAAACAATATTTGCAAGCAATCAAGTCCCTAAAACTCTTTTCATAGACAACTCGTATTCTGCGAGTGGTAGTTATGGAAATTAGGATGTGTACTATAAAAACTGCCTCATACCACCCTTAGTCAAATGGCATAACTGAGAGGATGAACCAAACTGTTAAAATAGGTTTAAAGGCGTTTTCACATTTCAGCCAGAATATAGTGACATACATTGCTAATTTACTCTTATTTATCAAACGGTTTTTGATGTGGATAAGAAGGAAAGGACATCAGAATTAAAGAGGAGTTAAATCAGAGTTCCAATAACATGCCACCCCTGAAAAAAAAGGAGAAATATCTAGCAGGATGGTATCATAACGACCAAAAATATATTAAACTACCAACCTCTACGTAGAAGATTATGCCAATAGAACAGGAACTACACTACCTCCAAAAATATAAAGAATAAAGCGATCTCTTAGTGGGTATTGCCATGACCACAGAACGAATATTATATTATTCTTCTATAAAAAGGAGGTTGTAACACCTGGGAGTATAGTATCAAGACTAACGAACATATACAACTCTCACCTTCTAAAGTAATACATGTGGGTGGTAATCTTATTGCAACAGAGCAGTCACTAACAATCTCAACCTGCAAAGGAAGAATTAATGCCTGCGAAGATCGTATCATAATCACAGACACACAAAAGGAGGAGGTAATAATGCCTGGGGGGATAGTATCGTGACGAACGAACATATAATACACTATCTCTCAAAAGAAGAAGTTAATGTCCTTTAGGATGATCTTATGATTAGGAAATATACTACATTGTCTCACTTTTAAAAGGAGGGGTAATTCCAGGGAGGATAGTCCCATGAAAACAAAACAGATACTACACTATCTTACTCACCAAAGAGTGGAGGCAATGCTTGGGAGGATGGTATCGTGACGAATAAACATATGGTACACTACTGGTGTTTAAGATAAGGTATTGTAAAACGAAAGTGATAAAGTCTATCCGTACAGAAAATATATGAATTTTATTGACGATTTTTTAAGACTATCAAAAAATGTAGGGGTGGTGAAGATGGAGAGTTCAGAGTGTTCCAAGAACGTTCTTGGTGAAAGGAAAGTTGTTTTGTGTGTAAGGAAAATTTGAGTGAGCACGTCGTGCGAGTTGGTGCATTACAGTGTGTGTGTGAATGTGATACGCCTTGTTTGTGCATATTAGCGTGCCTGTGTTGCTAGTGAGGGAGTGTACGCACGAATTGGCGAGCAAGAGAGTAGTACGTGACTGTACAGGATATAGAGGATATTTTGTGAGGGCCGTTGTCACATGCGTCAACAGTGGAAGAAAAATTAGAAGAAGGAGAAAGAGAGAGAAAGATAGAGAGAACGATGTGTGTTTCGGTTTTTATATTACACACAAAAATTTCGGCAGTGAATATTCTCATGATTAAAACTGGTTAAAAGAAACTGCTAAATGGATATTTTGTCAGATCAGATTTATTTTTAACACTTCTGTTGCGGATATGAGACACAAGATCTCTCTTTTAGCTAGGATCAAAACCTAGTAGTTGTTCTGATATTAAACTTTATCTTTCTGTTCTCGGCCAGTGAAAGAGGAATCATTATAAACCGAGGATTAAAAAAAAAATTGTCTCGATTCAAAGTATACCTTTTTGGCGAGCTGGACTTTCTTTTACTCTAATTTACCCAAACAAGGCACGTTGCCATCGAGACGTAAAGGGCTACAGCGATTTAGTGGCTATATTTACAGAGTCATGCTAGATTAGGAGTCATACAGCGAGACGCTTGTTCATTTAAATTCTGCATGTCGGCACGTTTTCTACATCTTCGAAGAAGACAGGAGTATTTTTAAAAACATAACACATGATTCGGAATTAAAAAATGAATTAAAAAAAGGAAAAGAAAAATGGTCTCTATTAATGGAAACAAAGTGCTAATTACTAAACCTTCTTGGGAAACGTATTTAATGTTACTAAATTTTTATTGCTCAGTAAAGTTTTCTCCAACAACTCTGATTTCAGTATTGAATTCAGAAACAATGTGCTCGCCACTGGGAGTTTGTTATGTAGTGTACTTTTCTCTAACATTACCGTTTTTAATACCTATCACTATCGTGCAATGGTCCTTCAAGTCCTAAAATACGAGTGACAACCTTTAATGGACTCGTCTTTTATGGATAGAAAAACATGACAGCCGCACGTAGTCAATACGCATAAACACTCTTGTTCCGACGTGCACAGGTTCTTTCTCACATCCGGGTTCTGCATGTTAGGCAAACTACAAGCCCTTTTCCTAACGGCTATTGGGTAAGTCAAAAACTATATCTTTTAGGCTGAGAAGAAAGTTCCTGCGGAATTTAACATTTTTATTTCAAATGATGTATTTTCAAATAAGTTTTCGTTATTATACCATTACTTTAGATATCATTTTGAAAAGCGTGTTTCGCGCTATCTAATTGTTTAAATTACAATCTTTTTAAAATGATTATGTCTTGAAGAATAAAGCAGTCTCAGGACAGGCGGACCTCTGAAATGGGGGGGGGGGAGGGGGGTCACTTCTTACACACAAAAAAGGATTATAATTTCAGTCTATGTACTGCCAAAGCGTGTACTCTCCTGGCCGATCTGGAATCGCTCAGCACCGAGAAATGAAGCTCATTGTGTAGTTTCCAGCTTCACGCGCACACGAGATTATGCGAGAACACACATAATAAAATGCTGGCCGCCATCTTTGTTTTTCCTTTTCTCGGCCTGAACTCACTCGCTGAGCACCCACGGTAAGACTTGTTTTTTTCTTAGCTTCTAACCACATGTATTCTTTTCAGAACATTGAATACAAGATGGAGAAAAAGCAAATTAGCACAATTTTATTATTTCAATTCAAACTAGGCCGAAAAACTGCTAAAACAGTTCATAATATTAACGAAACGTCTGGCTACTTAACGCACGGCACAATGGTGGTTTAAGAAATTTTGTGGCGGCGAGAAGACTCTTGAAGATGATGAGCGTAGTGGTCGGCCATCGGATGTTGACAACAATCAGTGAAGAACCTTAGTCGAAGCCAATCCACGCACAATTGTTCGAGAACTTGCTTCTGAATTAGACATAACGTATATGACGATTTCCAACCACTTGAGAGAGATTGGAAAGACAAAAACACTCGATAAATGAGTGTCGCGCGAATTTAACGACAACCATAATAAACGCCGTTATGAAATGTCATCTTCCCTTCTTTTACACAAGAACCATCCGTTTCTCGATCGTATTATGACTTGTGATGAAAAATGGGTTCTTTACGATAACCGGTGATGCTCAGCTCAGTGGTTAGACGTTGACGAAGCTCCATGCTTCCCGAAGCCACAGTTGCACGAAAAAAAGGTTATGCTGACTGGTGGTCTGCGACCTGTCTTATGCATTACAGTTTTTTAAAAGCAGGCGAAACTATTAAGGTACGGCACAATCACGTTGACACACCGGTTCTCGCCAGATCACCGAATTTAAGCAACGTTGAATCTGGCCAGTACCAGATGGGTGACCATTTGGGAGGGCTAGGCACTGTATGTACCTTCTGGGAAGGTTGGGCGTGGGGCCAGCACCCTCACCCCGTAAAAAGAACTCAGTTGCTACAAAAGAATCTACAAAAGTTGTAGATGGCCTATACCCCTTCGGGGCTCAAGGTTATGGATGGATGGAAACCGTTACAACGAAGTACTGTCAACAAATGACTGAAATGCATCAAAATCTTTGACAACTACATTCAACATTAGTCAACAGAAAAGGCCCACCACGACAATGCCCGACCGTACGTAGCTAAACCGATCCCGCAGAAATTGAACTAATTGGGTTACGAAACTCTGCCTTATCCGCTATATTTGCTAGACCTATCACATACCGACAACCACGTTTTTAATCATCTTGACAATTTTCTGCGTTAGAAATGCTTTAAGTGGTATCAAAAACGCTTTTAGCGACTTCATCGCCACCAGAACACGAGATTTTTTTTATATTACTAGCATAAATGCAAATGATTTGCATTGGAAAACGTGTGCTAATTTTGATGGTGATTATTTCAATCAATAAATTTTTGTTTGAGTCAAGATATGTTCATCTGAATTTAAAAGTTAAAAAAACGCAAGAACTTTCTTGTCAACCTGATATTATTCGATTTAAATTCTGGCTACTAACGGCCGCCACATATAATTTTTGTTTTCATTAAAATTACCTTATCCTTACAGTTAATTCGAAGCTGATAAATGAAGGGGTGAACTTCACCTTATGCAGATGTGGGGTACAAACTACTCCAGTTTTTATGAGCATTAGCTGAGTTTTCCCTAGATTTATGATAGGTCCAAAAGTAATGCCCGCTTAAGAGCAGAGAAAAAAAAGGTAAATATAATAAAATAGCAATGGCGCATTAACAAAGAAGAAGAAGAAAAAAGAGTTAAAAAGAAAACCTTCAACAAATAATTGTTACTAAAGGCCATAAAAGTTACTTTTCCACTAACCTTCATATTTTCTTTGAAGTTTGAAATGTTTGTTGCGAAATCAATTTAAGACTTCATTCAAACCTGAAATCGTTAGAGTTACATTTTCCAATGGAGGACGAACAGCTTTCCGGAAATTACCGACATCTAATTGATGGGTTGGTTGTTGTTTTGGATGAGAGAGAGAGAGAGAGAGAGAGAGAGAGAGAGAGAGAGAGAGAGAGAGAGAGAGAGAGAGAGAGAGAGAGAGAACAAAACAAAACAAAAAAGAAAACATCAAAAACAAACTATATATACTAGCGAAACCAGTGGAAATTCCACAGCGGCAACTTTCATATATAATATATTGTTAATGGGTATTCTGTGGACGTTCAGCTTGAATGGAGACCCCGCGACATTATTGTAGCCCTTTTGTTAAAACTGCAAAGGCATTTATCTAAGTAATCTGGTTAATGTAGTGCTAGAGTATATTTGTTTATTACGGTTTATCTCCAATATTTTTATAGGATTCTGTGATAAAATTTCCATTGTATGGACGCCCGGCGAGAACGGAAATCCAACAATATCATTACATCATCTTTAGACAGAACAAATACTACCCTTGGATCATAGCAAAAAAAAACAACCAAAAAAACAAAAAAAACAAAAAACAAAACAAAACATAAAAAAAGAAAAAACAAAAACAAAACAAGAAGATATATTTTCACTTCACGTACAACCCACAAGTGGAATCATTTTTATTTAATTTAATTTTTACTTTTTTTACATTGCGTCTTCGGTGATCGGGATACCCTACTTATTAAAAAGGAGGATAGAATGCGATAACATGCCATGAACATCAAATGAGTGTATCTATATACTAATTTAATTGTCCGTTGTATGTTATCACCTCCTATCTTTCTTTTTAATGAATAGGATCTGCCGATCGAATAATTTACAATCTAGAAATCATGACACACATTCGTGTATGTGTGTGTGTGTGTGTGTGTGTGTGTGTGTGTGTGTGGAAATGTTATTCTGTAGTGATGATAGATGAAAATAAAGCAAACAAGGTGCTTTCATTATTTTGCCCCAAGTAGGGAGTTGTGCGGCGAGATGTCTGTCAACATTACATTTAAATTTCTGCATGTTGATACAGTCAGGGAAACAGGAAGTGGGAAGGTTATCAGTTTGAGGAATAGAGTTATGAAAGTAGAAATCTCTTTGCCCTCTGGTAACCTCTATAGTGAAAGGGTGGTATCTTGCTGTCTGGCGGGTTGATCAGGTGTATTTACATAGACAGAGGGTAGGGGAACCGGAGCAGCACACTCATCGGAACGCATTCCATTAAAAACAGTAAAACAGGCACAAGATACCAACATTACTGTGGTGGAACAGAGGTTCGAGCTTATTAGATAGTATGGAACCTATTAGATTAAATACTTTTTTTTGTTGCTCTCTGTCTAAGAGGAAGTGAATAATGAGTGATACACCAGCCCAGATGCGACAACATTACTCCATGCATGAGCGAAAAGTTATTTTGTAAACATATAGTATAGGAGGCGTGAGAAGTTTACAAACATGGTAGAGTAAGTCCATTCTTCTTGCAGAAACGTTGGTTGGAAAGCAAGGTATCATTTTATGTTAAAATTATATGCGAAACTGATCTTTCAGTCTAAATCCAAAAATAATTGTTTTTTTTACAAACATTTTTTTTTCATAATGTTCAAATGTTTTTGCTAATTAGGAAGAATTTGGACAATCTTATTTATAACTACACGTAAGGACAATCAGAATTTGGACGATCTTATTTATAATTACGCGTAAGGACAATCAGAATTTGGACAATCTTATTTATAACTATACGTTAGGACAATCAGAATTTAGACGATCTTATTTATAACTATGCGTAAGAACATTAAGAATTTGGACAATGTTATTCATAACTATGCATTAGGAAAATCAGAATTTGGACAATCTTATTCATAACTACGCGTTAGTACAACCAGAATTTGGACAATCCTATTTATAACGTTAGGAAAATCAGAATTTGGACAATCTTATTTATAACTATGCGTTAGAACAATCAGAATTTGGACGATCCTGTTTATAACTACACGTTAGGACAAACAGAATTTGGACAATCTTATTTATTACTCTGCGTTAGGACAATCAGAATTTGGACAATCTTATTTATAACTACGTATTAAGACAATCAGAATTAGGACAAATTATTTATACCTACAACTTAGGGCAATCAGAATTTGGACGATCTTATTTATAACTACACGTTAGGACAATCAGAATTTAAACGATCTTATTCATAACTAGGTGGTAGGACAATCAGAATATGGACTACCTTATTTATTACTATGTGTTAGGTCAATCAGAATTTGGACAATCTTATTTATAACTACGCGTTAGGACAATCAGAATTTGGACGATCTTATTTATAACTACGCGTTAGGACAATCAAAATTTGGACTATCTTATCTACGCGTTAGGCTAATCAGAATTGGAACGATCTTATTGATAACTACGCATTAGAGTAATCAGAATTTGGACGATCTTATTTATAACTACGCATTAGGATAATTAGAATTTGGACGATCTTATTTATAACTATGCGTTAGGACAATCAGAATTGAGATGATCTTATTTATAACTACGCATTAGGACAATAAGAATTTGGACGATCTTCTTTATTAGGGCAATTAACCAATGAGAAGCCTTCGACTTCATTATAAGTATATCGAACTTTAGATTCCAGTCAATTCGCTAACAGTCTACATCTTCGCACGACTGAACCACTGCTGATCGGGACTGCATTGATTCTTCGCCGATTGGGTTTACTACCGCCATCTTTGTTCTACCGAATGGGTCAACACTTAACATAGAATATTCATCATTCAGAAAAGTAAGCTATCATTTTTTTGAGGGGTGCGGATGATTTAACTGAAGGTCCTCATCAACAATCATGTTAAAATGTTAATAATATTCACAGACAACTCTCTCTGCCGTGCTAGAATGTTACTCACACCTGAAAGTATCCTTTACCTCTACAAAGCCATTGTTCGCCCATGCATGGAGTATTGTTGCCACATCTGAGCTGGCACCGCTATCACTCGCTCTTAGATAGGGTTAAAATCGAGTCGCCAACCTAATAGGTTTTACACTAGCAACCAAACTGCAACCACATCACCGAAATGTGGCATCCCTTTTCCTAATTTATAAGTATTCTAATGGAACATGCTATGACGAACTCAAAGCTCTTGTAACCACATCGACATAAATACCCCTAACCAATCCGACAAGCAACATATACTGTAGAGATCCCTAGATGCTTGAAAGCCTTCTACTCCAATAGCTTTTTCTCTCGAACTGTTGGACTGGAATACCCACCGGGTCCCTGCTTCTCCGATTGTACTGACATGCAGGAGTTCAAATATAATATTAACAGACATCTCAATGCTCAGCTCCCTACATAGCGTCCCTGTAGATATGGTCCAAAATAATAGTTTCTAACGTTAAAGTACAACGGTGCTTTATTTGGGGCGAAATAACAGCAAAACAAATTTTGGAATTTGTGCTCACATTAGATTAGATATATGGCATGGTTTTCGGTATTAGTAAAGCCATTTGTTGGTATAAAGTACCAACTAGGCAGCAAAATTGGCCAGGCAGATACGCTATCCAAAGTCATCTCTTCTTATTAAAAAGTAGTTGAAGACACAGTCATCGCTGCTATATCCGTGGTACCTGAAATTGGCTCTGCATTGATCAGCAACTTCAACCATTTTTTTTTAGAGAAGATCTTCTTTATCCAAGATCAATGGAACACTTCTTTTTGGAGAAGGTGTTGTGGTCTCATTCAAACTCAAGAACAAACTTCTCAAGAAATTCACCAGGAAATTAATTAACTGAAAGTCTTGGCACGTGCCTATGTGTATTGGCCAAACAGGGACAGGCAGTTAGAGGAACACAAAAAGTTGTGCCAAATGCCAACTGGTTGTGAAGTCTTCTCAGAAAAAACATTGCATACATAACCTACCCCAGAAATACCTTGGCCACAACTACACATAGACTTTGCAAGACCAACACTACTTAATATTGGTTGATGCTTACAGTAAATTGCCAGAAGTCTTCCAGATGAACCAACTACATCAAATGAATCTGTAAAGAAACTACAAGAAATTTTCAGCAGGTTGTGCGTTCCTGAAATCTTAATTTCTGATAATGGTACTGCATTTACTGAAGCAGAATTTTCTAACTTCTGTAAACAAAGCACCTCCACCTTTCCATCCACAGTCAAATGGCCAAGCTGAACGCTTTGTCGACACATTTAAGAGAGCACTCTTGAAGTTAAGAGTGGAAGAACTACTCGAGAGATCATAGAAGTATTTCTTAGTAACTACAGAGCTATCCCTAATCCAAATTGCTCAAATGGAAAGTCTCCTGCTGTTCAATCGCCATCATGGAGAAAGATCACGTAAATTTCTATCAGGACAACCTATACTGACAAAAGACTACTGCAATGGTAAAGACAAATGGACACAAGGTCACATAGTACGTCGTTTTGGTAATGTAATCTATAATGTGGATTTACAATTATCTATTTGGGTCAGACATACAAATCAACTTCGTCACTCATATCTTCCAAAGAGACAGTCAAATGACCCAATCATTTCATTAAATATTTGACTTGACACATTTGAATTACCTCAAAGTGTTAAAACAAACATGCAGTAAACAAAACAAGTTTGAGAAGAAAGGTCTAGCTTGAATGACGCAACGAAAGTCCCAAGCCAACTTCTACAAATAAACCCACATCAAACATCCTACAAGCATCATATTTCAAAGGGGAGGTGTTATAGCGATAAAAGGGGAATAACACTAAATAAAGAAAGTAAGAGTTGCTGCCCCTTATAGATTTTAGAAAAGGCTGGAGAGTTCCAGAGGGAGAAAAGCCACACGGTGGATATCGCTGGACATCCAACATCGTCTGTAAATAAGGTAATGTTTCTGCCGTGAATAAATTGTATTTAAAATACAACGAGCTGGTTTATTTATGATTTGAATATCCAATAATCCTAACATCCTATTCTCCGAACACAACACAATCAGTAAATATTCATGATGCAAGCACGTGTTTGGTAAAGAAAATTGAATTAGTCGTTGTAATTCAAAATAGTGTGATTAAATGAGTGTCTAAGTATTTGGCAGCGTGAGGTTGTGTATGCGTGTGTGTTGGCTTACCTTGTGCTTGTTAGTGCGTGTAAATGGTTAGCATTTCGTTTCTGTTCGTCTAACTGTTGCTAGTAAGTAAGAATGTGCGCACAAGATGAAAGAAGCTAATAAGTAAATCATGGAAGAAGGCTTAAGAAATCTGGGGAAAACTGATTTTGTTGATCAGGTCTTATAGGACTTTCTAGGTTCACACTGGCTTATTACATTCACATACAAAGCCATTCGACAGAAGTGACGTCAGACGAATTTTAAAGTACGGATGGCCAACAATGTATATAATATAGTTTTTTTGTTTGCCTTCAAGAGCGGTCATAAAATGAATGGCTAACACTGTATATAATGCAGCTTTTTTTCTTTTTAAAGCAAATATAAAAATAGAAATTTTATTCAAACAGTTTTTATTTGAACTTTTATAACAAAATTATAACCTTTATAATAAAAATATATTATGCGCAGTTTTTTAATGATACATCAGGGGTTGGTAATTTTTTTTTATATCAAACATAAAAATAGAACTGGTATAAATATATTTATGAACTATTTTTTTTTTCAATAATATATTTAGGAAATGTTGTATACAACAAAAACACAGTCCATAAATATATTTAAAAAAAAACAAACAAACAGTTTTAACAAAATCTTCTTGAAAAAATAATTTATAAACATTTTTATAATAGTTATATTTTTATGTTTGATGCAAAAAAAAAAAAAAAAAATACCAACACCTCTGATGTTTGATAAAAAACCCAGTTCACTAAATATTTTCATTATAAGGGTTTTTTAATGATACATCAGGGGTTGGTAATTTTTTTTTTATATCAAACATAAAAATAGAACTGGTATAAATATATTTATGAACTATTTTTTTTTTCAATAATATATTTAGGAAATGTTGTATACAACAAAAACACAGTCCATAAATATATTTAAAAAAAAAAAACAAACAGTTTTAACAAAATCTTCTTGAAAAAATAATTTATAAACATTTTTATAATAGTTATATTTTTATGTTTGATGCAAAAAAAAAAAAAAATACCAACACCTCTGATGTTTGATAAAAAACCTAGTTCACTAAATATTTTCATTATAAGGGTTATATATATATATATATATATATATATATATATATATATATATATATATATATATATATATATATATTTTATTTTTTATAAAAGTTCAAATAAAGACTGTTTAAAAAAAACTAATTTTATATTTGTTTAAAAAAGCTACATTATATACAGTGTTGGTCATCCGTAGCTAAAAATTTGTTTAACGTCACTTCCGCTGGATGGCTTTGCAAGACTTGCGACTCTTAACGAAAGCCGTTACTTTTGGGGTTTTAAACGATTTTCCTTGGTTGAAAATACTTTGAATTAACACCTTCCCGTAGAACTTACTTGCAGGAAAGCAAATTCCAACAAAGCAGACAAAGAGAAATGGTAAGTGACCTGCTAAAATATTTGATACCTTGGTTTATCTTCTGGAAAGATCTGTGTGTCATCATTGCAAGAACTTTTTTTTTATAAAACATAATGAAAAATAAATCTTAATTTGGAATACCTAAATTGATTGCATAGAAAAATATATTAAAACATATAAGTACAAAATTACATGAATTTCTTAAAAATATAAAAACAATTACATAAGTTTAAAATGTCAACGTTGGAAAACCTAGAAATACTGACTTTTAATAAATAAAAAATGAAAATCACTTTAATTTGATTTGGTCTGAAATTTTCGGTAGAAATTCGATATAACCATAGAAGATTGCGCAAATGTGATTTTCCCCCTCCATTTTGCTGGCGGTGTTAAATTCATGAGCTCTAATAGAGAAAGCCAAACATCTGATCTTCTTGACGCTTGCATTAAAGTCATGTTTGGATGCCAGGTGATAGTGCGTAGTTTTGATTCTTATTGTTCATTAAAAAAATACCAATTACAATTTGACAATGTTTTTATTTTAACTTTATGGAAAGAATGCTTTTCAAGGATGTGGTTGCTCCTATTTATTCATATATATATATATATATATATATATATATATATATATATATATATATATATATATATATATATGTGTGTGTTTACATGAATTTTATTTATTCACACACACACACACACACACACACACACACACACACACACACACACATATATATATATTTACACAAACATTATAGCATCTCAACGCCATCATGACAATGTTTCGATCAATTAAGTTTTACTAACATCAGCGAAACAATGTCATGACCAAGACAGTATCTCCTACTATATGTATTATTGAGCACTCTTATATAAACCTCGTTTAAAATCTTGGAATATTCTGGAATAATATATATATATATATATATATATATATATATATATATATATATATATATATATATATATATATATATTATTCCAGAATATTCCAAGATTTTAAACGAGGTTTATATAAGAGTGCTCAATAATACATATAGTAGTAATATATTATTACCGTTTTATCTGTTTGGCTACATATGCTTCAGATGTTGGACCATGTTTACGGTCTAACAGTTTCGTCCATGAACATGGTCCAACATCTGAAACATATGTAGCCAAACAGATAAAACGGCAATAAAAAAAATAAAAAAACACATATATATATATATATATATATACATGCCTGTGTGTAGGTGAGAGTATATATATATATATATATATATATATATATATATATATATATATATATATATATATATATATATATGTATGTATGTATGTATAGTAATTTATAAAATATATATGGCGATCAAGCTACACTGAATATTCGGCGTTTCATCCACTCTAGGATTCGTTTTTATATGGTCCTCTTCTATTGAGGATTTAGTTAGCCAATCAGCCAATAAACAAATAAATAAATTAAATAAACATGAATATACATAAACGATCACACATATATGTATGTATATGTATATATGTGTATATATATGTGCATATATGTATGTACACACATATATATATTTATATATAAACTAACAATAAAAAAAAGAAAAAAAACATTAACCTAGTTTTAAAACAGATCTTTTGTCCGATAAAATGCATGCCCATTGGCTAATAGGAAAGGGTGCGGTGGATACTAGAAAGCTGATTGAAGAGGACTATATAAAAACGATAAACAACCACAGAATTCGCGCATAAGCCTGAGGAATCCTAGAGTGGATGAAACGCCGAATATTCAGTGTAGCTTGATCGCCATATATATTTTATAAATTACTAACTAGCTCTACCTACGTATTGAGCACTTTTGAAGTAAATACTTAAAGTTTACGCATAAATCTATACTTTCGTATATTAATTTTATGTGAGTAAATGAAGTAGTTATATATATATATACAGTGATGATCATATTTATTGGCACGGTAAAATAAAAGTTAAATTTTGTCTAATAAATTCTAAAAAAGGGATTAAATTAAAGAAAATAACAAAGTATATTATGTATTTTTAACTGGCCTTTCCGATGCAGCAATCGGATTTTAGAAAAAATAAATAACAAAGGAACAACAAACATAATTGCAAAAAACCCTTGTTCAAAATTATTGGCACGGCTTTGTTTTTCTTTTAGTATCAGTATAATATCAATCAATTTCCGGTTTACGTGCTTTCTGAACTTTTTTATAGCCATATTATGCTTGTTTAACGCTAATTCAGTGAATAATTTTTTTCAGATAATTTTTAGATAGCGATTTATTTAAACTATTATAAGTGACTAAATTATAATTTTCAATCGCCATGGTTAAAACTAAGGAACACAGCGAAGACGTCAGGAAGCTTGTTGTAGCATGCCATACCAATGGGGAGGGCTATGATAAGATTTCAAAGAAGCTAAACCTTCCCAAATCCACTGTTAGAGCCATAATAAACAAGTTCAAATCGCAAGGCCACGTTATGAGTTTAGAGGGTAGAGGGAGAAAAAGGATTCTTTCCCCAAGAGATGAACGGAAAATTGTTCGACAAGTAAAAAAAAACCCAAGGATCTCTGTTGGGGAGATTGTTGATGAACAGAGCACCTCTGGAGTGAATATATCTCGACATACAGTTGGTAGAGTTTTGAAGAGAGCTGGTTTAAAAGCATGTCGTCCGAGAAAGACTCCCTTATTGAAGCCTATGCACCTGAAAGCAAGGCTAGCCTTTGCAAAACGTCATATTGATAAAGATGTTGCATTCTGGAAACGTGTTCTATGGACTGACGAAACGAAAATAGAGTTATTTGGCCATAATAAAGTGTCTTATATTTACAGAAAATCTGGCGAAGCTTTCCTGCCTAAGAACACTATACCCACAGTGAAGCACGGTGGAGGCAGTTTGATGTTTTGGGGATCCTTTGCTGCCTCTGGACCAGGGCGACTTGTTAAGGTCACAGGTAGCATAAAAAAAGGAAGATTATGTTAAAATATTGGATGAAAACCTGAAAGACTCTGCTAAAGAGCTCTCACTTGGTCGTCGTTGGTGGTTCATGCAAGATAATGACCCAAAGCATTCGGCTAAACTGACTAAGAAATGGCTTGAGGACAATCATATTAATGTTTTGGAGTGGCCATCACAAAGCCCAGACCTTAATCCAATTGAAAATTTATGGAGAACATTAAAATTGAGGGTAATGCAAAGGAAGCCTAAGAATCTTATTCAATTGGAGGATTATTGTCAGGAAGAGTGGGCTAAAATTACTACTGAAGAGTGCAACAACTTGGTTGTAAACTATGAAAAGCGATTGAGGAAGGTAATCAAGGCCAAAGGCTATACAATTGATTATTAAATAAATCGTGCCAATAATTTTGAACAAGGGTTTTTTGCAATTATGTTTGTTGTTCCTTTGTTATTTATTTTTTCTAAAATCCGATTGCTGCATCGGAAAGGCCAGTTAAAAATACATAATATACTTTGTTATTTTCTTTAATTTAATCCCTTTTTTAGAATTTATTAGACAAAATTTAACTTTTATTTTACCGTGCCAATAAATATGATCATCACTATATATATATATATATATATATATATATATATATATATATATATATATATATATATATATACATATATATATTAAAAACAATATATATGCCGCTCACCATTTGGGGGTACAAAATTGGTAAAAGGGAAAATTAATCCCAACTCTCATTTAGGTAAAAATGCACCTTTATATAAATAATTGAATTCATTCAAAACGTATCCCAAAAATAAAGACAAATAAATAACACACACACACACACACACACACACACACACACACACACACACACACACACACACACACACACATATATATATTTAGCAAAAATGGTAATTAGTAAAAACCTGAAGAAAGTGCTCAATACTATTGCAGAGCAAATATATATTTTTTATTACCATTTTATCTGCTTAGTTACACATGTTTCGGTTACCGAATTGTATCAACGATCCAGTAACTTCATCAGACTTTACAGAAACGTAAAGTCTGATGAAGTTACTGGATCGTTGATGCGACTCGGTAACCGAAACATGTGTAACTAAACAGATAAAACGGTAATATATATATATATATATATATATGTATGTGTGTGTGTGTATAATAGAAAAATCTTCTTATTAGAAATCTGAATAAATTCAACAAAAAACAATAATTTGTAAACCTGTCAAAAAAGGTATACAAAAGTTTTAATCATCCGTCAAGTAATACAAATAAACAAAAACTTTTAAAACATGCAATTCTTCTCATCAAGGAAAAGAGGTTGACAAAATATACAATACATTTTTCAAGTTAGTATTTTTTACAAACTAATTTTGCAATCTTTAGGTATACACAGTTTTACACATTTTTGCTTGCTCTGTTTGTGTGAAATATGGCGTTTATGACAATCATTTTCTAATTGAACCTGATGTTCTTGGATACGGTTTTCCTAATTCAAACAATAGGTGCTTGTGTACTAGATCAGTACCAAATTTTTGGCGTCGAAAAATTCAGGTCATTATATATTATACGACCAATGTAAACTAAAATAATGTAGCCTCGTTTCTTTTGAACCGTGTAGTCGTCCCACCCCGACCGAAAGGTTCGATTTTATCAACAGATTTTTAATAGAACAGAAAGAATCTTTTACGAAAATATATATATATATATATATATATATATATATATATATATATATATATATATATATATATATATATATATATATATATATATATATATAAAATGTTTAGTGATTTTTTCCAGAGGGTGGCTTTCTCCTTTATTTGACTAAATTGTTTATGTTAACCTATTCTTCGGCATTTTTTGTATGTAGTTATTAATTTGAGGTGTACTGGAACCACTTTGTATTCTTTCAGCTTTCTCAATTGGTTTATTTGTTAAGATATGGGGTTATGGATTGTAATATTATCATAGTGAAGGGAATAGCTATTTGTTTTTTTTTACATCTTATTTAATGCATAACGTGTTTGCAGTTTACAGCCGATTCTACTTTGATATTTAATAATTTTTCGCAGTCCTTAAATCTAATAATTTCAAATTTCTCTGTTAAATGTAAATAACAGGGTGAATTTAAGTTTTTGCCTTTCTAAGTGTTTTCCAATCGACTATAGGTTTTGTTCGCTTTGATTAAATTCCAGTACTGTACTGAGTCAGGTATCTGTACCATATGCCATAATGTTCATTGACAGTGTATGCCCATAAAATCTGCTTTTAAAAGTCATTGAGATACTACCTATATAGAATTTTTCTATTTCCGGGTTTTTTATGGTGTGTATTTGTGAGGCAATTATTGTTTAGCAGGCATTCAGTTGGCCTTTGGCAATTACAGACTTCGTTGTTACCACTATTATTAATGCCAGTAATTGGATTATTTCTTCTTAATATTTTATTATTGTGCATTTTTATGATCTTTTCTAGATTTTCAGTACACCTGTAACTCATTTTTAAGGCGTTTTTCTTGTGATATACTACGAGGTGGGAAGTATTTATTTATAAGATGTAGAAACCTATTTCCAAGTTTTGTTTTTACCATTAGATTGAAAGAGGAGGGGATGAACCAGATTATTTTTCTACTTCGATTTCTAGAACTAGTCGTATTTATATTACTTCTATTGTATTTCATATCACCGTTTTTGTATCCGATATTTTTGAGTGCATTGTTATAGATATTTTTGTATTTATTGAATGTTTCTTCATTGGAGGAGTTATTATTAATTCTATGTTCAATTGATTTTGGTATATGCCTACTCAGAGAGTGAATGGTTAGATAGTGGGTGGATATACGTGGGGTTAGGGTTTTCTTTAATATGTGGTTTGTAAGTACCGGTCTCTAAATCAAAGGTGATGTCTATGTAGTTGACTCGCTTAATATTGCCGATTATTTCTACCCTTAGGCCCATATTTGTGCATTTTTCTTCTAATCCCATCACATTTTAAACTAGCTGCGCCACTAACTATCATCAGGCCGTCATTCCTGTATAAACCTATATCCTCGAGTTGAATCTCGCTATTTAGAGTAATATTATGAAATATAAATAATCCAACTAGGTCTGTAGCTTGTGCTGAAACCAGGAAGCCCATAGCTAAATCAACAAAGCCATTACGATTATTCATAGAACTTTTGGTAAACTCAATTGCTTTAATGAAGAGTTTCTTAGGCGGGTAATAATCCATAGCAAAAAAATGACTATATACCATAGAAAATGAAGAAATAACTGCTGAAATAAAACAAACTAGGAAATATGCCATGATATAGGGGATCAAGCTTAAAGTGAATGTCAGACTTCACCTTATGCAATACTATGAGAAGTCAAATGAATTATTTGACGACTTCATTACACGAGCCAGAATATCAGCGCAAAAATGACACTTCACAGACGTCTCTCGCTCATCATATTTTCAAGATCATGTGACGCTTTCCAGAAAGAGCTCTCCAGGACAGCAAAAGGTTACAGTATAACCAATGTACTTATTGACGACTGGAAGTGTGGAGCACGTACCACCAGAAATGACCAGTTGAACCAGATCGGAATGCCAAAAGTATAAAGAATATATAACATTAACTTAAACAAGAAGTATGGAAACTGCCATACAAGAGACAAGCCTTGATATTGCCCAGCATTAGTGTTGAGTCCTCTGCATGTGGGACAAGGAACATTGGATGACATGCTGCAAAAAAAAACTAAATCAAGCAGGAAGGAAAGCAAACACAGGAGCAAGTCTTGCAACCATCGGCACCAATCTTAAGGAGAACTGAATACAAGAAACAAAAGGAAAACATTAGCCACATCGATGCTGGAAATTACGAAAATTATTATCTACAACAGTTCCATTCTTCAACTATTTAGTGCTAGATGCATGGATAGTATAATCAGAGAACCCAGGGACGAAGCCTACACGACTGAATATCAAACCATCTCACCTGAAATCACTACATGAAAATCGATTCTGGGGCAACACACTCCTACTAAGAATATTCCAACAGATATATGGTACATCACTAAAAAATCGTATCTAATCTGCGATCCTGCCTACGTGTGAAACTCACCTTTTATGAAGGCGACAGAATTCAATATCTTGGAATCATCAGCTTTCCATGCCAGTATAGGGACTCAGCATGGACAAATACAACATTTTATGTTGTCGCAGTACCAGGACCTGACATGCGAAAAAGGTGAAGTTAGTATACATGTTGACACCTTTAAAAAGTGTTTAAATAAATCTCTTCTATCAGCCAACTTATGTCACAATACTCTAATCAGTTCGATAGAATTGGAAATTTTAGTGGGACCACCAAACTCCCACAAAAGGAAGATACAAAACCTTTCATCGACCCTTCACACAAATGCAGTATCCATGTAAAAGTCAAATTGAAGGAGAAAACTAACAGGCTCTTTAAGGAAGATGTGCTTCGGAAAGTTGAGGAACTCACAGACTGGTGCTCTAGTGTGTCATACAGCACAAAGAAAGACGAGTCCCACCGAATATGCATCGACCCACAGAACCTCACCGCCAGTCTCAAAGATGTCTGCATAAAATTACCGACAGTGGAAGAGCCAAGCGCAACCTTTTAGTAAACTTGATGCCAAGACCAGATACTGATTGGTCTCCAACTATTGATAACCTGCAGGATGCTGAAAGCGTCTACCATTTAGTCTCAATGCCTCTCAAGATATCTTCCTAGCAAAAATGGATCAAATCCTAGAAGGCCTAAATGGCATGGTCAGCATAGTCATATTTGGCTCAAACAATGACGACCATGATAAAAACTTGCAGAATCTAATGTCTCGAGCAGCCAAAACTGGACTTGTATTTAACAGCAAAAAGTGTTTCATAATGCAGCCCAATATATCTTTTTTCTGGGGAACATATACACCTCTACTACAAGAATTAAACCAGACCTGGACAAAGTGTGTGTGACAACAAGCAAATGCCAAATCCACAAAACAAAGAGAAACTACAACGTTTTCTAAGTATGCTAAATGACCTCTTCCCATATGTTCAAAACTTCACTGAAAAGGCTTACCTATTGTGCGGTCTTCTTAAATCCCAATCACTATGGATTTGGAACCCTGACTATCAAAAGTGATACGATCAACTCAAGGAAATGATTATCGAAGAAACATTCCTTTCATATTACGATCAGACTAAATAAACATCACTGGAGGCGTTTGCCTCACAGAAGGGCCTGGGAGTGGCTCTGATCCAAACTGGCAAATTAGTTGAATTACCCGATAAGATCCGATCATATTGGTCCTTCCATTGTAGATTTGCCATCGAATCTGGATCCCTGTTTAAGGGAATACTCGTCCTGGACTTCAGATTTCTTATACCAGCTCCACCAAGCCTATCAAGGCATGGAGACATTTTGCCAGGAACTCCAATATGTGCACAGGCATGAACCACTGTACCCACACGGCATTTTATCTTAGCCTTAGAAGTTCATCACATTAGACCTCTTTGAGATTGATGGGCAGCAATTCTTGCTCACCGACAATGAAATGAAATGTCAACACCTTAACTCTATCAGTAAAGCAGTGGCAGATGAAATGAAATTTTTGGTCGTCCAGATGAAATCATGATGGACAATGGTCCACAGTATTCTGGGTAGGCTTTTCAAAGCCTCATTAATTCCAGAGGCATCAGTAAACCGGAAGCAATGGCTTCATAGAGAGGCATGTAAGGCATATCAAATCAACAATAAAAAAATGCCCCCCCCCCCTTCGATACAACTAACATCCAGTTTGCTCTGCTACAGATTAGGAAACACCAATAAACAGCAAACTGCCATCTTCAGCTGAAATACTTTTTGGAAAATCTATACCAACCATCTTACACAGCTGATCAGAACCAGGAAAGAAAGAATATTGCAAACAGTTATATGAGAGATCAGCAAGCACAAAAATCCATCATAACCATTATCATTATAGTGGAACCAGAAAATATCCACCATTATTCCCAGATCAGTGTGTACCGGTACTAAATATACTCGACAACACATGGCGCCCTGGAACCATCGTCCAGAATGACGAAGTACCTAGAAGCTATATAGTAGAGTCGCTTGATGAAAATAGACTTCATTGCAATCTCATCTATTTACACACTATACCAATTCCGGTGAGAAAAAAAAGTTCACTTTGATATCTCTGAATCTAAAACCATACAGGACACGATAAGACCAAGGGAGATTGATGTTGGAGATGAAATCACCAAACTCAACATCACCAGAACTTCACTAGACAACAACAAATATGTCCCACTTCAAACTAAATCAGGCAGAATATAAGAACACCCTTGCGGTACAAAGACTGATCTTATTCCATAGATCATAACACCATCACATGCTATAAATTAAAGATAAAAGCAGACAACAAATATGTGCATACAATTAAACGAAGGATGTTATAATACCTCAGATACTATTCATATCGGATTGTTCGAGACCGGATGCAACCCTTACCGACCTAGCGCGCACTCTTGAATTTGCTATCATGCTTCCTCTATCGTTCGGCTCTGATTTCTTTAGTAAATACCAACACCCATCATTTCACCTAACTCTAAAGCAAACTGTTTTTTTTGTTTATGTAAGATATTTTTCATTATTCAGTGGAAAAAAAGATTGTTTCATTAAAAATTTTTTTTAGTTTATTTTTATTCAATCTATAAGATCAATAAATATAGGTATAAATAAATAAAATCACAAAGTTACAAATCTGACCCCAAAGGTCGCCATAGGTATGGAATATGTGCCTACATAAGAGCTGGCTTTTGATGTGGTAGGGGCATCTCCAGAGAAGACCCTAAATTGACCTATATGTGCTTTCAGATTGCACTTGCTCACACCACTGCATTTATATTTGCTCTCTATCGCCCTCATAACAGCGGATTTACTATCTTTAAGAGCATACAAGAGAACATTGACCACATCCTGTTGGCACATCCTTCGGTTAACATTTACGTCTGTGGAGACTTCAATGTTCAAAATGTATAATATATAATCCACTCAAACAAGACAGATGATGAGGGGAGGTTCTATCACAATCTCTCTATTGCTTATGACCTTATTGTTCATGAACCCACCCATGTGCCCAACACTGATGGTCAATATGCAAGTCTCCTAGACCTTTTTCTCACAACTTGCTCTGAGCTATGTTCATCTTTCGTTCTGTTGCCACTGAGATATTCGACCATTCAGTTGTTTCAATTAAGATAAAAACAAAACGTAATAAGTCCTCCGACATACCTCTACATCATATAATATATCGATACTCTATGGCTTACTGGAATAGCTTTCGTACATTTATATCAGATCTACATCTGCATTCCATGTTTAAAAAGAATGTGTCCTCTATAATATACAGACCTGACGGAATGGTTAATTCTAGATATAGACTGCTTCATACCCTCCAAAAAATTCCAGCAAAACCTAACAACCAGCCATAGTTCTCCCCAGAATGTGCTGCAGCCATTGTGCACAGAAATCACTATTTCCATTGCTTCCGACCTAATAGATGTATTGAGACTAAAGCCGTCTTCAGGACTGCCAGCAATCACTGTAAAAGAGTAATAAAGAATACGAGAGACATGTATGCTCAGTCCATCAAGTCCAAAGTAGCTGAGCAATGGCTTGGTTCCCATCAGTTTTGGCAAATAACAAACAGGGCCCGGAATAAAAGTGTATGCTCTATCCAACCATCATCAATGGATCTGAGGTAATCTCGTCAGCATCGGACAGAGCCAAACTCTTTGCGAGGAACTTAGCAGCTAATTCTACCCTATATGATCAGGGCCGTCAAACACCTGTATTTCCTCCTGTGTCTGAAAACACGCTATGCGACATACAAATATCTGTGTGTGATGCTGCCATGCTAATCAAAAACCTCAATTCCAGTAAAGCAACTGGCCCTGACGGCATTCCTATTATAGTGCTGAAAAAGCTTCAACCAGAATTAGCACCCATAATTACAAAGCTATTTAAACATTGTCTTAAGGAGAATTGCTTTCCAACACCCTGGAAAACCTCATCAGTATATACTGCATTTAAAAATTCAGATGATCGGTCATCTCCCTCTTAATACAGATCAATCAGTCTCCTGTGCATCATGAGTAAGTTACTGAAATCTGTGTTAAATAGAAAAGTAGTCAACCACCTCAGCAAAAGTAACATCCTCAATGACATGCACCATAATTTCCGTTCTGCTAGATCCACAGCAGATGTGCTAATAGTGAATCTCTCAATGGCGGCTTCCTTTCTAGGGCATTTGCCCTTGATATATCAAAGGTCTTTAAAGGCCTTTGATAGGGTATGGCATATAGGTCTACTCCACAAAATCTCCAGCTACGGTATAACTGGAAATTTGTCTGTGTCTAAGCCTAAACAGAAATTCCATGAATAAAGCTTCTTTCTTAGAACTGCATGCCTGTGGAACTCTCTTCCGTATTCCTGCTTTCCAATTGATTACCATATGGTCGTCTTCAAGTCCAGTGTTCACAAGTTCTTGATGAGCCATTTCCACTACTAACGATTACTACAACATTTTCCCATTGACTACTGTACACCAATTAACACTTATCCTCGAGTGGCCTCTGGGCTTTGATAAGTGGTGACTCCTTTTTTTAAAAAAAAAAGATAAAAGCAACCAATTAAAAAAATAAAACAGAAATAGAACTATTGTTCTGTTTCTAAGTTAAAAAAAAATCAAGTCATTCGGTGAGGTGGGTGGTAAAATGAATAAAAAGTCGTATAACAATATCACATGATTTCAATTTTCTGAGACCAGAATTTTGGTATCAATCTGGTACACTAGCACGAAACAATTTAACTGTGGCTCAATAGGTGATTCAACGGGTCACAATTTCTTTTTCTAGTATGTACATATGAACTGGAAAATAAAATGTCTTTTCAAGGGCAAGGTCTAATTTATTGTACTTTGTATTGTCAATGCTTTTTGTTTTTGAACTGCTTCAGAACAAGGGAGAGATTAAAGGGTAAAAATAAATATGACCTCACGAAAAAAAATAATCATTTTATTGTCGTCTTGCTTATTTTATAAGACATCTTCACACGTAAACATGTATTACTTGGACATGCACGCACACACACAAACACACATGCACATACATACACACACACAAATGTATAATGTGTGCGTGCATGTGTGCACATGTATGTGTAGGTACAAATATTGCAATGATGCAAAGTTCAAAGTGCATTTTAAAAAATAAAAACGATTACCAGCTGATCAGGTTGCTTGTCTCTTGTCTAATTTTATATCTATTTACAAATTTTTGAGATGAGGATGATAATTTGTACAATTTGCATTATTTGGGCTGCTAATCTCACAGTGTTTCAGACAATGAGTTCAATAATAATAATAATAATAATAATAATAATAATAATAATTTCGTTTATCAACGTCTCTCTGGAAAGGGATGGGATTCATTTCCAAAGGATTTCCCTCAATCCCGGCTTCAAATCAGGAGCTTCAAATAATAATAATAATAATAATAATAATGATAATAATGATAATAATGATAATAATAATAATAATAATAATGATAATAATAATAACATTAATAATAATGATAATAATGATAATAATAATGATACTACTACTACTACTACTAATAACAATAATAATAATAACAATGATAATAATAATAATAATAATAATAACATTAATAATAATAGTAATAATAATAATTATGATAATAATGATAATAATAATGATAATAATAATAATAATGATAATAATAATAATGATAATAATAATAATAATAATAATAATAATAATGATAATAATAATAATAATAATAATAATAATAATAATAATAATAATAATAATTCTGATTTCGTTTATTAACGTCTCTCTGGAAAGGGATGTGATTCATTTCCAGAGCATTTCCCTTAATCCCGGCTTCAAACCAGGAGCTTCACAGATGAAGGGTTTTCCTAAGGATGTTGGTGGTATCTATAATTGCAGAGGTTTGAAGGCCGCCTAAAACATCGGGGATTTGTAGTTTTTTCAATTGTCCTTCCAGACGACTTGATACTAATCCTAGCGTACCAACTATGACCGGGATTATTTGTGTTTTAACCCCGTGTATACGCCTTATCTCCAAGGCCAATGGAACATAATTGCTCCACTTCTCATTCTCCTTCTCTCTCACATTCCTGTCCCAGGGTACTGAAAAGTCTACAATCTGCCATTTTTTTGAGACCTTGTCAATGATGACCAAATCCATACCTCTACCTTGCCATCCTCACTTGTTCTCACTTCATCAGGCACCTCCTCAAACCATTTTCCAGCACACTTCACCCCAATCCTCTTACACAACTCCCAATATATCTGGAGTCCCATGCGATTGTATCTTTTGCGGTACTCTTTCTGGGCCAGTCCACTACACCCTGCTGCAAGGTGCGTTATTAACTCTGAGGTCTTACCACAAATCCGGTATTCTGCAGCAACTTCCTCTCCTAGAACCACTTTTTTGAAAAATCGCGTTCCTAATGCCTGCTCTTGTGCTGCACAAACAAAAGCTTTAGTACTCTTAGCCAAATACTCAGCTCTAAGTCATTGCCATGATCTTTCATCAGCCACTTCTGCTATATCTTTGGAAGAACCTTCCATGTATTTTCTTCCTAGCCAGTTCCTCTGCTCTTTCTCTATCTATACGTTTCACATAATCAGCCTTGGTCTCACATACCTCCATTTCATTGGCCACAACCTTAAGCATCCACTCCTCACTTATAACCACATGCTCCTTTAGCGACATCTCCTCGGTTCTAACACAATCTTTTACACTTTTCAATCCTCTCCCACCATCTTTCCTCTTTTGATACAGCCTTGCTACTTCGAATGTGAAATATACCAAACATTGCTAAAACATTTCTTGTTTTTATATCCATGGCATGCAAATCCTTGTCAGACCATTCTAAAATTCCTGTACTGTATCTCAAAACACTGACTGCCTATACATTCACTGCTTTCATTAGGTTTCCTCCATACAGTTTCGACTTTGCAATTAGTTTCACTCTTCTAAGATACTCCTTCCTAACTTTCTCCTTCATTTCTCTGTTCATGACGCCTACACCCTCCACCACTCCTAAATACTTATATCCTGTATCTTCTATTTCTTTCATGATTTCTCCATTTGGCAGCACTATTCCATTCGAATGAACCTTTACTCCTCTTTTCATCATCAGCACTGCATATTTACTAATCCCAAACTCCATCCCAATGTCTTCTGAGTATATCCCCACAATTTCTACCAGTCTCTCTATTTCCTTTTCATTTCTACCAAATATTTTCAAATCATCCATAAACGGTAGATGGTTGAGGCAGCTGTCACCAGATCCAAAGTTATACCCTAGTTTTTCTCTCTTCAAGAGGATGCTCAGTGGCATCATTATCATTACAAAAGAAGTGGCGATAACGAATCTCCTTGAAATATTCCATATTTAATGCCAACCTGCCCCATCTCCTCTCTGTTTGCTGCCAGCACCGGTTTCCATTGAGTCATACTTGTCTCCAAAAGCCCTACCACATTCTCAGCAACCTTCATCATCAATAATGTTTCACGTATCCATGAATGAGGAACCATGTCATAAGCCTTTCTGTAATCGATCCATGCTATGCTCATATTTCTCTTCTTTTTCCCATCCTGCATTAATGCTTTATCAATTAGTAGTTGCTCTTTTGGTACCTCTCGAGCCTTTCCGGCACCCCTTTTGTTCGTCAGGAAAAACACCATTACTCTCAAGATGTTCATAAATTTTCTCCACAAATATTCCAGTCAACAGTTTCCACATCAATGGCAGACATGTAATTGGTCTATAATTATTGGCATCTGTTCCTTTTGCAGGATCTTTCCTAATCAGTGTTGTTTTTCCCTTCAAAAGCCAATCAGGGACATCTCCCGACTCTACAACCCTTTGCATGGCAGCAGTTATAGGTGGATAAAGGTATGGAAACTATTTAAACCAGAAGCCCTCACTCCATCTAGACCAGGTGCCTTCAAGTTTTTCACCCTTCGTATGCCAGCCTTAACGTCATCGATGGTTTATCTCAACGTTCTTCCTCTGCTGCATTTTTGATAGCTTTTCTCTGTCCTCTTCCAACCAGCTAGCCTTCTTATTATATCGCCCTTCAATAGACCAAATTCCACCCCAGAACTTCCTTGCATATTTTGCATTTGGAGTGTTGTTATTTCCTGCATGTTTACTACCATTTAATTCTTTATGCAGCTGAGACTGATTGTTCCAGAAAAGGTTGTTCTGCCAAAACGCAGCACTTTTTCCAACAAAGTTCCGAATTTTCATACCACCAGTGTGGACCTTCTCTTTCAACATTGTTAGAACGTTCATCGTTCCTTTTTCCAGCAATCTATATCTCCTTTCAAGCTTGTCCTTAGCTTTCTGTCCTAGTTTAACTCCTTTTCTTATTTCTACGATTCTACCAATGTCTTTCTGCCACTGTTTAATACTTTCTTCAAGCCGCCTCTGCCAGTGTGGCCTTCTATCCTTCATTTCTCTCTTTTTCTTCTGTATTAAGCCAAGACGATTCGCAATAACATATGGCGCTGCACACAGAAGCCTGTTAAATTCCGTAATCGATATGTTCTTTCTTATGATGTTGTGAATTACTCCTTGAACTATTTTTACCTCGCTTTTCACCTTTCGCCTATCACTACTCTTCATACTTGGAATCTCTATGATATCCTCTCTGAGAAGAACCTCTCTTAACTTCTGAAGTACTTCTTTTTCTACAGAAGTCAAAGTTCGAGCCTCATCACCACTTCTCCATACATCTGCTCCTTTCACTGGTTCTATTGTCTCAGAGACAATTGTTTCATCTGTCTTAGATCCTTCAAACTCTTTCTCATTACTTCCCCTAACCATAGGATTCCATTCCTCCTCAGTTGTCCGCCTCCCATTATCGTTTACATTTCCCTTCTGCACTTCCACTCTCTCAGTTCTTTCATCAGAGCTAGTTTCATCAATTTTACTTTCGTTATTCATTTCATTCCTAACCATCCATTCAATCTCTTCTCGTGCAATCACTAAAAGTAGGTTGTTATTTTTAATTTGTTTTAACTGAGATACCAAACTCGCAACACTTCTAGCTCCTCCTCCTCTCGATTCCCATTCTTCCTTCACTTTTCGGATATATCCACCAGATTTGGTACTTCCACTTCTTACAAAGCATTCCCACAGTACTCTTCTTTCGTCATGGTTTTTGACATTTCCTGTTCCAACAAAAGTCTTAAAAAGGGAGATAAAAAGATTGTGAAAGTTATAAAATGTAGAAGTTGTATCTATTGTCATGGGAGCTGTGAGGAGTGTAATAAAAAGTTTTGACGAGTGAATTGAAAAAATTGGGATCCATTGCAATGTTGAAGTACTTTAGAAGACTGCCTTGTTGGGAACTGCCGGATTCTTGCAGAAAATACTGAAAGACTGAGAAAATAAGATGCTGATAGCCTATAGTCATTTGTTATGATCCGCCTATTAGTATAAAATTGGCAATACCAAGTTAGACACAAAATGTGAATAATAATAATAATAATAATAATAATAATAATAATAATAATAATAATGATAATAAATTGAAAGTTCCCACCCCTTAAAAAACATAGTGCAAGCATTAACAACACCAAATGGTCGAAAAGGGTCGAGGAGGATGGAAAGGGTGAGGAGAGAAATCACTGACCAGATTTCCACTATTTAAATTTCTGTCCCAATCCAGTATACCTCTTCTTTTGAGGAAGCTGGATTTTCCCCATATTAAAACTGATTTTGTGCATATTACTGCCAAAGCAAGGAAATATGGCGGTAAAACGACGACGACGATGATGAAACATCTTTAATAAAACTAGAGAGATGAAAAAAAAAAAGAAAAGAAAAATGGACAAAGCTTCCATCTCAACTGGAGTTGGTCTAATGTAACGAGAACTTTATACACTTTATAAAGCAACGTTCAGTTTTTAAGATAAAAACTTTACGAGTACCATATCATATACGTTAAAAAGTTAATGAAAGCACCTAATTTGTTGCTGTCTTGCTCTAAATAATCTTTTTCAACTGTCGAAAATAAACTCTTTACCCCGGAATTATTTCCCCTGATATTCATTTTCACGTTACTTTATATCACCAAGGGAAATAACTCTTAAAACTGAAATTACTTCCCTTACCACAACTATTATCCTTGTGAAGCGGAAGCGCATGTAATCAGTTCGGTCTTCTTAAAGCCAAAAAATAAAATAAAATAAAATTAAATTACAATGTTGACGACTGTCCAATATTATTAGGAAGAAACAGAGGAATGTTCATGCTAAAAATAAACGGGAAATCATTTACAAGCATAAAATCAAGAAAAGTTATCTCCCTTAAATTATCACTGCTGTTGGCTAATATGAAATAATAATAATAAAAAAAAGGATCGATATTTTAAAAGATAACGTCATAATTAAAGCAAACACACGCTCACATAAAACGTAAAAATAAACATAAAGTTATTTTGGATTATTTGGACTACTATTCTCATTTCAATTGTTAATTAATTGCGGCCGATGTAACGTCCGACTTTTTTTTTTTTCGCCTTCGGTCCTTCTTCGTTATATTATAGCGAAATTAAAAAAAAAAAATGAAATATGAATTTCAGTTGAAACCAATGGTATCTACTGAATTATCATGCAGTAATGAAAATGCCTAAAATTTACGAAAACTTACATGACAGAAAATTAATTATTAATGAAAATAGTTTTCAAAAAAGAATTTCTAGTGTGTTAATTACATAAAGTCAGGGGAAGTAACTCAGTTCGTCTTGTTGCAATTAATGCTGGATATCTTGCCATCATATATATGTACAAAGTACATTTTTATGTAATAGTGTAGTAATATTTAACTAATTGTGACATGACAATTAGAAATAAATAATCTTTTTTATGGCGATTGCCGGGAGCTGGTGTCTTGTTGAAGTAGGAAGTGGGAAATACAGAAATAAAGATTGCTGAACTCACACAAGAATTGGAGAAAATTATGTATATTAAATTGAAAATATTACAAAGAAAAGGTTCTTGCAAAACTAATTGTGTTTGCGGCTTTAGAAGTCCAATAAAAAGTTCTTTATCGTCCAAAAGTCTTGGACGGCTCCCTGAAAAAGTTCAATCAAAATTCGGCGGCAAATTTAGGAGAGATTTTCCATAGTTGTCTATAGGCCGACGATTGATTCAAAAAGAGGGCGAATCTGTTTTTCCAGAATTCTGCTTATATTAAATGTTTGTTGATTGGCCAAGGAGCTTCATCCTAGCCAATCAAAATAGGGCTTTCAGAAAGGAGAAGTGGTCGATATAATTAGTTTGAACAAAGGGAGGTAACTACTTTTTTTTATACTCTCCCAACAACAACAAATAATGCGACGATTGAAATCGTTGCATGCTATATAAAGGCAATCAGTTACAATATTTGTGATTGCTACGTAAAGTGTTTAAATTAAATTGTACAGAATATTCTGTTTAATAGAAATATTTAACAGGTAGAATATACCTTAATGTGTTAGGCATTATTATGGCCCATTTACAATGCAAATTTTCTTTTTTTTTTTTAATAATAAATGTAATGTATAAATTAAATTGTACAGAATATTCTGTTTAATAGAAATATTTAACAGGTAGAATATACCTTAATGTGTTGGGCATTATTATGGCCCATTTACAATGGAAAATTTTTTTTTTTTTAATAATAAATGTATTCAGGATTAGATGTGGATTTCTTGATCCTTTTAGGCCTGTAATTGGCCATTTCTTCTGAAAGTTCCGATGGGTCCCTACATTCTTCTATAGGGTGGGATGCAAATTCATCAGATTCCTCATCTGCTGGGGTGTCAGGAAAGTGGTTATGAGTGAGTGATAACTCCAACGGATATAAATGTTTGAGGCTATGTGTTTCCACTGCACCATCACTTCTTTTTATTCGAGCAGAATGAACCTTGCCATCGTTGCCACTAAATAGCTCAATAACTCTGCCCAGCTTCCAGAAGGGCCTGGACTTGGCCGGATTCTTGACGAGTATTACGTCGTTGATATTTATTTTATTGTGAAATTCAATTTCGTGTAAATCCTTGCAATTCTCCCTCAGACTTAGCAAATATTCATCGTGCCACATCTCTTTGAATTTAGATATTAATTCCTCTCTGCTTTCCAAGGTACTCACAAGGAGAGACCTAGTTATTGGTTCTGTCTCAACCAAACTGGGTGTGTCAGATTGGAAGGAGAGCTCACAGTTTATATTTGGATGAGTGAAACAGTTGGGTGTTAAGGGAAGCAGATCAATATCGGTAGAGCATCTGTAGGTCAGAGGTCGAGAGTTCACGGCTCTTTTGATGTCTGATAGAAGGGTTAGAAGGTTAAAATAACTGATTTTAGATCGGCCAAGTGTTTTGAATAGGCATGACTTTATCACTCTGATCATTCTTTCCCAAGTACTTCCAACCCAAGGGGAGTATAAGGGTATTTTTATGTGTTTAATGCCAGCGCTTGAATATGAGTTACAGAACTCATTACTGTTTATGTGATGTTTAATTACATCACCACCTAAGGCTGCATTAAAGGAACGTGCATTGTCACTGTATATGTGACTGGAAACTCCATAGGTATTTGAAAACCGAATCAAGGCTTGAATGAAGGCTTGTGTGCTCATATCAGGTACAAGTTCAATGTGAACAGCCCTCACGTTCATACATGTGAAAATTAATAAATACATTTTATGAGACTTTTCATCTCTTTGTACCCAGATGTGACCTGTGTAGTCTATGCCTGTGTGTTGGAAAGGATTGATTAATCTAACACGGTGTTTTGGCAAATTTGTCAATTTGGGGTATTTGAAGGCTAGGCTGTTGAATTTCCTACAGGTATTGCAGTTAGAAATCACAGTCTTCACAGACTGTCTTGCCTGTGGGACCCAGTATCCGGATAACCGCAATTTGGTCACTGTCGTACCAATACCCAAATGCCTGCATCGATTATGGCTATCCATAATCAGTAATTTTGTAAGAGAGTGATGTTTTGCAAGCAATATTGGATAGATTAAATTGTAGTCATATCTTGTCGAATTGGCAATTCTACCATCCACTCTCAAAATCCCATCAGAATCGATGAAAACGTTAAGATTCTTCACCAGCACTGGGATTTCCCTGTCAAGAGGATTCTTCAAATAAGCAATTTCCTTTTCAAACGATTGCAATTGCATCATCTTTATCAGGTAATTCGTGGCTGTCTGTTTTGGATCTGAATGTTCCTTCACTTTTCTGCATCGATGCACAAACTTGAATACGAAAGCAGTTGATCGACACAACTTGTTGAAGTCCGAGAACCTGTCAAATGGAATCAGTGGTTCCCTAACAGCTTCACTCAATGTATTATGGAAAACACTTTCCACATGACACTTATTTTCCGGGCTCAGACAGCTCAAAGTACTCAACAAGCCACGCAGGTCCGCATGTCCAGTAGTCCAATCCCTGTTTAAACTTTTCCAGAGTGATACCACGAGAAAGAAGGTCAGCCGGGTTGTCAGCAGAAGGAACATATTTGTAATGAATGCCCAACCCAAATTCCTCACTCAACTTCTCCTTCATTTCTCGAATATCTTTAATTCTGTTTCTGGTATACAGACTCTTTGCCTTTATATTCTCGGTGAGCAACCATGACAAAACAACTTGCGCATCCACAGAAACAAAAACGTCCTCTATGTTGACACCAGAGAAGGATCTCAGTATCATAGTTAAAGCCTTGAATGCAATATATACTGCAAGCAACTCCATCATAGGTAATGTATTTGTCCTCATCGGGGCCACTTTAACCTTTGAAAATATTATGTGAGACTTCCCATTTTTCACACCATATATGACAAATCCATATGCCTGTGGTGACGCATCACAGAACAAATATAATTTCAGTTGGCTACCAGTGTCTATAGCATGTCTTGTAAAAAATAGATCACCTAGACCAGAAAGGTCCTCGGCCAAATTCGACCAGGTAGTCATTATGTCAGTAGGAACCTTTTCATCCCAACCCAACTTGAGCAACCACAATCTTCGGAGAAGTATTTTTGCCCTAATTGTAACCGGGGCACATAGTGACAGTGGGTCAAATATTTTTGCTGTCTGGGCCAAAATATCCCTTTTTGAGAGTATGTTCCTCTGAACCATAGTGTTAACAATGCTAATAGTATCCAATTCAGGGTGATATTTATATCCCAAGACCTTTTCGTACCCGCAACCATGCTGCACGATTCTGTCATCCTCTGTTATAATGTCTCGAAGAGGCTCATAGTTGGAGTTACACGATCTCAACTGGAAATTTCCCGTCTGCAGACGAGGCACGGCACTCTTATAGAGACTGATTATTTCCTCAGAAGAATTGCTGGTCATACATAAATTGTCGACATAAAATCGATTTTTCAGCATCTCAGTACATGCATCATTCGGAAAACGGCTGACATGGTGTTTGAGAACGTAATTTAAAATGAATGGGCTGGCATTGAAGCCAAATATCAATGTACAATATCGGAAGCAAAGCAAATTGTCTCCATCTTTTACGAAAAAACAAAATCTGTTTTTGTCCTCAACCGACCGGAGTTTGATCATAAGAAATGCCTTTCTTATGTCTCCCAATAATACATATTTGTTAGTAAGAAATAAGAGCAACAGTTCAAGCATGTTATTCATCATGTTCACACCCGGATAAGATGCTTCATTGAGGAAGTAACCACCCCCGGTCTTCAACGAACAGTTAAAAACAGGCCTGATTTTAGTGGTTACCTGTTGATCCGACTTAAAGACCGGTCGATGGGGCATCCAAATGTATTTGCAGAAATCTTGTGGGGCGACTTCAATTCTCTCGATAATCCCTTCACTCTCTTGCTGAAGAAAAATATCAGTATAGGTCTTATCCAAGTCCCTTTTCTCCAATGAAAGCATTGTTCTGTCAAGCACTTTAAGAGCGACTTGATAGTTAGAGGGAACGGAATCGATTTTGTCCTTATGCCAAGGTAGATTCACGAAATAAGAATTGTCCCTGAATTCGATAGACTTCCTGAAGTTTTCAATCCTATTTCTGTCATAATCACCAATTAGTTCTTCGTCATGGGAAGCAGCAGCTGAGTCCACAGCAAACATTTTTTCCAAATTCTGTTCCACGTTGGAATTCTCAAATACATCTGGAAACGGATCCGGGTAGGAAGACTTGGGTTCCAATATGGAATTCAACTGTCGTTCAGGGCAATGGGCATATTTGGATATTGTAGTATGATAATTGACAATTGTTTTGGAAATTCCACATCTCACAGGACTGACTTGATGAGGATACAAAAAGTGTTGTACATTACCAAATGGGGCAATCCCTTGAGGCAAATCCCAGGCCTGTCCATTCATACATTTAATGATTCTGGAACCCTCCATGAACTGAAATATGTCAACTCCCAGGATACCCTGAATTGTTATGGAATCACCCTGTTTTTCATTTGAAAATGCCAATCTGTGTTTCAACTCATTCAGGTTGGACTTCACTTGGCCAAAGCTGGCGAACTCAAACTGCATACTGAATCCATCATCGATTAAAACAGGAATAGGGAGTTGTTTCCCCTTTCCCACGGTAACGTTCAAGACAACCTGTTCAAATCGCTTCATAGTCACACCCGCATAGGTTTCATTTGATAATCGGTTGGATCAGAATTTCCATCAGGATACTTCAGCTCCTTTAATATTTTCTTAGAAAAATATGAACGCTGATTCCCTGTGTCCAATAGGCAGTTAATAGTAGCTTTCTCAGATCCATAATTTAAAGAAATAGCTACAACAGGCAATATGATTTCGTTTTCATAAACGTGAGAGAATAGAGAAACCACTCTCTTAGTGTTGCACAGGGGTGCAATATGCGCCTTTGAAAGGCATAAGCTGCACGTGAGGGGTGATTTGCTCTGGAGTCCAGGACAATTCTCACTTTTATGTTTTAAGCTGGAACATCCTGTACACAGTTTCAGTTGCTTGCACCTCTCAACTCTGGCTTCATAAGATGCAAACTTGGTGCATTTTAGCATAGTGTGGCCACGTGATGTGCAAAGTTTGCAATATGCCCCAGAAGAGCTTGTAGTGAAATTCTGTAGAGCAGCATCACCATTCTTTTTTTCATAGGTCTTGACCTGCCCTTTATCATTCTTCGAGGGGTTTTCCGTAACCCGAAAAAGTTTTTTATTTCGAGACAGAGCACGAACTGCCTCATTGTAATTTTCAAAAATTTGTGTTAGAGACGGGTAACTCGTGCCCACTCTGTGGTTAATTTCCCTTCTCAAGGCAACTGGCAACTTTTCGTATATAATATGGCTGACCAGCAAAAATCCGGGGGAGTTCTCCTCAAAAAAATCTATCAGATATGAAGTCCTCAATTCGGATAAATCCGCTCTCACCTCAGCAAGGTATCGCTTCACAGCCACAAATTCAGGGTCATATTGAGGAGAAGTAGAAATGATCTGCTTGAAGATCTCACTTATTATAAAGGGGACATCCAGGAATTCCTTGGTCAGCAAATCCACCGCTACATCGTAATTACCATCCTCCAAGGTCAGATGGGAAACCAATTGCAAGGCATAGTCACTCAAATACCCTTTCAATAAGGCTAATTTTGCCCTGCCGGAATCAATAGACTCAGTACAGTTTTTGAATTGAGCAATAAAATTTTTATATTCAAATTTGGAAGGATTGATTCCACTAAAGGTGGCACACTGCAACTTGGGGACAGAAAGCAAAGGTACAGAGGTAGGTTCATTTTTCCGTGATGTGGTGGGGTTTTCAATAGAATTTTCAATGTCGGCAAGGCGATCATTAATATTAGCTCGAAAGCCAATTTCCCTCCTTTGCTCCTCAACAAATCCACACTCCCTTAAATCAAGTTCTGCTTTTATACACAGCCCTTTAATTTTATCATTTAAGGAGCGGACCTCAATCTGCAACTCCTTAATTATAGCTTCTTCCTCCTGGAAGGTTTTTTTTCTCAAACCTTCGCGTTCTTCCAACATGTCCGTGTTAAGGGAAATATCTTCCTTTAACACGTTTCTGGAGTCCATGAGCGCCCTAACACCCTTCAAGGTCCGGAAATCATCCATTTTACAGTTGTTTTGTTTTGGGAAAGGATGATGGTTTTAAGTTGGTTTTTTTTTTAAACAAGTTAAATTTTGTGGGAGTATTGTTGATAATGTCTGTGTATAGGCCGAGAAGAGTTATGGCCCTTGGACGGAACTTAGCATAAATGGAGTTATGGCCCTTGGACGGAAGTTTGCATAAGTGGAGTTATCGCCCTTATATAAGGAGGTCATGTTTATTTACATTCGTATGTACGACGCCACACTCTTAAACGAATGATGCCTGCTTTACGCGAACTTCAGTCAGTAGAAAGTTTCAAACTTTTAATAATACAACAGGAAATATTATATTATTTGTTCGTTTTTTTTTGGAAACGAAATAAATTTTTTTTTTTCTTTTAAAATGTTCATTGAATTTTAAACCCTTAACAAAGGCAGAAATATTATTTGTTCGTTTTCTTTTATTTTGGAAACGAAATAAATTTTTTTTTCTTTTAAAATGTTCATTGAATTTTAAACCTTTAACAAAGGCAGAAATATTATTTGTTCGTTTTTTTTTTTTTTGGAAGCGAAATAATTTTTTTTTTTTTCCTTTAAAATGTTCATTGAATTTTAAACCTTTAACAAAGGCAGAAATACTATTTGTTCGTTTTTTTTTGGAAACGAAATAAATTTTTTTTCCTTTAAAATGTTCATTGAATTTTAAACCTTTAACAAAGGCAGAAATACTATTTGTTCGTTTTTTTTTGGAAACGAAATAAATTTTTTTTTCTTTTAAAATGTTCATTGAATTTTAAACCCTTAACAAAGGCAGAAATATTATTTGTTCGTTTTCTTTTTTTTTGGGAAACGAAATAAATTTTTTTTTTTTTAGAGGGACTTCTCAAATTGGTATTCCTTTTTCCATTTTCCTTGCAAATATCCTCAGGAGTTCAAATCTTCTCTTCCCTTTTATTTTTTTTTCTCTTCACAACAAGCTGCTAAACGTTATTTAATTTTGCAAAATATGGCGATTGCCGGGAGCTGGTGTTTTGTTGAAGTAGGAAGTGGGAAATACAGAAATAAAGATTGCTGAACTCACACAAGAATTGGAGAAAATTATGTATATTAAATTGAAAATATTACAAAGAAAAGGTTCTTGCAAAACTAATTGTGTTTGCGGCTTTAGAAGTCCAATAAAAAGTTCTTTATCGTCCAAAAGTCTTGGACGGCTCCCTGAAAAAGTTCAATCAAAATTCGGCGGCAAATTTAGGAGAGATTTTCCATAGTTGTCTATAGGCCGACGATTGATTCAAAAAGAGGGCGAATCTGTTTTTCCAGAATTCTGCTTATATTAAATGTTTGTTGATTGGCCAAGGGGCTTCATCCTAGCCAATCAAAATAGGGCTTTCAGAAAGGAGAAGTGGTCGATATAATTAGTTTGAACAAAGGGAGGTAACTACTTTTTTATATTTTCAACTGTCCAAAATAAAGCTCTTTAGCCCGGAATTATTTCCCTTGAATTTCATTTTCTTGTGAATTTTATTGCTTATTGTTGAAATTAATAAAAAATAGTATTTATTTATTTATTATTTATTTATTTATTTATTATTATTATTATTATTATTATTATTATTATTATTATTATTATTATTATTTAATGAAAACTAATTTTTTCAGTTCTTCGGTTATGCTACAATAGGTACGTGCAAAATGAATGCCGATGCTCAAAATCTATAAACATTTTGACCCCTCCTTTTACTTAAAAATTCACCAAAAATCAGAAAATTAACCAATTTTAATGAAGTTTTCAATCTTTTTCAAATGATGATCACGGAATATAATGAATCCATTATTTTTATTTAAATCTTAGTGGAAATGTATTATTTTGTTTAAATAAAAAATACCATTACTAAAGTTATGGTTTTCAAAAAACGCATGAATTTATTTATTTATTTTTTTTTTAATGAAAATAAAGTATCGTAAATTATAACAATAAAAAAAATTATTTAATTATTTTTTAATGAAAATAAAGTATCGTAAATTATAACAATAAAAAAATTTATTTAATTATTTTTTAATGAAAATAAAGTATCGTAAATTATAACAATAAAAAAAATTATTTAATTATTACAGGAACATTAAGGAAAAAGGCCCTAAAGCTCATATTAATAAATTCGGTATAACTCGAAGAAAAATTTATTTCTCGAACTACTGATATTATAGTTGAATTAAGCGTTGTTTATTTTTGAGACTGAGGGAACTTTAAAGAAACCTTATTTTACTGAGAACAAAGCAGGGAGCGAGCCGTTGTTTATTTAAAAGGAAGAAGAAAAAGGAAAGAAAACTCAAAGGAAGTTACAAACAGAAGTTAAAGAGTTCTTTTTTCTTTTAGCACATTTTCACGGGAAAAAAATTATTAACTTTATTAATTTTTTTTTATTGCGGACTATTCATCTTTTCTTAGCTGTTTCATGACGTTTCCGCCAACTATTCCTCTGGCCTTCGTCAGGTGGTAACCGCGACGGGATAGAAACTCCGAATCTCCTAACTGCATCCACTGCAATTACTCTCTTCCGTAGTTGTTGTCGTCGTCTCACCACATTTTGGTCAAGTAAGCCTCTGGCCAGCTTTGGGTAGGATCGAAACTGCTAACTTCAGACAATTCTCACCTGGAACCATAGAGATTCAACATCTCTATCCACTGTGCCACGGGCCCTGAAGGGCGATCAAGGTTTAATTTTTTGGTCTTATAAATTCAAGTTTCTTCCATGGTCGGGTCCGTACCAAATGGTATATATTATTTTAATTGGAATTTATTACGGACTCGACTATGGAAGATCAGATAATAAACATGAATTTATAAGACCAACAAATTAAACCTTGATCGACTGTGGCACAGTGGATAGAGATGTTGAATTTCTATGGTTCCAGCGGTTTCAATCCTACCCAAAGCCGGCCAGAGGCTTACGACCAAAATGTGGTGAGACGACAACAACTATGGAAGCCAGTAATTATGAGATATTTTTGCTCGGATGGGAAAATGTGTTGTCCGATAAGTTCAAAATTGCAGTGGAGGCAGCTTGGAGATTTGGAGTTCCTACCCCGTCGCGGTTACCACCTGACAAAGGCCAAAAGAAACGTCATGAAACAACTAAGAAAGATGAAGATAATAGTTGGCAATAAATAAATAAATAATACTCATCTCAATAATGAATTCCAATGAAATAATATATAAAAAAAATTATAATTGCAAAAAAATATTTTTACATTTGTTTTTTAAATTACAAGTTTTGCATAATTTTTATATTTTTAAGATTATAATATTTTCCTTGCTTGCATGAATGTGAAACTTTCGGCGTATCATAATTTTTATATAATTTTGAAAATAATGTTCTGTTTTAATATTAAATCAGGAACATAAAAAATAATCAAATTTAAAATTGTAAAAATCATATAAACGTTTAGGATAGGTATGTACGGATGACTACTGGGGGAGGGGGAAGAAAAAAAGAAAACCAGTACCCCCAACCTCCCTTTAACTACCTGATGTCATTTTCAGACAGCCTTTTGACTGTCTCAGATTTGGGCTTTCATATAATCCATCTTCAGAGACTTTGGTTTTGTTGACATTCTGCAAAGCAAGAATCTCTCGCTTTTAGAAGCTAATTAAGGTATTTTTTTTTTTAATTTAATTCAATATCTTAGAATTTTATGCTACTAATTATCATTGAAATAGACCCAGAAAACTAATCTTTATCTTTTAAAGGATTTTTACAATGAATTTATTTAACTTCAAAATTTACCTGAATTAGTTAGCTCGCCGTGAAACATTTCTATACCTTTTTTTTCATGTGTAAAAATATTGTTTTTCCTTTTGGAAATTAAGTTTAGTCTTTAATCTTTCAAATTCATTCAAAAAGTAGTTGGAAACCTAGAAAAAAATTATGATAAATCGGCTTTCAAAATTATGTCTCCCATCTTTATTTGGTCATTTTTGCCCGTACCTATGCTACAATAACGAAGAAGAACCCCTTTTTCAGGAGTATTGTTTCGATCATGGGAAACTTTATGTCGAACTTGAGATCTATACAGAATTTCGAACCAAACTCCTTATTCAATTTAGTGGGTAGATTAGCATTGTCCCATCAGCCATTAAGTATTAAGTCATTTTTAAAATTATATTCTGAGTTCAAGTTAAAAATGTATATTTATACATGCTCAGAAGTTAGTCGATTTACTCCTGTGAAGGTCAACGTTTTTTTTTCAATTTTGACTCATTAGCAGCTATTTTATATGCTAAAAAGTGCTCCCGAGGTCCAAATACCTTATATGTCAAGTTTCAAGCCCATAAACTAAATATTCAGAGAGGAGGTTGATAGAGATGATTCGTACACACTCAGGTAAGGTCACACACACACACACACACACACACACACACACACACACACACACACACACACACACACACTCACACATATATAGCTTAGAGAGTTGGGAGAATAGAGTAAATTCAATTCTATAAGAAGAGACTTATTGGGATAATATGAATCTCAACAATTTTGATTGGAGTTTATATAGGAAAACAATAAGAATGAAAAATGAAGTCACAAAAACTAAATATTGGTGAATATAAAATGATTCATTTATTTAATAAAAGTATACAAACATTTAGTTGGAGGATAGAGGGGACTCTTTATAACAAGGCATTTCGAGGCCTAATGCTTCTCATCAGAAGAGTAGAGAAGATGCTAGGTAACATAATGGGGATGCGACGTCTAGCGTGGGATTCATTAGGAACGAAATAAAGTAATGAAATTATTGATGTTTTTAGGGAGAATTATATCAGATTCCAAGATAAAAGAGGAGCGTATTATATAAAGTGTAATGTAAAAAGCTGTATAGAGTTTCTATCATAGTTTTAATTAACTATACCTCCCCCCTTGAGTCTTAAAACATAAACTACCTACATTATTTAAGATAGAATGTAGAAACAATGGCTTATTAGAATCAAGCGTGATTGTTAAAGGAAACCAATCATTTAATAATTAAAAAAAAAAAAAATGAATAATTAATTAATGAACGCTCATTTTTTAAAAGAATATGCAAATTAGTTTACCTTCATGAAGTCGCTCGCATATCCATGACTGAGTATATCAGGAAGTTTGTTTTAATAATTTTTAAATATAAAAAATAGGATTTTAGTATCAATGCCAGAGCAAGATAAAACCTCAACTTTATATTGATATATATATATTTATATGGTAAACAGCTGTTACAATAACGCATATTTTTTGAACGGTTATCCCAAAAGGAGAAACATTCTGGAAATCTGAGATCTCTTTCATTCAGCCTCACAGACATCTTCTCAAAAGAAATGACCCCCCCCCTCCGTGTTGGCTGCCGTGCTTCATTTACAGTGAGACACTTATTTGCGAAATGTATTTCTTCTAGAAATTATCAGGTGAGTGATTTAAAGGATCCTTTTCAACAGGCCAACTGGAACAACATTTTTGGATTCCTAAACAAACAAACAAACAAACAAAAAAAGATCATGCAAATTATCACCCCTCCCAGAATATTGTCAAAACCAGATCTTTCTCCGAAAGAGCCCACCTTTCAAACTCCTCAGCTTAACATTCACAGGCAACACGAATCGGAACAAATTCATTGAAGACATTGCTAAGGTTGGTGTAAAGAAAGTGGGCTCCCTCTACTGTGCTAGAAAATTGCTCACATCAGACAGTATCCTGTATTTCTACAAAGCCACAAGTTCACCCAATGCATGAAGTATTGGTGCAATATCTAGGCTAGTGCAAAGACCACTAGTCCTTAACTCTTAGGCTGGGTCCAAATAAGAGACGAAATCTAAAAGGTCCGGCACAATCTAACAAGCGCCAACGTCTGCCCCATGTTGCAACCTCTGTCTGTTTTACAAGTATTTTAATGTAATGTGCTCTGATGAACTTGTAGCACTTGTGCCCCCTCGATGTACATACTTCAGATTAACCCGACAAGCAGCAAAATCACACGCCTTCACTGTTAACGTCCTTAGATAACGGATAACCTCCTACTTTAATAGTTTCTTCCCTCAGACTGCTAGATTTTGGAAGTCCCTCCCTGTTTCCTACTTCCCTGACTGTATTAACATGCAGAAGTTTATATGTAATGTGAACAGATATCTCGCTGCTCAACTTCCCACAGTCCCATATCAGACACTATCCAAGTAGCAATGACTTGTTTGAAGTGAAAATAAGCAAAAAACAAACAAACAAACAAGCAAAAAACAAACAAAAATAACAAAAAAAAGAAAAAACTGACACGAAGAATTGTTCTATATTTGTTGTGACCTTGAAAGGCCAATGACCTTGGAAGCCTCCAAATAGATAAGATAACACGGTGGTATGCTTATAACAGTGTGAATTTATAAAAGTACAGGAAAGTATGTTTGTATCATTTTGATTGATCGGATAGTTATTTTCATCTTGAGTGTTATTAGCACAACGTTTTGGTTGCTGCACCCCGCGACCTTCTTCAGATGTTGAATACATGTTTCCTTTTCTCTACTAAGGAAAAGAAGGGTTAGCTCTGCATTGCAAGAATTCGAACCGTGGATTTGAGGGTTGGATAAGCCGTAGCTGAAACATGTATGCATATATGTAGCCAAAATATTATAAAAATTGTTACAATATTTTGGAATAAGAATGGGGTATGATCCCGCACAGTCGGACGATTCTATTTATAAACGATGCTGCTAGGAACTGACGAATCGAATTAATTCACGTTCTGCTACAAACCAATCAGAAACCAGAATTGCTTCATAAATATTAAACCTTTTCTGGAGCAATTTTACATGTTTTTTCCATCTTAACACGGTAAGGGTATTTTGCTCTGTGGAACAGTCTACTGCAAACAAGTCACCTCTCAGGACGTGTGTAACAACGAACCATCAGAAACTGTTCTGTCTACTGCAAACCAGTCACCTCTCAAGACTTGTTTAGAACAACGAACCATCGGAAACTGTTCTGCCTACTGCAAACCAGTCACCTCTCAAGACTTGTTTAGAACAACGAACCATCGGAAACTGTTCTGAAACTAAACATGGCTTACACTTCTTCTTATTTATATATGCATGAATAGAAGATAAATGATGACACATGAAACTTTGCTAAGATTATTAAACACTGGCCATCCGTTTCAGTCTTGAGAGACAATTGATGCACTCTGTAAGAGTTCTTGCACAAGTAGTAAATTCTGAAACAAGAGTTGCACAATCTCCACCAACACTCCCTCTCCTGAATCGGCATTGCTTGATTCCAGAAGCAAGGAGAAGTCCAGGACAACTGCAAACAATATCGAGATAAACAGTTATTTCACATACAGTACCTGGTATTCCAAAATGGTCGCCCATATTAATAATGGCCAGCCTCAACGTTGCTTAACTTCATTGATCTTACGGGAAGCGGTGTGTCAACATGATTTTACCCTATGCTTGTATTAATAGCGCATTGTTAATATAGCAGCCATTTTTTTCTAGCCCAAATCTAACGCCTACTTCATAAGGAGGAGGAGGCCAACTCGCTGCCCTTCCCATTCCAAAAGTTCGCCATTCTTGTCGGGCTTTCAACAGACGATGTCGTTAACGCCGTGGGTGACGACGAATTCCACAAGAGCCACAGACGAAAAAGTTGAGAAATAAAATGGAAATACTTTCATCGCCTGAAGGCCTGTTTTTTTTTTTTGCTTTCTGTCTGATTTTTTCTTATTTTATAGTTTGGTTTCATAACTCAATTTTTACTTTTACTATTCAACAAATGTGCTTTCGAATTTCAAGTTCTTACTGTAAAGAAATAAGAACAAGCATAGCTCTTCGTAAAAAGAATTGAGTTCTTTAGGGAATCAGTAATGTAAACAAAAATGAAACGGTAAATGCATAGAATAGTTAATATTTGTAAACCACAACAGAAAAAAAAACCCCAAAAAAACAAACACTTAATTTATAGAAAACGCATTAGAAGAAAATACCCTATCGAACCTGGCTAATGTTAGTGTGTGGAAGGATTTTCTTGACGATAAACATAAAAAATGTAATTTAGATAAAACGCGTTAGAAGGAAATTTGATTTGTTTAAACAATCAAAATTATATGAGTCGTTTCCACATGTTAAAACTAGATATGTTCGGTTCAAGTAGGTATCTCACTTTCGATGCAATCCTCTGTCTGTGTAAGAGCCAAATACGTCCTAAAATGGAATATTGTTGCTACATCTGGGCAGGAGCTGCTCGGCGCACTCTATTCTGCCTTGATAGAGTTCAAATTCGGCTTCAAAACCTAGTAGGTGATGCCTTTTTCTATTCCCTGCAACCTCTTTTCCACAGAATAGACGTTGCGAGCCTGTCTCTGCTCTATCGTTATTTTCGTGACAAGCGCTCGTCTGAGCTCCAATCTATGGCCCCCTCCCCCTTGCCAAACATTCACAAAATCAGTCGACTAGATACAACCACTAACAATTTTCCCCACTCTCTATCTGTGCATAAATCTAAATGCAGATTCCTAGAACTGTCCGACTGTGGAACACTGTTCTGCTGGCCTACTTCCCAACCGATTACGGTATGGTAGCCTTCAAGTAAACAAGTTCTTATTGAATCATTTCCTTCAATAATCAAATTCTCTCCAATTTACAACATTAACGATTACTAAGCTACCACCTTACATTCATTAACCCTTATTCTTTTATGATAGGGAATCGATACCTTTAGTGAATACGGATTCAATGTGAAAATAAAACAATTTTTAAAATAGTAACAGACATTAATGTACCGTTGAATGTTTGTTGTAAATGATTTCATAATTGTTATGTATAATGTCTAGATATAAAAGAGTAATTTTTTACTTTATAGCATTAACTTTGAAGGTACAATTATATAAATGCAACTTTGTGTGTGTATGTGTGTGTGTGTGTGTGTGTGTGTGTTTGTGTGTGTGTGTGAGAGTTCGTTCCTTATAGACTCCGAAACGGCTGAACAGATTTTCTTTAAAATTTACAGAACTTTAGTGTATAAGTCTAGGGGTGATTTAGTTAAGTTTTGTTTCAGAATAATTCCGATAATCGAAACTGCTATTTTAATTTATCTATCATCGGTAAAGCCATTTTTTTCCATGTCGTTGCTTAGCTGTGAAAATTCTACTGTGGATAAGTTGATAGCGTGTTTTTTGGTTTTATTTCTTTTTGCATGACATGGTTTGTAAAATAAAACTCGACACGTAAATTTCCTAATTTTTTTCATTAACTGCATAGAATTTTATATAAGGCTTACATGTTCTTTTTTTTTTCTTTTTTTTTGCATGACGTGGTCTATAGGTTCAAATACCCCACGTAAATTTCTTAATGTTTTTTTTTTTCGTTAACTGGAAAGAAGTTTATATAAAAGAAACAGTAGATTCTCTAGAATGCAATGTAGAATAACATATATCTTGGACTAAGTTACTGCATGGAGGCATGTGAATCTTCCTCCTGGGCAATTTCACGGATTTCGATGACAATAAAAATATAGGAGTATGAAATATTCGTTGTCCATCATTCAATGCCGAGCAATGTCGGGTCTCCCTGCTAGTACACACACACACACACACACACACACACACACACACACACACACACACACACACACACACATATATATATAAATTCAGGCTTGAGATATTCAAAAGTAGGAACTAATGAACACAAGGAGGTTGTTAGATAGTGCTCAATAACAAGAGCAAAATATTTTTATTATTTATTCGAGGGTAAACAGTTACATTTGGTTGCTACAAATATCTGTTTCAGTCAATGAGACTTCGACAGGCGATCCTGAACCATTTGACTCAAACAGATCTTTGTAGCGACCACATGTAACTGTACCTTTGAATAAATAATTATATATATATATATATATATATATATATATATATATATATATATATATATATATATATACTAGCATTTCAGCCCGGCTTTGCCCGGGTGTTTTGAGGTGTACGCTTAGCAAAACAAAAAAAAGTCAATTTTTTTTTTTAATTTGACCCCTATTATGACCCCTTAAAATTTGTAGTTTCGGGCTCAAATCACTTTATTAAGTTAGATCCAGGTTCAACGAACCTATATCTAAAATTTCAAGTGTCTAGACCCAAAATTGTCGGAGGAGTTTGGTAGAGTTCTTAAAGGTCAAATCGTTGAAATTTGACCCCTTAACAGCCAAATTTCTGGCTGACACCCGTCACATCGATTTTCCCAAATCTCAGTACCCGGTATTTCAAATTTCGAGTCTATAGACTAAAAATTGACAGAGTTATTACGTAGGGAAATGTACACAGACAGACAGACAGACACGTTCACTTTTATAGATATATATATATATATCTGCATGTGTGCAGGCAGCAAAAAAAAAATAAAGAAAAAAAGTCTGCACTTGTAATTTTTTCAAAAACTGCAAATTTAAGCTAAATTTAATGTAAGTGTTTACACAAACTATACATCATTTGATTCGCCTTTTATTCTTCTATAATTTTATCCTGTTCATATTTGACTTTTAATTGAAATATTCTAGTGTTAATGTCAATTTAAAAAAATAACTTCAAATTGTGGAGGCAAAAAGAAAGTCCGCAGCAACAAATTTGCTTAAAACCAGCTTAAATTATCGCCCCTAAATCAGTGTAAGATATACACCAACAGGCAACAAATCATATCTAATCGTAATTCTTGTTATTCCAGGTTATACAACATAACATCCGTTATGCCCGTGTGCCCGATACACCCAATCAATATGCAAGCCTCTTAGACCTTTTTCTCTCAACTTCCCCTGAGCTATGTTCATGTACCGTTCATTCTCCTCTAGGATCCTCCGACCACTCCGTCGTATCAGTTAAGATAAAAACGAAATGTAAGAAGCCATCAGACGTACCCCTCCACCGTACTGTATACCGATACTCTATGGCTGACTGGGATAGCTTCCGTACATTCATATCTGATTTACCTCTGCACTCCATGTTTAAAAAGGAAGTGTCCTCTATAGTATCAGATCTGGCCGAATGGTTAATTGTAGGCATAGACCAATTCATACCATCTAAAAAATTTCAACAAAAACCTAACAGCCAGCCATGGTTCTCCCCAGAATGTGCTGCTGCTATCGCGCACAGAAATCACTTTTTCCATAGCTACCAACGTAATAGATGCACTGACACTAAAGCTGCTTTCAGGACTGCCAGCAACCACTGTTAAAGAGTAATAAAAAATGCAAGAGAGCTATATGCCCAGTCTGTTAAATCCAAGGTAGCTGATCAGCGGCTTGGTTCCCACCAGTTTTGGCAAATAACAAATAGGATCATGAACAGAAGTGTGCGTTCTATCCCAACCATTATCAATGGACCAGAGGTTATCTCGTCAGCGTCAGACAAGGCCAAACTATTTGCAAAGAACTTTGCAGCTAATTCTACCCTATGCGACGAAGGCCATCAACTCCCCATATTTCCTCCTATAACACAGAACAAGCTAGGTAACATACAAATATCCGTGCATGAGGTCGCCAAGCTAATAAAAAACCTAGATTCCAGTAAAGCAACTGGCCCTGATGGCATCCCAATTATAGTGTTAAAAAAGCTTCAACCAGAACTTGCTCCCATACTTACAAAACTATTTAAGCGTTGCCTTAAGGAGAAGTGCTTTCCGACTCCCTGGAAGACCTCATCAGTTTGCCCTGTATTTAAGAATTCAGGTGATAAGTCATCTCCCTCTCAGTACAGACCAATAAGTCTTCTCTGTGTTATGAGTAAGTTGCTGGAATCAATATTAAATAGAGAAATAGTCAACCACCTCAGCAGGAATAACCTTCTTAGTGACACACAATATGGTTTCCGCTCTGCAAGATCTACCGCAGATGTGCTGACGGTTATATCCCACAGGATTAGTGAATCTCTTGACAAAGGCTTCCTTTCTAGGGCAATTGCTCTTGACATATCAAAGGCCTTTGACAAAGTATGGCATAAGGGTCTACTTCACAAGATTTCCAGCTACGGTATAACTGGAAATGTTTTCTCAATTATTAAATCATTTCTCTCCGATAGGCTCATAAGAGTAGTGGTAGATGGACAAAAATCGGAGGCCTGCAATATAAATGCTGGAGTCCCTCAGGGGTCAATACTGGGCCCAACTCTCTTCCTGATCTACATCAATGACCTCCCTAAACACATACTTAAATCATTCGTTGATATCTATGCTGATGACATGACCATCTACGGCAACACATCAAAGGCTGTAAATGACGAAGTTCTCTCGGATTCTCTCTCCTCTGATCTCGAGCGCGTGGTTCAGTGGGGGAAGATGTGGCTAGTTACCTTTAATGCATCCAAAACCAAACTCCTATCCTTACATCATCAACGCTCTGATCCCCAGCTGGCATCAATTGTGATGGATGTCTCTCGTCTGGGTGAGGCCCCGTGTTTTGAGAAGCTTCTGGGTTTGACCTTTACTCCTGATCTGAAATGGAACACGTACATCAAGTCTGTTGCCAAGGTCGCTGGAAAGATGGTGGGATCCTTCTACCGCTCCAGAAGATATCTCACTACTGATGCAATTCTCTATCTATATAAAAGCCAAGTACGGCCAAGGATGGAATACTGTTGCCATATCTGGGCAGGAGCTGCCAAAAACAGCCTATCATGCCTTGACAGAGTACAAAATAGACTTCGTGGTTTAGTGGGGGATGCCCTTTTCTCTACCCTGCAACCCCTCTCCCACAGAAGAGACGTTGCGAGCCTATCCTTGTTTTATCGTTATTTTCATGGCAGGTGCTCGTCTGAACTCCAATCCCTGGTCCCCCCTCGCCAATCTTTCACGAAAAACACCCGTCTAGCTGAATCCACTGTGAAAAATTTTCCCCACTCTATATCTGTGCCTAAATCAAAATGCGGATTTCATGAGCAAAGCTTCTTTCTTAGAACTGCACGCCTGTGGAACTCTGTTCCGTCTGCCTGCTTCCCTCCGGACTACAACTTGGATGTCTTCAAGTCTAATGTTAACAAATTCCTAATGAACCGCCCCCCTAATTAAACACTTCATAAAATCTCCTCACTAACGTAATGTACTTGCAATAACCCTTATCCCTGAGTGGCTTCCGGGCCTTGATAAGTGGTGATCAGTGTAAAAAAAAAAAAAAAAAATAACATTTAGTCCATATGTCACGATTTTCTCTTAGTGATCGTCAGGAGCTCATTAATCTCTACCTTTCTGGTTTATCCAATCGAGACATCGGCCGCAGATTGAAATGTGATGAGAAAATGGTACGAAAGACTGTATAAAAGCACCAAAATATCGGCAGTGTTCGTGGTACTCCTGAATCTGGTCGTACTAGAGTTACTTCTAACAGGGAAGACAATGCTATCAAGATCTGCAGCCTAAGAAACAGATTTGAAATGGCTCCCCAAATCCAACAACGGTGCAATCGTGTTAAAAAATGCTCTCTTTCTACTGTCAAGAACAGATAAAAGAAATTTAATTTGCGAGGATATGTTGGAAGATGCAAGCCAATGATTTCTGTAAAGAACAAAAAGCGCCATCTAGATTTCGTCAGATGCAAGGAAGATCATGACTCTTCATATTGGTCAATAGTACTTTTTAGTGATGAAAGCAAGTTCAATAGGCTAGGCAGTGATGATAGGCAGTATGTCCATCAGAGGAAGGACGAAGAATTTAATCCTAAGTGCTCAGTTTCAACACTGCAAGGTGGTGGAGGTTCAGTTTTGGTGTGGGGCATTATTAGTACCAATGATCCAGGGCCTATAGTTCGCTTGCAAGGTTGAATTAATTCAACAAAGTACATTAATATGTTGACTGAGCATTTTCTACCCTACTTTGGTCAGAATTTGGATGATAATCCCATCTTCATGCAGGATAATGCTCCCATTCACACAGCTGGCAATGTCAAAAGGTTCCTGGAAAAAGATGATATTCTGTGTTTGGATTGGCCTGCACAATCTCCAGACCTCAATCCTATCGAAAACGTATTGCATTACATCAAGCAACAGCTACGCAATGATAAAATTTCAAATTTGGACAAAAATTAAAGAACAGTGCGATGCTTTTTCCCCGAAGTATTGCTGCAATCTAATTCAAGGAATTCACAAAAGATTGCAGGTTGTCAAATTGTAGAAGGGCTATGCTTCTAAATATTACGAAGGTGTGCAATAAGTAATGCTCCTGACCCACTTCTCGTTATCTGATCTAGCTGAAATTGCATGTGCACTGATTTATATCTCTACGGGTTATGTAGCAAATTACAGCTCTGAACTAATTGTGGTTTCTGTTTTACAGGTGTTTGAACTGAGTCAGGTGTGAAATGAAGCCTGTTGAATGTCGAGCCATGATCCGGTTTTTGTATTTGAAAGGACGCACACCGCAGGAGACTTTTGATGAAATAAAAGAAACTTATGGTGATAATGCCCCATCATATGACCTTGTAAAACGCTGGCATCGTTAATTCAAACATGGCTGTAAGTCTGTGGAAACAGCTCCAAGATCCGGTCGCCCCCCTTCTGCCATTGATGAGGCACCTGTCCGTCAAGTTGAGGCTGCCATTTTGGAAGATCGGAGCATTACTATTCACCAAATAGTCCAAGATTTCAAGATTAGTACAGGTGTCTGCCAGATGGATTCCCTGGTTGCTCACACCATTCCAGAAGCGAGAGCACGTCGAGTGCTCGAGAATGAATTTGAAGATGTACTAAGAAGATGAGTCAAAGGTTTTCAAAAGACTGATTACACAGGATGAAACCTGGGTCCATCACTATGATCCAGAGACCAAAGTCCAGTCAATGCAGTGGAAGCACTTGGACTCACCACCTCCAAAGAAGGCAAGGGTGCAGCCCTCCGCTGGCAAGGTCATGCTCACAGTCTTCTGGTACCAGGACGGAGTAGTGATGACAGATTTCCTGGCAAAGGGTACCACGATTACAGGAGCCTATTATGCTTCATTTTTGAGGAAATTAAGGGAAGCTATCAAAAACAAGAGGTGGGGCAAGATCAGCAAAGGTACCCTCCTCCTGCAGGACAATGCTCCGGTCCACAACTTGCATGTCGCCAGATCAGAAGTACGGGCGTGTGGTTATGAAATCCTATCCCATCTTCCCTACTCTCCTGACCTTGCAACCTCTGACTTTCACCTCTTCCCAGCCATGAAGTTGTTTTTGAAAGGAAAGCATTTCCCAGATGATGCTTTCTGAAGTCACGTTGTGGTTGGAGGACCAACCTGGGGTGTTCTACAAAAACGATCGCCAGAGCTGCATCAAACGATAGGAGAAATGCATAACTCTGGGTAGTTCCTATGTAGAGAAAGACTAATAACTATGCCGTTTCGTTGCTCTACTGCTATGGGAAGTGGGTCAGGGTTAGGGTTTTCTTTTTGCCACCTCAATTACCGGTACTGTATATATACCCGTATATGTATGTTCATACATATATACACATATATATATATATATATATATATATATATATATATATATATATATATATATATATATATATATACACACACAAATATATACATATATACATGCATGCACATACATATTTCTAAACACACTTATACATACATACACATATATATAAATACATATGTGCATGTGTGTATAAGTGTGTTCATATATATATATATGCAGTGTATGCATGTATACGTGTATGTGGCTATATATGTGTTTATATATATATATATGTATATATATATATATATATATATATATATATATATATATAAATGTGAACATGTGTGTGTCAGTGTGTGTGTGTGTGTGTACATTTCCCTTCGCAATAAATCTGTCAATTTTTAGTTTACAGACTCAAAATTTGATATACAGGGTACTGAGATTTGGGAAAATCGATGTGATTGATTTTTGGCCAGAAATTTGGCTATTAAGAGGTCAAAGTTCAACGATTTGATGTTTGAGAACTCTACCAAACTCCTCCGACAATTTTGGGTCCACGCACTTGAAATTTTAGATATAGGTTCTTTGGACATGGATCTAACTTAATAACTTGATTTGAGCCCAAAACAATAAATTTTAAGGGGTCATAATAGGGGTCAAAATTAAAAAAAAAATTGACCTCTGCGGTCTCTTCCAAATTACTCAGACAATTTCTGGTCTAAATATTTGAAATTTTACATAAAGGGTATTCAGAGATAGGGCAAGCTTTTTCATCAGTTTGGGTCGAAAATTTTTAGTTACCAATATATAAATATATGTATGTATGTCTGTTTGCATGCCTGCCTTAAAATTTCAATAGAGGCGACGGATTTTACCAAGATCAGTATCGTTTTAAAGTTCGACCTTTCATACGACAAATATCGAAAAATTGGCTAAAAACATTAATATCTTCTACAAGGCACTTTTCTACAGGGGGGGGGGTCAATTTTCACCGATATTTTTTAAAGTTATCCTCTCCTTTAGATTGTCTAGCCTTAATTTTAAAAAATGTTGCTTCCGGTTTGGCGGTGGTCGTAACAGCATAAACGTTAGGTTTTACCCCGTTCTTTTCCTCCTTTGCAGCATGGGTTTGAGCCTGCCTTCCTACTACCACTTTTTTATTTTTTTTGCTCAACATACACATCCAAACACCCGGGCAACGCCGGGCTGAAATGTTAGTATATATATATATAAATGTCCTCCCTGACAAGATTGTCTCTGAAATGGATATATATGCTAATGATACCACGCTCTATAACAGGCACGACAGGAAAAAAAATGAACGCATATCTAAGGAAATAGTAGGAACACTAGACGATGACCTCCAATCTGTAGTGGAATGGGGACAAAAATGGATGGTCACATTCAATACTGCCAAGACTAAACTTGTTTCCTTCAATAATTACAACAATCCTTCTCTACCACCAATAGCATTGCCAAAGACTCATTATCTGAAAGTACATCTTTTAAACTCCTCGGCCTAACGTTCACAGGAAACATGAGTTGGAACGATTACATTGAGAGCATTGCCAGAACCGCTGCAAAGAAGGTAGGCTCTCTACCATGCTAGAAAGCTACTAACACCCGAAAGTATACTGTACCTCTATAAGGCCACCATTCGCCCATGAATGGAGTATTGTTGTCATATTTGGGCTGGTGCATCTGCTACTTGTCTCTCGCTCCTAGACAAGGTTCAAAAGAGAGTCACCAGCCTTATAGGTTCCTAACTGTCATCTAAGCTTCAGCCTCTGTCCATCGATGAAAAGTTGCATCCAAAGTCCAAATGGTAAATACTCCGACGAACTGCAAGCACTTGTACCCCCTCGACGTAAATACCCCCGACAAACCCGTCAAACAGCTAAATCCCACCCTTACACAGTAGAGATCCCTAGGAATAACAGAGCTTTCTACTCAAGTAGTTTTTTCCCCAGAACTGCTAGACTTTGGAATTACCTCCGGGTGTCTGCTTCCCCAACTGTACTGAACGTGAACAGACATTTGCTGCTCAATTCCCTACATAGTACCCCTGTAGCTTAGGTCCCTGATAGTAGCCCCCTACATCAAAGTGGCAATGTGCCTTGTTTGGGGTGAAAATGTAATAAACAAATATATATGTATGTGTGTATTTTAGTGTGTGTTGTTATATATGCATAGAATTTATATTTTTTAGTGAAGACTGACGAAATCTTAAAAAAAAATTTTACAACCAAACATTAAGACATTAAAGTAAATTTTGTTGTAAATAATAAACTTTTTTTTATGTATTTCAGTCTATGTCCATATCTCGGCTTAAGATTGTTATGTATGTATGTATGTATATATATATATATATATATATATATATATATATATATAAATATATATATATATACAGTCTTGGTCAAAATTATAAAACCACTTAACAAAGTAAGTGTTTACGCATAATATCGAATTTTTAATCAAACAAATGGTTGAAACCATTGCCAAAATTCGATAATATGTGTATACACTTACTTTCTAAAGGGGTCTTATGATTTTGACCAGGACTGTATACATATATATATATAATATATATATATATATAATATTTTCTATGTCATAAAAAGATGTTTGAAGGTATTATATATAAGGTATTTTAAGAGGCGGCGAACTTTGAATTAAAATAAATTAGAGAAAAATAGTTTTATTATACAAGTATTTTATTTAGTCAAAAGAGATTAATTTTAAGACATTTATAATTTAAATACAATTTCGAACATATAGCCCCCCCCCCCCGCCATACACGCACGAGTATTTTGAGATTACATAATTTCATGATTCCCTGCACGATGTCGCATTTAAAATTTAATTCTTCGATATTAGTCAATATATATAAAAAAAAGTTTGCGGAATTTTCAATGAATTAATTTATTTTGCAAAAAAACAAAAATAAAATATATGCATGAGCTATTTCTCTTTGTGGTTACCCTTTAAGTCAAAGCATTTCTCAAGTCGATTTTTCCAAGTCCGAAGGACGTTTTCAGAATCAACATAAGTTTCATAAAAATTTCTGTGCTTTTTTTTTACCTATGAACATGCTGGTAAATTCAAGTTTCATCTCTTCTGACAATTGCTTCAATTTTGTTTAATAATTTAAAAGAAAAGTTTCTCATGCAAAATTGAATTTACCGACTCACAGGATAAATCTAGGGATGTAACTATTTGACTGAAACATCTTCGCTGATCTTCAATTAAATTTTGATCTTCAATTAAATTTTGAACTTCAATTAAATTTTGATCTTACAATTACATTTTGACCTTCCATTAAATTTTGATCTTCAATTAAATTTTGAACTTCAATTAAATTTTGATCTTCAATTAAATTTTGATCTTCAATTAAATTTTGACCTTACAATTAAATTTTGACCTCGATATTCTCGTCATTGATCTGTATGTCTTTTAACTCGAGTTTTACCAAAAATGTTATATTCGACCTCATCTCATAATACTTGTTTTCTATGGTTGAAAAAGTAACTTTTCTTTTAGAGGGTCTGAACAATACATAGGCTTGCATGAAGCTGACCGCTAGTAACTAGAATCAATGTTAACATCCAGTGAAGTATTCTGACATGTTTCAGCTTGATTTAACTTTAGATAAGTTTTCTGCTTTATGAAATTTTGGATCCAACCTTATATATATATATATATATATTTATATATATATATATATATATATATATATACTTGCGGAGGGGCACCCGGCTTTGCCCGTCCGTAAAATACGTTTATATGATATTTCAATTTGTCCAGATTTCGTATATATTATTATGGCGTCGTGATTTCAAAAGTAAAAAAAAAAAAAAAGTATTTAGGTGCCATCAGCTAGAATCGAAGCCGAAAGCAAAACTGTAGCATTCAAAGTTGGTGACGTTACCACTGCTACAAGGTGACACACATATAAACCTATTAAAAGTAAACTAAGATGAACGTACAAAATGTATACTGATTTCTTTTTTCAATTTTGACCCATTTTTGGCTCCTTAAAAACTATTTTAACCGGCTAAAGACCCCATAAAAGAACGGTCCATAAATAAATCCAATCATTTGAGGCCCCTAGTGACTTTTAGTTTCGGAAGAGATAGAGTATGAAAATATGGAGACAGACAGACATACATAGTGCCTTTTATATATATACATACATATATATATATATATATATATATATATATATATATATATATATATATATATGTATGTGTGTGTGTGTGTGTTTACTGATACCGCAGAGTGAGATTTTTGATGCGACCTTGCAAAGCACGAAATGTAAAGACACTGGCGTCATGCAATCTCGAAATACCCGAATGAATGCCAGCGGGAAGACGATAGAAAAGCAAAATAGTAAGCCAAAGAACTTGCAGATTTTTGCAAATAAAAAAAAATTGCTTCAAACAGATTTCGTCTGCAAACTTATTTTATTATTATTATTCTTATTATTTCTTCAGAAATGAGTATATTTTTTCCATTGTTTTATTTTCTCAGCTTTCATTTCTTTCTGTTTTTCTATGGCCATTTTTTGTTTTATGTTGGACTGAGATTTTCAGTTTTGTTGTAATCATCGTAGTTTGTTCCTTTTTTATACGAGTATGTTTTGTTGCGATGTCGGGTTTCTGGGACAGGTATGGCCCGGTTATCTTCTTCTTCTTGCTCGTCCGTCAGAATCGACGATGACCAAGGTATCAATCAATTCGGCGTCAGGGGTTTGTGGGTCCTGAGATGGCTGATGAGGCCAATCCGTGCTCGGCAGACTCTTCCACACTCTGGACACGTGAAGGCGGTATCGGCAGGCTGTGAACAGGCAGCTCTCTCCTTCCTCCTCTTGCGCTTCTGCTGGTCGTGTGTCATGCGTTGATTCTCTGCCCTGTCGGCTCCTAGGCTGATGACGCAACGCCAGGCCTAACGTTTAGCAGCGCGACTCTCCCAAGACTGGGGGCTGATGTCAAAGTCTTTTAGGGACGTTCTCAGACAGTCTTTATATCGTTTCTTTTGGCCCCCTGCATTCCGCTTTCCCTGGCTGAGTTCCCCATAGAAAAGTTGTTTGGGGATTCGGCTGTCGTGCATGCGATAGACATGGCCTGCCCACCAGAGCTGGGTTTTGTGGATTATGGTGGTGATGGTATGGAGCCCCGCACGCTTCAAGACTTCTGTGTCAGGAATTCTGTCTTGCCAGCGGATGTTGAGAAGATTACGGAGGCATCTGAGGTGGAAGCCATTCAACTGTTTTTCATGTCTTTTATATGGCGTCCAAGTTTCGCAGGCGTAGAGAAGGGTTGTCAGGACGACCGCTCGGTATACTTTCAGTTTGGTTGCGAGTGTAATGCCTCTCCTCTTCCACACATTGTCTCTAAGTCTTCCAAATGCACTGCTCGCTGTGGAGATCCTATGGTTAACCTCAATGTCAATGTTGGCGGTGCGGGAGAGGGTGCTGCCAAGGTAGGTGAATTGCTCCACAGCATGGATCTTCTGTCCTTTGACAGTGATGCCGGGTTCATGGTATGCATCTCCTGGGGTGGGTTGGTACATAACTTCTGTCTTCTTTGTACTGATGGTGAGACCAAAGTTGTCACAACTGGTGGAAAATCCGTCCATTTGACGTTGCATCTCTATCTCATTTGGGGCATTAAGGGCACAGTCATCGGCAAAGAGAAGGTCTCTGATGATGGTTTCCCTCACTTTCGTGACTGCCTGCATTCGTCTGATGTTAAACAATTCCCCGTCACATCTGTACTTGATGACAATGCCAGAGTGACTGTCTTTGAAAGCGTCCTGGAGCATGGCAGAGAAAACCATGCTGAAGAGCGTCGGGGCCAAGACACAGCCCTGCTTGACCCCGTTGGTCACAGGGAAGGATTCTGAGGGGTCGCCGTCATCCAGGACATGAGCGGTCATGCCCTCATGGAACTGCCTGACAATGGCGATGAACCTGTCTGGACAACCAAATTTTTTCATGATCCGCCAGAGGCCATTTCGGCAAACAGTATCGAAGGCCTTGGTCAGGTCGACGAACGTGGTGTAGAGGCCCCGGTGCTGCTCGACACACTTCTCCTGCAGTTGGCGTGCAGCAAAGATCATATCAGTCGTCGCGCGGCCCGCTCGAAAGCCACACTGGCTCTCGGGAAGAAGACCATCTTCAAGGTGCACCAGCAGGCGGTTGAGAAGGACGCGGGCCAGGATTTTCCCGGCGATGGAAAGAAGGGATATCCCGCAGTGGTTGTCACATGACTGACGATTTCCCTTGCGTTTGTAAATGTGAACGATAGTAGCATCACGAAAATCTTGCGGTAATTCTTCACTCTCCCACATGGATTGGAAGAGTTCTGTTAGTCTTAAAAGCAGTGTAGGTCTACCAGCTTTATATACTTCTGCTGGAATTGAGTCGGGGCCGGGGGCCTTCCCAGAGGAAAGTTGCTTGATGGCTTTGCTTACTTCCTCTGACGAGGGTGGGATGTCGAGCTCCTCGTTGATAGGCTCCTGGCGTAGTCGATCGATGGCTTCATCGTTGATGGAAGATGGTCGGTTTAGCACACTGTTAAAGTGCTCCGCCCATCTATCAAGGATCTGCTTTTTGTCATTCAAGACAGTTGTTCCATCGGAGCTAAGCAGGGGGGAGGAGCTAGAGGACTGGGGACCGTAGACAGCCCTCAGCGCATCGTAAAACTTCCTCATATCCTGGCTATCGGCATGCTCCTGGATCTCATCTGCTTTGGCGCTGAGCCAGGCATCCTGCATGGAGCGGAGTCTGGCCTGCACCTTGCTGCGGATGTTGATGAAGGCAGCTTTCTTTGCAAAACACTTGGGGTCACTCTGATGTGCACGGAGAAGTTGGCGTTTCTCCTCCAGGAGGGGCTGAATCTCAGAGTCATTTTCATCAAACCAGTCCTGGTGCTTCTTTTGCTTAGGTCCAATGATTTCGAGAGCGATGGAGTAGGTGGAGTCTCTGAGGTGTGCCCACTGATCTTCAATAGTGTCCGAGATGGTGAGGGGGACAGATAGCTTGTCTTTGATTGCTTCCTGTAGCTCATGGATGACATCTGGACTTTTAAGTTTTTCCAGGTCAAGGCGCTTTTTGACTTTCTGGCCCTGAGGCCGCCTCTTGGGTTGGATGTAGAGGCACATTTTGGATATGATCAGGCGGTGGTCTGTCCAACAGTCAGCACCACACACAGCCTTGGTCAATCTTACGTCTCTCCTGTCCCTTGCCCTGATGATGACGTAGTCAATCAGATGCCAGTGGTGGGAGCGTGGGTGCATCCACGACGTCTTGTTACGGGTGGGTAGGCGGAACATGGTGTTGGTGATGGAAAGGTCGTGTGCAGCGCAAAGGCTGAGCAGCCGTAGGCCGTTGCTATTGCACTTGCCCACTCCATGGTGGCCAAGGACCCGGTCCCAAGTGGAATGGTCCATGCCAACGCGGGCATTGAAGTCGCCGAGGACGATGAGCTTCTCTCTCTGCGGAGCAGCGGAGATGAGGCTTTCCAGATCTTCATAGAACTGGTCCTTGGTATCTTTGGGGTTAGTCATGGTTGGTGCGTAGGCGCTGATCAGTGTGGCGGTTCTTGCCTTGTTAAGTGGGAGTTGCATCTTCATCAGCCGGTCATTGATGCCGTCCGGGATGCTAACCAGCTTCCTCACGTGCTCAGTCTTGATGGCGAAGCCCACGCCAGCCTCTCTGCGCTCCTCGCCGCTGCGTCCACTCCAAAAAAAGGTGTAGCCGCCACCTGACTCTGTCAGTTGACCCTTGTCTGAGAGGCGAGTCTCACTGAGGGCTGCGATGTCTACCTTATAACGGGCAAGCTCCCTTGCTACGAGAGCAGTTCTTCTCTCGGGTCGGTCAGCTCTGGTGTTGTCGAGCAAAGTACGGACATTCCATGATGCTAAGGTAAGCACCAACCCTTTCTTTCTCATGTCTCGACCGCTGTGAGGGAAACCCCGCCAGCCGCGGTATGCTGGCCAGGGGTGATGGTGAAGCAGCTATGTTTAGGGCTCCTTTTATCGCCCCGTCCTCATGCCATGGAGGCGAGCAGAGTGATCCTGAAAAGGACTGCTCGGTCGGCCAGCCAGTTGCCTGCACCCCCTCGCTGCTTCGGTCGAGTGGAGTACGACCAGTTTCTGGGCCGCCTGTGTGCAGGTTTGCAGCTACAGCTCCCAGTGATTTCCACACCTGCTGCTTTGCCGCTCACCCATCGCCACTGGGCTTGGTGTTGACGCAATGTTTGACACCCTGACTTGCGCTGGATTTGGATTATAGTGAGGGGGACTTGCGCTGCATCGGCCTCACTCTCTCGTCCTGGCCCGCCCAATTCCAACGGCAAGACATAGTCGAGACGGCTGGGGACGAACAAGGGTGCAGGAGCTGCCGGAGGGAGGCAAGTATGCCATCCAACCGCCTAAGGGGCTCCACTCCTTCGTTTCTGTCGGGGTTGCTCCCCTAGCCTTATCCATTTCCATGGCTCTCACAAGGCAGTGAGGCCATTTGACCCATGGCTGGGATAGGGATTGGTAATGTGTCAGGGCATGTCCACACGTCGGTGGGCCGTAGCACAGTCCCTCTGGGACTCCCTACTGTTCCGAGATCCTCTACTGACTCAGCCTGGAGTCGCATGACAACCAGTTACCGTGTGTGACCACGAGGAGGCACAGCAGAGGTCTTGATGATGGAGAGGCTGTGTACTGACAGGAGAAGACTTACGCACTCGGCTTCTCGTTTCGCGCAAGGCTAGCCAGTGGTGGTTGCTGAGAGCGAGATGGTGCGTAAGCCAAGACGCTACCTTATAGCTAACACACTTGTGCATCACATCACCCTGTGTGCATTGCACACACACACACACGGTTATACACACTAAAAGACGAATGACTTTCATAAATGCCAGAATTTCAATTTATGTTAGTGGATTGGTTTGGTAACAGGGCAGGGAAATTGGGAAAATGTGCGAAGGGAGAAAACATATTGGAAGGAAATCAATTAGATTATATATATATATATATGTATATATATATATATATATATATATATATATATATATAAAATAAATAAATATATATATAAAATATATATATATATAAAATAAATATATATATATATAAAATATATATATATATATAAAATAGATATATATATATATAAAATATATATATATATAAAATAAAATAAAAATAAATATATATATATAAAATATATATATATAAAATAAAATTAAAATAAATATATATATATAAAATATATATATATATATAAAATAAAATAAAAATAAATATATATATATATAAAATATATATATATATATATATATATATATAAAATAAATAAATATATATATATATATATATATATATATATATATATATATATATATATATATATAATTTTGTAGTCCTTGTCGAATTTCGAATAATAAATTTGTCGTAAATATTATAATTTACAAAATTTAATTTAAAATTTCCATTTATAATATTGCTCTATCTCGTATTGAGCTTCTTCATCTGTTTGGGATTGTCTTATAAATATTTGTTCTCATATTTACATGGACTTCAATTTCACAGTATTATACGAGCTGTAATCTGGAAGTATTTCATCTGGAAGTATATATATATATACATATATATATATATACTTATATATATATATATATATATATGTATACATATATATATATATAATTTTTGTTATTTATTTTATTTATTTGCGGACTATTATTCACATCTTCTAGTTGTTATCTTCACGACGTTTCGGCCAACTATTCCTCAGGCCTTCGTCAGGTGGTTAACCGCGACGGAATAGGAATGTCGAATCTCCCAACTGCAGCCGCAGCAAATACTGCCTTCCATAGTTGTTGTCGTCTCACCACACGTCGTAAAACAATAACTAGAAGATAAGGATAATAGTCAACAGATAATTAAGTAAATAATACAAATTACTTATCTCAAAAGACTTCCAAATTATTTCAATTATATATCATTCAGTACGGAACTGACAATGCAAATAAAAATCCAACTTTGATTGCCCTTCGGGGCCCATGGCGCAGTGGATAGAGATGTCTGAAGATAGCGGTTACAATCCCACCCAAAGCAGGCCAGAGGATTAATTGGTCAAAAAGTGGTTAGACTAAAACAACCATGGAAGGCAGTAATTGCTGTGGATGCAGTTGGGAGATTCGACATTCCTATCCCGATACGGTAAACCACCTGATGAAGGCCAGAGAAATAATTGGCTTCACAGTGTCAAAGACTTTCGTCAAGTCGACAAACACCATATAAAGTTTCTGATTTTTCTCTCAAACTTTCTCTGCAACTTAGCGGAGTGAAAATGATGTCACGACCCGAGCAAAAATCACACTGTGACTCTGCGTAGATTTTATTCACAAGATGCCTAATTATTCTGTTTTGGATGAGTCTAGTCAGAATTTTGGCAGCAATACAAATGAGTGATATTCCCCGATGATTGTCACAAACGTTCTTTACAGGTGCTTGATGCATGCATCTTTATAATCTTGTGGGACACGCTCTGACTTCGATATCTTCACAAAAAAGCATAGAGCCTTTTAACCAGTGCCTGTAACCTAAGATGGGATTAGGTCTTTAGGCGATGGGGATATATCAGAAGCGATCTGTTTAATGGATTCGGGAACCTCTTGATAAGCTGGTTCAATTGATAGTTCAGAAATTTCTGAATTTTAAGTAATGGTCGAGATTACATCATTGTCAATAACCGATGATGTATTTGGGACAATTTTGAAGTGTTCTTTCCATCTTTTTAGTATACAAGGACTTGTACCGGAAAAATATCCAGTAAATAAAACGTTGTTTAGTAAATCGTTATTTTTTTTTTTTGCATTTTGTTTTGCATTTCCATACACCAAACATGGATATAAATATCACTACAACATCCGCTGGGTCATAAGCTTATTTGCTTGGGTGGGTTGCTTGAAGGCTGAGATAAACCGTGTCTCACACACACACACACACACACACACACACACACACACACACACACACACACACACACACACACACACAGTAAATCGAACTTACTAAGGGAGATAATAACTTCCGGTGAATACCGGAAAAATATCCAGTAAATAAAACGTTGTTTAGAAAATCGTTATTTTTTTTTGCAGTTTTTGCATTTGTTTAGCTTTTCCATGCACCAAACATGGATATAAATATCACTAAAACATCCGCTGGGTCATTAGCTTCATTTCACTACCTTACTTGCCTGGGTGGATTGCCTGTAGACTGAGATAAACCGTGTCACACACACCCAGACAGAGAGAGATGAGGAAAATTTATAATAAGATCTGCCTTATCGGTAAGAAAAGCTTTACCATTAAAGGAGAAATGCCACTTTGTTTGAAGATCAAATATTACCTTGAGACCATCATAAAAAGCCTTGGTGTTTTTACTAACTCGATAGCCTTCGCGTACCACCAGCGTTCCTTCATGGTTTTGAGACGCCATTGAACTTCACCATCACTAAGAATTGTTGAGCTTGTAATTTTTTTTATACATAGGCATCACCACTTATCAAGGCTAAGGGGCCACTCAAGGATAAGGGTTAAAGAGTGTACAGTAGAGAATTGGACATTATAGTAAGCGTTAGTAATGGAGATTCGATAAATTTGTTAACTTAAGTGGAACGGCTCATCAAAAACTTGTTTATGCTAGACTTGAAGACAACCATATTGTAGTCAGCTGGAAAGCAGGAAAACGGAAGACTATTCCATAGGCGTGCAGTTCTAAGAAAAAAGCTTTGCTCATGGAATCTACGTTTAGGTTTAGGCACAGATAAAGAGTGGGGGGAATTATTGATAGTGTTTTTTGCTAGACAAGTGTTTCTTGTGAAAGTTTGGCGAGGGGGGACCATAAATTTGAGCCCAGTCGAGCACTTGCCATTAAAATAACGATAAAGCAGAGCCAAACTCATAACGTCTCTTCTGTGAGAAAGAGGTTGCAAGGAAGAGAAAAAGACATCCCCTACGAGGCTACAAAGTCTATTTTGAACTCTATCAAGGCAGGACAAGTCCTTTCTAGCAGCTCCTGCCCAGATGTGGCAACAGTACTCCATCGTTGGATGTACCTGGCTCTTATATAGATATAGATTAGATGTAATTCTTCACTTGTGCAGTGGAAACCCAATTACAGGAGACGAAACCGGGCATATTATTTCTAAGTGAAACTGGAATAGGGCCGACCACTTCCCTAGATGAGTTCATAATTAACGGATACTCTAATTTAACAGCTAAATCTGACCCCCAAGATCGCCATGGGCATGGAATATGTGCCTACATTAAGGATGGCTTCCCGTGTGGCAGGGATATCTCTAGAGAAGATCCTAATTTACCCTATATGTGCTTCAGGGTTGCACTTGCTAAAACCACTGCATTTATATTTGCCCTCTATAGGCCCCACAACAGCGGAGTTACTATCTTTAAGAGCATATCTGAGAAAATAGACCACATACTGTCTTCACATCCCTCGGCTAACATCCACATCTGTGGTGACTTCAACGTCCATAACGTGGAATGGCTGACCCATTCAAATAAGACAGATGATGAGGGGAGGTTTTGTCATGATTTTGCCATTGCTTATGACCTCACTCAGATTGTTCGCGAACCCACCCGTGTGCCCGATACACCCGGTCAATATGCAAGCCTCTTAGACCTTTTTCTCTCACCTTCGCCTGAGCTATGTTCATGTTCCATTCATTCTCCTCTAGGATCCTCCGACCACTCCGTCGTATCAGTTAAGATAAAAACGAAATGTAAGAAGCCCCAGACGTACCCCTCCACCGTACTGTATACCGATATTCTATGGCTGACTGGGATAGCTTCCGTACATTCATATCTGATTTACCTCTGCACTCCATGTTTAAAAAGGAAGTGTCCTCTATAGTATCAGTTAATTGTAGGCATAGACCAATTCATACCATCTAAAAAATTCCAACAAAAACCTAACAGCCAGCCATGGTTCTCCCCAGAATGTGCTGCTGCTATCGCACACAGAAATCACTTTTTCCATAGCTACCAACGTAATAGATGCACAGACTAAAGCTGCTTTCAGGACTGCCAGCAACCACTGTAAAAGAGTAATAAAAAATGCAAGAGAGCTATATGCCCAGTCTGTTAAATTCAAGGTAGCTGATCAGCGGCTTGGATCCCACCAGTTTTGGCAAATAACAAATAGGATCCTGAACAGAAGTGTGCATTCTATCCCAACCATTATCAATGGACCAGAGGTCATCTCGTCAGCGTCAGACAAGGCCAAACTATTTGCAAAGAACTTTGCAGCTAATTCTACCCTATGTGACGAAGGCCATCAGCTCCCCATATTTCCTCCTATAACACAGAACAAGCTAGGTAACATACAAATATCCGTGCATGAGGTCGCCAAGCTAATCAAGAACCATGATTCCAGTAAAGCAACTGGCCCTGATGGCATCCCAATTATAGTGTTAAAAAAGCTTCAACCAGAACTTGCTCCCATACTTACAAAACTATTTAAGCGCTGCCTTAAGGAGAAGTGCTTTCCGACTCCCTGGAAGACCTCATCAGTTTGCCCTGTATTTAAGAATTCAGGTGATAAGTCATCTCCCTCTCAATACAGACCTATAAGTCTTCTGTGTGTCATGAGTCATATTAAATAGAGAAATAGTCAACCACCTCAGCAGGAATAACCTTCTTAGTGACACACAATATGGTTTCCGCTCTGCAAGATCTACCACAGATGTGCTGACGGTTATATTCCACAGGATTAGTGAATCTCTTGACAAAGGCTTCCTTTCTAGGGCAATTGCTCTTGACATATCAAAGGCCTTCGACAAGGTATGGCATAAGGGTCTACTTCACAAGATTTCCAGCTACGGTATAACTGGAAATGTTTTCTCAATTATTAAATCATTTCTCTCCGATAGGCTCATAAGAGTAGTGGTAGATGGACAAAAATCGGAGGCCTGCAATATAAATGCTGGAGTCCCTCAGGGGTCAATCCTGGGCCCAACTCTCTTACTGATCTACATCAATGACCTCCCTAAACAGATACTTAAATCATTCGTTGATATCTATGCTGATGACATGACCATCTACGGCAACACATCAAAGGCTGTAAATGACAAAGTTCTCTCTGATTCTCTCTCCTCTGATCTCGAGCACGTGGTTCAGTGGGGGAAGATGTGGCTGGTTACCTTTAATGCATCCAAAACCAAACTCCTATCCTTACATCATCAACGCTCTGATCCCCAGCTGGCATCAATTGTGATGGATGGCTCTCGTCTGGGTGAGGCCCCGTGTTTTGAGAAGGTTCTGGGTTTGACCTTTACTTCTGATCTGAAATGGAACACGTACATCAAGTCTGTTGCCAAGGTCGCTGGAAAGATGGTGGGATCCTTCTATCGCTCCAGAAGATATCTAACTACTGATGCAATTCTCTATCTATATGAAAGCCAAGTACGTCCAAGGATGGAATACTGTTGCCATATTTGGGCAGGAGCTGCTAAAAACAGCCTATCCTGCCTTGACAGAGTATAAAATAGACTTCGTGGCTTAGTGGGGGATGCCCTTTTCTCTACCCTGCAACCTCTCTCCCACAGAAGAGACGTTGCGAGCCTATCCTTGTTTTATCGTTATTTCCATGGCAGGTGCTCGTCTGAACTCCAATCTCTGGTCCCCCCTCGCCAATCTTTCACGAAAAACACCCGTCTAGCTGAATCCACTGTCAAAAGTTTCCCCCACTCTTTATCTGTGCCTAAATCAAAATGCGGATTCCATGAACAAAGCTTCTTTCTTAGAACTGCACGCCTGTGGAACTCTGTTCCGTCTACCTGCTTCCCACCGGACTACAACTTGGATTTGTTCAAGTCCAACGTTAACAAATTCCTAATGAACCGCCCCCTTAAGTAAACACTTCATCAAATCTCCACACTAACGTAATGTACTTGCAATAACCCTTATCCCTGAGTGGCTTCCGGGCCTTGATAAGTGGTGATCACTGTGTAAAAAAAAAAAAAAAAAAAGAATTTATGTTTAAAAAAAAGAGTGAATAATAAAGAATAATTGAAAGATTAGAAAAAGAATTTAAAAAATAACAATTGCGCCAACGACCCGACAATATTATGACATTTGATAGTGAGAGCAAAGGTCACAAAAATAAAGGGGTCGAAATCTGGCAAAATGGAGTGCGGCCCATTTGGGTGAGCTGGGGGCTTCTACATTAATGAACCTTGTGCCTAACTTTTCTGTACTTGTGATGTGCAGATGTGTTAAGCAGGTGCTTGTGATTTTGAAAATGTTCTGGTATGACACAAGCCAAGAATGAAAGTTTGTTTATAATATTGAACCAAGGCAAAGCGATATGAGACCTTAGAATTTGAAAGGTCAAACCCGAAAGAACACATGGATACAAAAACAAAACAATGTTTAAACGTTATGTAAGGATGTCCCCCTCTCTCTCTCTCTCTCTCTTTCTATATTTCTCTCTTTCACTCCCATTATCTCTCTTGCTATGAACAAAGAGAGAATTAAATATAATTCTATTGTTTTAAGCAGTTGAAGCTTGCATTCTGGTGTCGGCAGACACGACATAGCATGCGTCTGTTTTCAACTGGTCTTTATAAAAATATGCTCCTCATTGTAAAATCTTAAATAAATTATATTTTTTATAAAAATGCATTTGTTGGCTATTTTTGTATAAGCGTTGCATTTCAGCATGCCATTAATGCTGACGATGGAAAGATGCCTGTAAAGACGCAATGAAGAAGCGACCCATGCCAGCCGGTTATAGCCAATGATATATCAACCCGTTGTGTTGCTTTCCATGTGCCTATCGTGTGATATCATGTCTAACACCCGGGGCGCTGGTTGCGTTCCCAGGACGTTCCTCAACTAAGTAGCTCTCGCCGGGAAACGATAGTATCATACTACAAATAGTGAGAAGTTGAAACACACGTCCGTGAATAATCAATTTTTTTTGACCTTGTGCTTTTGAGGAGCTAAATAAAATCTCTATCTGACATGTTTATAAAGACTTGTTTGTTTTGTTGTTCTTCGTTTTCAATTTATTTTTAGTCCTAATTTTGCAAGTGTTAAAACAGTCGCGTACGAAAGTAGCAAAGTGCCTCAACATGACAAAAATACAAAAGGAATCATTCAAACAATATCCAGGAACTAGCTAAGGGAGCTTTAGCCACAATTTGTAAACTGAGGTCACCCAATCGGATCAGTGCACGGATTAAGAAGTAAACCGAGGTCACCCAATTGGATCAGTGCACGGATTAAGAAGTAAACAATCATGCAGACCTACATTTGCAGCATACAACGTTATTTTATTTCATTTTTTTTTTGTTTTAATTTTCATTTCTGCATAAATATGCACATATTTAGGAATAAAGGGGTGTGCATCTATCGCAATCAAAGGTGATTGCATAGTCGTGTACTTATATACGAGGTGCCTTAAATAAGTTTCCAGGCGTTTTTCGTATAGACACTTCTATTGATAATACGCACATGAAACCCTATTTCCCTTCGAAGTAATCTCTTACTACAATGCACTTCTTGTACCATTCCAACAATTTCTGGAAAACATCATGTCAATGACCTTCCTCAGTGCCTCTTTCATCTCCTTAATTATCTCATAACGACAGCCTCTAAGGTTTTTCTTGAGCTTAGGAGATAACTAAAAGTCACAAGGAGCAAGGTTTGGACTACAAGGATTATGAGGAACTGTCTTGATGCCCATCTTGGTGAAATAGTCTGCGACAAGGATGGAGTTGTGGACTGGTGCATTGTCCTGGTGAAAAAGCTACTGATCCGATTTGGAGAGTGCTGGTGTCTCCTGACGGAATCTTTTCCTGAACTCCCTTAAAACCTCAGGATAGTATTCATAGTTTACTGTCTGTCCAGTGGGAACCCAGTGCATGTAAATCATCTTTTTTAAAAATTCTATTTTCACCCAAACAAGGCACAGTGCCACTTTGAAGTAGGCGGCTACTATCCGGGACATAAGTTGCAGGGGTATTATGAAAAGAGATGAGTAGCAAGATGTCTGTTCACATTACACTTGAACTTCTGCATGTCAGTACAGTTAGGAAAACAGAATCCCGGAAGGAAGTTCCAAAGTCTAGCAGTTCTGGGGTAGAAACTATTGGAGTAGAAGGCTTTCTTACACCTAGGGATCTCTACTGTGAAGGGGTGGGATTTACCTGCTTGTCGGGTTTGTCAAGGGTAGTCACGTCGAGGGGGTACAAGGGCTTGTAGTTCGTCAGAGCATTCACCATTAAAGTACTTGTAGAACAGGCAGAGGGATGCAACATTTCATCGATGGGACAGAGGCTGAAGCCTAGATGACAGTTCAGGACCTATCAGGTTGGCGACTCTCTTTTGAACACTGTTCAGGAGTGAAAGACAAGTAGTAGATGCACCAGCCCAAATGTGACAACAATACTCCATACATGGGCGAATGGTGGCTTTATAGAGGTACAAGATACTTTTAGGCGTAAGTAGTTTTCTAGCATGGTA
>NC_136500.1:39773110-39783110 GCF_053919585.1 Euprymna scolopes
CGCATGTCGCCAGATCAGAAGCACGGGCGTGTGGTTATGAAATCCTACCCCATCCTCCCTACTCTCCTGACCTTGTACCCTCTGACTTTCACCTCTTCCCAGCCATGGAGTTGTTTCTGAAAAGAAAGTGTTTCTCAGATGATGCATCCTTAATTTCTGAAGTTACGTCATGGTTGGAGGACCAACCTGGGGTTTTCTACAACAAACGGTCTCCAGAGCTGCATCAAACGATAGGAGAAATGCATAACTCTGGATGGTTCCTATGTAGAGAAAGACTAATAAATGTGCCAAGTTCCGTTGCTCTACTGCTATGGGAAGTGAGTCAAGGGCATTACTTATTGCACGCCCCTCGTAGTCTATGCAATCAACAAATTCTCCCAATTTTCTCGCTTATTTGCAGTCAAGCTTAAAAAATATTCCATAGTGTGCTTAGCTTCAACAAAGAATTGATCCAACGATTGTGCCTCTAGTCGTTGTAAAATAAAATTGATCTGGTTCATTGGATCGGTTTCTGACTTCCGGTTTAAAAAAATTCGCCTGTTTACCTATTTCATGGCCACCCTGTCTTAAGTCTGATATTAAAAGCACCTGCTGCTATTCAAAGCCTACACAAGGTCAACAATATTTTTTGTTTTAACTTATTTTAACGTGTTTTCCTTAGAAATAAATGTAATTTAACCTCGTTTAGGTAAAAACACTGATTTAAATATAAATATACAATATATAATTATAATCATATTTAGAACCATATTTATTGCTTTTAGTAGCGTTCCTATGGATTCTGACGATTCTTTTTTCAGACTTTACTTAAAAATATTTTCTCTTTAAGGAGAAGGGAGGTAGAAATCTGGTTTTAGTAGTGCTTTTAGTACAAAAAAACTACAAAAATTATTTATTTACGATTATTTTATTTGTATTTTTCATTGCATTATTTTATGTGTATTTTTCATTGCAAGGTACTACAATAAGGATGCCATTAGAGATCACATCAGAGACGCCCCATGGGGAAATATCTTTTCTCTTCAAGCAGAACAGTGCGCAAATGAGACTACTGAATTGTTCAAAGTAGCAATTGAAGCACATATTCCTACACGGATGTTCTACAGTAAACTCCACTCACCTCAATGGTTTACTTCTACATATGCAGCTGCCATTGCTCAAAGGACACATGCATGCCATAGATTTATACGGCATACGTCCTATACAAACAGACAAAAGTATATAGAAGCTAGAAATAATTGCAAGAAAAAAGTAGCAGCAGGTAAGAGTAAATATACTGAAGCCACCAGGAAATGCATTGAAGCGCAAAAATTAGAGACTCGTGATTTCTGGAAAATCTACAATAGTGTAGTAAATAATAGGCAATCGACAATACCCCCACTAGCAAACAATCATGAGATTGTTTGCACAACAACTAAGAAAGCTAACATGCTTGCCCGTCAGTTTGCCTCAAACTCTAGCTTGGACCCAGCAAGCCATGCCCTCCCTAATTTTCCTCTGCGGACAGAAACAACGCTAGATGATCTGAAGATCACGTGTTCCCAAGTACATGATATTATAAAAAAACCTAGACATCTCAAAATATGTGGACCTGACCTCATACCGGCTGTGCTATTAAAAAATGCTCCGCTGAGGTCGCTTCTGTTCTCTCTAAACTCTTTAACAAATGTCTTAACGAATCTTGCTTTCCTGTCTGCTGAAAAACTGCGTCTGTGGTACCAGTTTACAAAAACTCTGGGGAAAGAACTGACCCATTAAATTATCGCCCAATTAGCCCCCTCCTTCTTTTCGCCAAGATATTTGAGTCCTTAATTAATCAAGCTCTAGTCCACCACCTTACAGCTGCTAAACCTGTCAGAACACCAATATGGATTTAGACAAGCCCGGTCTAATGCAGGTATTTTAACTGTAATCTCTGAACGTTTATACAAAGCACTGGATAAGGCAGTGGAGGAGAGGGCAGTAGCCCTTGATATATCTAAGGCTTTTGACAGGGTATGGCACGATGGTTTTCCGATGAAAATAAAATCCTATGGTATTACTGGACGAATGCTTAGCATAATTAGATCCTTCTTAAATGAGAGAAGAAGCCAGGTTGTCCTCGATGGGTGTACGTCCAAAAAATTTGATAGAAATGCGGGTGTGCCTCAGGGATCGATTCTTGGAACTTTGTTATTTCTGATATTCATAAATGACTTACCTGATAAAATTGTCTCTGAGATGGGTATATTTGCTGACGACACCACGCTCTATAGCAGGTACGTGGAGGAAAACTAATGAGCACATATCTAAGGTAATGGCCGAAACCCTAGAGAAAGACCTCCAGTCTGTAGTGGAATGGCGCCAAAATGTACGGTAACGTTCAACGCTGTCAAAACAAAGCTCGCTTCCTTTAATAATTACACGAAACCTTACCAACCACTAATAGCTATGGTTAGCAATACTTTACCTTAGAGCACTTCGTTCAAGCTCCTTAACGTTCACAGGAAACATGAGTTGGAATAGATAAATCGAGATTATTTCTAAGGCTACTGCAAAGAAAGTGGGCTCTCTCTATCGTGCTAGAAAGTTACCTACGCCTGAAAGTATTCTGTACCTCTACAAAGCCACCATTCGCCCATGTATGGAGTACTGCTGTCACATTTGGACTTGTGCATCTGCAGTGTCCAAAAGAGAATAGCCAACCTAATAGGTCCCGAACTGTCATCTAAATTTCACCTCCTGTCCCACCGACGTAATATTGCATCCCTCTGCCTGTTTTACAAGTATTTTAATGGTGGATGCTCTGACGAACTACAAGCTCTTGTACCCCCTCGACGAAAATATCCCCGACAAACTCGATAAGCAGCGAAATCTCACCCCTACACAGTTGAGATCCCTAGATGTAAGAAAGCCTTTTACTCATATAGCTTCTTCCCCAGAACTGCAGGACTTTGGAATTCTCTTCCAGTTTCCTGCTTCTCCAACTGTACTGACATGCAGAAGTTCAAATGTAATGTGAACAGACATCTTGCTGCTAAACTCCCTACATAGCACCCCTGCAACTTAGGTCCCTGATAGTAGTCCCCTACATCAAAGTGGCAACGTGCCTTGTTTGGGGTTAAAGTTTAATTAAAAAAATTGTTTCCAAACAAAAAACAAAGCAATATGCTCTTCTAATGTAAAAAACAAAACAAAAAAACTACTTGATCAATTTACATATTTAAAAAAAAAGTAATATTTTTTTACGACCAAACCCAGCGTAGTTTACCTCATAAAAAGAAATCAAAATCCAAACTGTCTGTCTGTCTGTTTGTCTGTGTGTCTGTATACATTTCCCTACGCAATATCTCTGTTAATTGTCAGTCTACAGACTCAAAATTTGATATACAGGGTACTGAGATTCGGAAAAATCTTTGTAATCCGTTTTCGAACAAAAATTTGGCTGTTAAGGGGTAAAAATTCAACGATTTGACCTTTGAGAACTCTACCAAACTATTCGACAATTTTGGGTCTAAACACTTGAAATTTCAGATATAGGTTCCTTGGACATGGATGTAACTTAAGCACTTGATTTGAGCCCAAAACAATAAATGTTAAGGGGTCTTAATAGGGGTCAAAGTTTAAAAACATTTGAACTCTGCGGTCTCTTTCAAATTACTCAGACACTTTCTGGTTCAAACATTTGAAATTTTACATAAAAGATATGCAAAGATAGGGCAAGCTTTTACATCAGTTTGGGTCGAAAATTTGAGGAGGAGGTGATCTATAAGTTTTAGTTTTACAATTAGTAAATATTTATGATTTCATCATTGCTGCCAGCAGTGGAAGATTTTATTTTAAGCAAATTCAAATAAAAAACGACAATTAGAAGAATCATTTTTGGCATCGGAAAATAGGTACACATTTTTACGAATCCGATGCCGATCTCGATACTCCTAAAATTTCTGATTTTTCCGATTCCCGATTCCGATTAATCGCCCAAACACTAATCTGTATATATATATATATATATATATATATATATATATATATATATATATATATATATATATATATATATATAATGGTTGTATCGATTGGTTTCTTCTGCCTTTAGCCATAGATAAGCACTTTAGGGATGCGTGTTCCGCGTCCATCCTCTTGACATGTCCCAACAATCGCAGCCGCCTTTCGGAGAATATCGTATACATGTGTTGAGGATTCTGTCCTTCCACTTGATCTGCAGAATGCGACGTAGTCATCTCATGTGGAAGCTGTTCAATTTCCTCTCATATCTTGCGTAGGTGGTCAATGTCTCGTTGCCATAGAGGAGGATACGCAAGCTTTGTAGACACGTTGCCTGGTCTTCTCAGTTGTTCCACACTTGTTTGCTTAGTTTGGGCATAACTCTTACTGCCTTGGCTATCCTGGTGTTCATCTTCGAGTCGAGGAAGAATGAACTGGAGATTGTAGAACCAAGTCCATGACAGCGTTCAGGCTCTACCCTTGATGGAGACGTTTGCAGAGGTCTCTCTTACCTGCACTATTGCGTTTGTCTTGTTTTAACGTAATATATATATATATATATATATATATATATATATATATATATATATATATATATATATATATATATATATATATATATACACGCAAGGACCCGTGGCGCAGTGGCTAGAGTAGTTGGAAAAATCAATTGTAACAAATGATATTCTCCCGAAGGCTGAAGGTTCGAATTGCTTAGGACATCTTTCCAGTCATGGCCAACGGAACAAGGACATGCTACCCATTGATGTAAATAAAGGGTTCCGCTCAAAATTCCGTCCAAATTCCCGAGTTCAACAAGATACACCTGAAGAAGGTCGGAAGTTACATCGACCGAAACGTTGTGAAAAATCACACTCAACATGAGTATGAATATATATATATATATATATATATATATATATATATATATATATATATATATATGAAACAAAAATAATTAACATGACCTAAAAAGCTTACGCAAATATTTTAAATTAATTGACCTTTTGTACATTCCACAAAAAGTAGGTATAAAGATTAGATCAAATTACTTATTATCGATAAAAATATAATTTTAATTGTTTCTTTCGCAATAAAAACAATACGTGCATACATTCATCATAGTTACTTACTCTCTCTTACTAGGTTGCGTGTTTTGTTTTTAGAAAATTTTCCAAATACTTTTGCTTGTACTAGCTATATATATATATATATATATAAAGTAAAAGCTAAGTAAAGATGGAAATAGATATGGTGATGGAATGAGTATAAACGATAGCAATAAACGAATGTATGAATAAATGGGAGGAAACGTTTGATTGAACCGCCATTCTGGACTCGCAGAGGAATCGTAATTACCATGCCACATCGAGAGAGAGAGAGAGAGAGAGAGAGAGAGAGAGAGAGAGAGAGAGAGAGAGAGAGAGAGAGAGATTCCAAAACGGGGGTGGGGGACAAATAAAACAATAGAAATCTAAAAGAAGAGAATAGTGCAGACAGGAGGCAATAAAGATAAGTGACGGAGGCAGACAGACAGGTAAGAAGAAAAAAAAAATTAAAAAACAAACAAACAAAACAAAGGGGGGAAATAAAACAAAAACAAAACTACAACCAAGCAGACATTAAGAAAATGAAAAATCTAGATTGAAACGGCAAAGGCAGAAAATGAAATAACACGCATGAATACGCACAAAAAGAAATACACCCTGACATATGCGGAAATGCTCAGATGAAACAACAGAGACAGAAGAAACGGCAACACACACACACACACACACACACACACACACACACACACACACACACACACACACACACACACATAGAATAAATTACAAAAATTCATATTCCAAAATTCATGATGTTGATAATCTTATAGTTTATTTCTTTAAATCAGTTTAAAAATCAGTTGATTTATACAATTCTTGACAGTATCTGTTTCGTAGCGCAAAATCAATCACTTAATTATTATATCAATTATTGAATCTATTATGCCCTTAGCTCATCAGAAGAAATAGCAACAATCAATCAATCGATGGCGGTTCTTTGCAATCAATATATATATAAAAGTGACATTGTCTGTCTAAGGAACGGTCTCTACTAAACTCCTCTGTTAATAGTTAGTCAAGAGACATGTAATTTGATATATAGATTTGGACATGTGGAACAAATTTGTGGCCAATTTCAGAATTGCACCTATGGCGGCAATTAAAAGTAAACAGAAATACACAAAAGTCTGTATGATGTATGCACTAGTCATAGAACGGAGATGAAATATTCAAAATATCACGTCATTTGCTTAAGTAGTGTTTTTTTTTTATTCAAGAAAATCTACTTTTACTAGTTTCCGATAAAGGAGAAAAATTAGCGGCCATTGACAAGGACAGACAACCGACCTTTAAATTTTGGTTTTTAAGGGCAGATAACATTTAATTTTTTCTTTAAGAAAAAAGACAACTTAAACGCACGAATTAAAACAAAATATTAAATTATTTACATAATGTTTTCGTTTTGCCATTTTTTTTGAATACACAAATTTTCTTCAGAAAATCAAATATAAAAATTAAGACAAGTTTAAAATAAAATTTGAAGAAAATTAAAAGAAATACGTTTTGGAAAAATGGCTGCGATAATAAGTTACCGCTAGAAAGAGTAAAAATTTGAATTTCTTAAATAAAAAAAAAAAACACTTAATCAATTTTCGTAATTTTTAGAATATACTATCTTATTTCCGTGATAATAAGAACACGATAAAGGTTATTTCAAAAATTTTGTTTATCGCTATAAATACAATTTTGGACTTGCATTCAAATTCGATTTAGTTATTAGCCTGTAATAATATCTGAAAAAAAAATTGGAACTTCGCAGGCGTGAGTCGATTTAAAGTGTCCTATAACACATGCGCAAATATACATTTATATCTTTAATAACGTGTGCGATTAGATTTACGTGAGACAAGAACGATTAAGACTGGAGAGCTATATGCTTTGGTTTCGATTCTAGTTGATTGCACGCGAATCAGATATATTTTTTGAAATCACTATTATATATTGGGCACAATATTATAATCTATAGAGCACTGGCTCTATAATAATAAATACGAAATCTGCATGAATTAAAATATCATACATAAGCGTATTTCATGACCGGACAACGCTGGGTAGCTTGATAGTATATATATATATATATATATATATATATATATATATATATATATATATATATATGTTCTCATAACATGTTTTTCTACCTGGTACAAAACCGACTTCTAAATCTAAAGGGCGATTTCTCCTCTATGGTACATAGAGATGTTGCGTTTTTATCTTTGCTCTATCGTTACTTTCATGGTAGGTGCTCAACTAAGTTCCACACTATGATTTCCAATGTAAAAGATTCACAAGAAACACTCGGCTAGCTACAACCAACTGTGAACGATTTAGCCGTGCCTAAAACAAACACTTCATGAGCAAAGCTTTTTTCCTCAGAAATGTGTGACTATTTGAACAGGCAAGGCATTGTATGCACCGCACCGAGTCATAAGAATTTTCAGGTTGGTATCTGAGGGTGCATTAACTCACTGGCAGAGATGCACCCCCCAGTCTTCGTTAAGACATGCATCTAGGAGAAGGAAACTTGCGGTCTACTGTATATTTTGTCCTGTGGCAGTCAACTGCACCGACAAAGATTAGCAGTAATATAAAAAAGTGTGGTTGGTTCTACACAAAGCCTTCACCACTATAAACAAACCATCTGCGTGAATTTCCGAGCAACTTAGTTTGGTGGCGGAAACTCATATGACGGGAGACTCTTTTTCATCCCAGACAATGGGTATATTGCCACTGTGAACAGAAGGGGCTACTATTTGTAATCGTGTCTAACAAAGAACTGTGGGGGAATTGAGCAGCGATATAACTGTTCACATTACATTTAAACGTCAATTAATATACGAAGATATAATTTATCCGTTAATTTTCAGTATTGACTTCAACAGTACTGAATACATAGGTAGAGCCAGTTAGTAAGCTAGTTAATTGCTATATATATTTTCATAACTTACTATATATATATATATATATATATATATATATATATATATATATATATATATATATATATAGGTAGACCCAACGTTATCCAAAATTGAATGTGAATCAACAAATGTTCCACCCTCGCATACTTCTATTGTCATCGAGATCGTTGAAATCACTCATTGTGTCCTACCCTTATATATATATATATTACAAAGAAATCACCACTCATCAAGGCCCAGAGGCCACTCGAGGATAAGGGTTAAAGCGTGTACATTGGTCAAAAGGACAATATCATAGTAATCGTTAGAAGTGTAAATTTGGTAAATTGGATTACTTAAGGAGAACGGCTCATCAAGAATTTGTTTACATTGGGATTGAAGACGGACATATTGTAGTCAGCTAGAAAGCAGGTAGACAGTTTCACAGATGTGCAATTCTACGAAAGAAACTTTGTTCATGGAATCTACGTTTAGATTTAGGCATAGATAAAAGTGGAGGAAATTATTGATAGTGTTTACAGCCAAACAAGTATTTCTCGTGAAAGTTTGGCGAGGGGGGACCATAGATTGGAGCTCAGACGAGAACTTGCCATGAAAATAACGATAAAACAGAGACAGGCTCGCAATGTCTCTTCTGTGAGAAAGAGGTTGCAGGGAAGAGAAAAGGGCATCCCCCACTAGGCTACCAAGTCTATTCTGAACTCTGTCAAGGCAGGATAAGCCTTCCTAGCAGTTTCTGCTCAGATGTGACAGCAATACTATATAGGTAGAGAATTGGATTAGGAGGCAGATATTTACTGGATCGATAGAAGGATCCTATCATTTTTCCAGCGACCTTGGCAACGGATTTGATGTACGTATTCCATTTTAGATTAGAAGTAAAGGTCAAGCCCAGAAGCTTGTCAAAACACGGAACCACCCCAAGACAAAAGCCATTCATTTAAATTAATGCCAGATGGGGGTTAGAGCGTTGATGATGCAAAGATAGAAGCTGGGTTTTATATGAATTAAAAGTAACTAGCAACTTTTTTCCCCATTGCACCACATGCTTAAGATCAGAAGAGAGAGAATCAAAGAGAACTTGGTCGTTTACAGTCTTTGATGAGCTGCCATTGATGGTAGTCTCGTTAGCAAAAATGTCTACGAATGATCTAAGGATGTGATTTGAAAGATCATTAATATAGATCAGGAAAAGAGTTGGACTAGGAGGTATATTTGCTAAAAAAACAGGGGAAAAGTGCTCAATATATTAGTAGAGCTAAACATGTTTTTAAGATTTTAACCTCAGGGATTTTGCTTAAATCATTACAAGTTGTTTCAATCGACAGGACAATAAAATTATCCTGATCTCGTCAGACAATCTAAGCCAAAATCCATTAGAAGAAAGATTCTTTTAAATTAAAAATGAGCATAAAAAACCAAGAGTTGGAGTGCTGGATAGATAGAGAAGAATGAAGGATTGAGAGGGAAGAAAAGGAAAAGGAAAAGAAAGAAAAAAGTTGTGCTTCTACATAATGTGAACCAAACCAAACCGACTTTGGTCAAACTGTTGGGCTTAAATCAGCGTAAGGTTAAGATAAAACTCAGTTTGGTTCAAATTCCATAGAATACTAGAAATATTTTCAAATTTTAATTCGATTTAGGAAAACTAAACTTAGTTGATGTTGTTATGAGTTCATAAAAATGATTGAAATCAAATTATTAATTGATCTGCACCCCCACTTTAAAACACCCGTAAAATATTTTAGTTGTTATAATGGAGGGTCACTGTGCGTGTGATTGTTTTGTGGTGTTTCTTTTTTTTTTGCGATATAGTCAACGCACATCAAGACACGCAGGTCGCTCGAGTATAATTGTTAACAGGTGATGGTGGAAATTTGATAAATTAATTTATTTTAAAGGACGGCTGATCAATAACCTCTTCACATTGACTATAATCTAACTATAACACGGCCGTGTTACAGTCATGTGGGAAGCAGCCCT